>NW_027507784.1:331828617-331843434 GCF_037356315.1 Lithobates pipiens
TGTTTCCAGCAGAGACAGAACGGGGATCTGCCGATGTAAGCAAGGCAGATCTCCCTTCTGACAGGGGATGACACAGGATCACAGGAAGACAGATCTCTGTGTTATCCCAGGCAGCCCATCCCCCATACAGTTAGTAAACACCCAGAGAACACAATTAACCCCTTGATCATCCCTGATGTTAACCCCTTCCCTGCCAGTGTCATTTATTCAGTTAGTGTATGTTTTTATTAGCTCTGATCGCTGTATAAATGTTACTGGTCCCAAAAAAGTGCCGATTTGTCCGCTGCAATGTCACAGTCCCGCTAAAAATCGCTGATCACCCCCATTACTAGTAAAAAATTAATTAAAAAAAATAAAATAAAAATGCCATAAATCTATCCCCTATTTTGTACACACAAGCCAATCAATATACGCTTATTGAAATTAGGAGATCAGCAGTTTTTTAAAATAGAGCAGCCCGTCTGGCACCAACAACCATGCCACATTCAAAGTCACTTAAAATCCCCTTTCTTCCCCGCTCTGATGCTCAATTTGAACTTCAGCAAGTCTTCTTCACCACATCTAGATGCCCAAATGCATTGAGTTGCTGCCAGTAAATCCCTTATACAGCCCACTTCCTGTTTCTTGTCTGGTCATTAGCCTAGGCTTATGACATCATGCATATTAGTGCCTCCTCATCAGTGCAGCCTCATCAGTGAAGGAGAAAAATGTCTTATTTCCAAAATTTACTGACAGAAACTAAGAAAAACTTTAAAAAACCCCAAAAAAAGTTTTAGGAAAAAATTAAAAGCAAAGCAGTGATTAAATAGCACCAAAAGAAAGCTGTATTTGTGTGAAGAAAATGATAGAAAAAAAAACGAATGACTTGGGTACAGTGTAGCACGACTGCGCAATTGCCATTCGAAGTGTGACAGCGCCAAAAAGCTGAAAATTGGCCTGGGCAGGAAGGGGGTGTAAGTGCTCAGTATTGAAGGGGTTAAGTAAGAAAGCCTTACTGCGCTGACACTAGAGGGGAGGCTTGCTGTCTGTTGAATAGCCAGCAGAGGGCGGCACAGCACACGCAGCAGGCCTCAGCTATGTATGGAGGTACAGCACAGACTGCACCAGGAGTAGCTGGATTTGGTGAACATTAACCCCGTGATGTGGATGTTGAACAATCGTGCTCAGCCTTGTTTTGCAAGATAAAGTCCATTTTAGATGGGGGGGCCAAATAAAAAAAATTGTGAGCGACATCCAGAGCATCTAGAGCAGGGGTGTTTCCTTTCGGGCCGCATCAGCATTATGGTTGCCCTCAATGGGCTGATTACATCTGTAGGATGATGTCCAGAGCAACCCAACCCCCTCTTTACATCAGATGTCAAGAGCCCCTTTCACCATCAGAAATCAAGTGTCCCCCCCCCAACCCTCCTTACATCACAGTGCACCCCCCCTTTACTTTGTGCTGCTGCTGCCGCCAGGAAGAAGCTAGAGGTGGAGCTAGGGTTGCCACCTGTCCCGGATTCACCTGGACAGTCCGGGTTTTTAATCATGTGTTTGGGTTCCAGGCAGGCTAAAACTCGGACACATTATTCAGACCGGACTGTGGCTCCCCAAGTAACCAAGATAGTCGCACACAAATCTGTTTCTGTTCGGGAGCTGTTTGGGGGGGGGCTGTCTGGGGGGGGGGAGCAGGGCGATGATGTCAACAAGAGCAATTTTGCCACACCCGCTGCTCGCTGTGGCACGCTATGCGCACCGCGTTACCACTCTCCTTGGGGCACCCAAAGGTGTCCCGGGCCACTAAAGTGTTTCGGGTTTGGCTTGAAGAAAAAAGTGGCAATGCTAGGTGGAGCTGAGAAGCAGAAAGTGCAGGGTCTGGAGGAGGACCAAAGGAGGACTGGAGTCAGCTGCCAGAAGTCTGCTGAATGTTGAGACCAGAGGAGGCTCTGTTGAAGGAGTTCTGTCCTCCTCTCTGCTGCCGACTGCTGAAACCTGGGGAGGTCAGAGACGATCCTCTCCGGAGCTGCACAGAGAAGCGTACATTCTGCAGAGGGGTTCTGTCCTCCTCTCTGCTGCTGACTGCTGAGACAAGGAGGGGGGGGGAGAGAAGAGGAGGTGCGAGGGTCACAAGAAATGGTCTGGTGGGTCATTCAGCCCCGTAGATGGTCTCATGTGCAAGGGACCTAAAACGGAACCCTCCTTACATAGATGAAATACATATAAGGGAGAAGTTTGCCATGTCTAAGGATTTAGCAGTATGAGAAATATTTCGATGTGCCCATTGCTCGCTTCCTTTTTCTGAGTTGAACTTTCATCTTCAGAGCCAGGGGTCAGAGGTCACCTGACAGTTACTGCTTTGTCAACTGCCTGACCTCGAACACTCTCTCCCAGCAACTGAGTGTGCGTAACACTTTGAAGTAAGAGAACCCCATAGTTGCTTGCATTCCTCTTCACTGTGATTCCCTGTTATTGAGACAATTTTGTACTCATAGAGGCCGAGAGACAGTATGTGAAGGCCAGGGAGCTGACCGGACACGCAGCAAGGATGCATGGGCATGCAGGCACATGGGCATACACACAACCGATTCCAGCCTGGGCACCAGAAGGCCCGATTAAGGAACAGAACGGAGTTAAAAAATTTCTGGATGGTCTTAATCTATTATTCTACAACTCGAACCAGAACCTGTTCCAGAGATCTTCTCCTCTGTTGCTGATCTGGCCTGCCCTTCAACTGCCTACCTCTTAATGACCCACCTTGCCTTTAGACCTTCATTGGTGAACTGGATTTTTTTTTTACCCTGTCTTTGATTTCTTGCCTGTTGCTGACCCGACCTATCTTGGACTTTGTTCTGCCTTGCCTTTCCAACCTGGCCACCCAAAAACACCAGAATTTGAGGCACAGGAGCTAAAAGCCCAGGGTGCATGAGGCCGAATACTTGCTTATTCATTGGTGACCTGGCTTGTTTCTGACCCGGTCTTTGATTATTCGCCTGTTGCTGACCCTACCTATCTTGGTTCTCCCTTGCCTTTCCAACCTGGCAAGTTCCTGGCCACGGTTCATCTCTACTTCAATGTTGTGACCTCAGTCTGCCTCCTGACCTGTCTTCACAGTCGCCAATCTTAGCTTGCCCCCGGAGGTTAGTACCACTCAGTATGGCATTCAGCCCCATCCAAGAGCCAAATTTTTCAGCCTCTCATAGACTTTTACAGACTGCTGTGCACAACTGGACAGTGCACCTGTACCTTCTGGCCACCCAAAATGCCAGAATCTGAAGCACAGGGGCTAAACGACCAGTGTGCATGAGACCTAAAACTTGCCTATTCTTTCGAGAACTGGCTAATTTTTTTACCCTGACTTTGATTGCTTGCCTGTTGCTGATCCAACCTATCTTGGACTGTGTTCTGCCTTGCCTTTCCAACCTGGTCACCCAAAAACACCAGAATTTGAGGCACAGGAGCTAAAAGCCCTGTGTGCACGAGGCTGAATACTTGCTTATTCATTGGTGATCTGACCCTGTCTTTGATTGCTTTTGATTGCTGTTGCTGACCCAACCTATCTTGGACTTGGCTCTGCCTTGCTTTTCCAACCTGGCAAGTTCCATGACCATGAGTGACCATGATTCATCTCTACTTCAATGATGTGACCTCGGCCTGACTCCTGACCACAAACCTGCATGCTAAGCCGCTTGATATCTGTCTTTATGGTCACCAACCTTAGCTTGACCCCAATGTTAGTACCACTCAGTACAGCGTCCCGCCCCATCTAGCAGCTGCATTTTTCAGCCTCTCATAGACTTTTTCAGACTGCTGGTGCAGAGCTGGACAGTACACCATTGCCTTCTAGTCCACCCAAATATGCCATAATCTGGCAAAGGGGCTAAATGCCCAGTGCATATGATACCTAATACTTGACTATTTATTAGTGACCTGGCTGGTTTCTGACTCTGTCTTCGCTGACCCTACCTATCTTGGACTTGGTTCTGCCTTGCCTTTCCAACCTGGCAAGTTCCCGACCACGGTTCATCTTTGCTTTCCTGACCTCAGCCTGCCTCCTGACCACAACCCTGCCTGCTTGCAGTCTGTCTTCATGGTTGCTGACCTTATCTTGTCTCAGACTACACTTCCAGCCTGCCGTGTGTTCCTTTCAACTGCTGTTCCAGTCTGCTCCTCTGTAGCCCCTTGTTTTGTGGCCTGCTCATGGATGATGTCCTCATTGGGGTGGGCAAGCACCTAGCAGTCAAGTCTTCTACTAGAAGTGAGCAGATTAGGCTTGTGGCAACCCATGCCAATCTGCGTCCAAGGGAGCTGGGACCGGAGGTGTAGGGAAGGTCCTCTTGTCACTTGGGCCTCTAACCAAATATGTGGTACAGGGTGGCAACTGTCAGATCTTGGGGGTGACTTCTGACCCGACTCTTTAGGCTGAAGTCAAAAAAGTAAATCCTAATTTGAGATTGCATTATAATAACCTAGGACTCGATATTCAAATTCTAGGGCAATCCCAGTATTAGTCAGTTCTTTTGAACTGGTCCAAAGTGCAAGGACTGGCAGTTAAATGGTTTGCATAGAGTTTTTCCTGTGAAATCTCTCCTGGATCGGAGCCCGGCGCTGAGCTGTATTGTTCCATCCTGTATGAGTTTTATTCAACAAAACTTCTCCAGACTCAGGAGGGGTCATCAGAATAACCAAGAAAAAAAAAAAGGACAGACCCGCCCCCAGCCCCCCATCTCCCCCCCCCCCCATCCTCCTCTTGTTGGCCGCTTTCCCTCTTCCGCTGCCCCGTCTGCGACCACCCAAGTGTTTCTGGTCCTGATTATCCTTATTAATGACATCTGGATCCCAGCTGAGAAGGAGAGACCTTCCAGGATACCAGAAGGTGAAAGCTGAGAGAGCGACGCATTGATCGCTGGCTACGGAGCGACGTATTACATACAGCCCCCAAGGGGGGTACAAGTAGAAAAGAAAATAATGATAATAGTTTCCTTTTTATTGTAGTTTTCTGTATTTTGTGGTTTTCATTTTTTCTACACCTCAGCTGAGATGTTCAATTGGGGTGTAAAAAATAAAATAAAAATGGGCAAAAATCTATGGATTTGTCCTCAAAGCTATCTACAAAAATACAATACAGTAAACCTTCATTTTTTATTTTTTTAAATAACGGAAACGTTAGACTTACCTGCTCTGTGTAATGGTTCTGCACAGAGCAGCCCCGATCCTTTTCTCTGGCTCCTCCCCTCTGCAGAGTGCCCCCAAAGCAAGCAGCTTGCCCTGGGGAGACACTTGTGTGTGTGCTCGCTCCCGAGCCAGCTCTGCGTGTCCATTGTCCACAGAGTGCGGCTTGGGCCCCCCGCCCCGCTTCCTCCTTCCTGGCTGCAATACCAATGGCTAATGCTGCTGTCTCTGAGCCAATGAGGAGTTCTGTCCTCCTCTCTGTTGCTGACAGAAGCTGGGGGGGGGGGGGCAGAGATGAGGCTGGAGCCGCAGCTGCAGGAGAGCTGCGAGGGCCACATGAAACAGCCTGGTGGGTCGAATTCAGGCCCCCGGGCCTTGTGTTTGACGCATGTAGGCTAGATGATGCTGGACGTCTTCCAGCCAGGAAATGAGGCGGACTCTGCCTGACTTGTTGCAGCTTCTAATGCACATTGTGGGAAGCCCACAGTGTGCAGTGAAATCAGAGTAAACCATTTCAGTGCTGAGGAGGAGCCGGTGCAACTGTGCCAGACTGAAGGGGGGGAAGGCCGGGGGTCAGATGTAATGCGACACCCCGAGCGACTTCAATTCTTTCGAATTTTTGTTTTTATTTTCGAATTTCTATGATTTTGTTCTTATTTTAGAATTTTAGGATTTTTTTTCTTTATTTTACATTTTTATGATCTTTGTTCTTATTTTTGAATTTTAGGATTTTTGTTCTTATTTGTAAATTTTTATGTTCTTTGTTCTTGTTTCCGAATTTTAGGACTTTTGTTCTTATTTTTAAATTTTTATGATTTTTGTTCTTATTTTTAAATTTTAGGAACTTTGTTCTTATTTTCGAATTTTTGGATTTTTGTTCTTATTTTCTGATTTTCGTTCTTTCGGATTTTTGAATTTTCGAATACCGTATCTAAACAAATGCCACGTAATGAATTCGAATTTTTCCAAAGTTACGAATTTTTTTTTTTTTAAATAACGAATTTCGATTATAACGAATGACCTGGAAAACAAACAAACGAATGAAACGAAAACGAACAAATGTTTCAGCAGTGCACATATCTAATAGTAATATTATTCGGAGCGTTCCAATGTTGCGCACTCTCCAGAACCCAGCGGAGGTTGAATGAACGTCCTTTGCGGCGCCCCCTGTTGAACTGAAGGCAGACTGCGCCATGTTGCAATCATCATGACCCAGGCGGCTCTGTATTTTTACAGCTGGGGATTGACTGACAGCTCCCAGCATGCTCCCACGAAACACACACTGTGCCCGCATGCCATGCCTGGAACCCCCCCCCCCCGGAAAAAAAAAAACACAGAACTATAGATAATAGATGTGAAGTGTTATGATCTCCGACCCCCCAGGGAGACCGAAAATTCCAGCAGAACCCGGACTGAAGACTTGACAGAGGTAACAATCCTTTATGGGAGAGTGAAGAATGACAATCAAAAATATCACCCGGGTGCTACATTGTATTTGTACGGGAGAACGGTCACATCAGATTTCTGGCACGTATCTATTTTGTTATAGAATAGAACTGTATTTGTTTATAAAATGAAACAATGTTTATACTACAATCCCAACTCCATAAAAATTCAGGACGCTGAGTAAAATCTATATAAAAACACTAAATAGTACAATAAAATACAAAAATACAATAAAATCTACAATGCAATGATCTGCAAATCTCATAAACCCGGATTTTATTCACAATAGAAAAACAGAAAAAACGTTTAACCACTCGAAGGGCCGGTCTATTATAATACTTCTCTCCTACATGTAAAAATCTGGATTTATTTTTGATAGAAAATTACTTAGAACCCCCAAGCATTGGAATTGGAAAAAATTGGTGCCGCCACCCTACCCATGCGTCCGGCGCCCCACATGTAGATTAGGGGGCCGGACGCATGGGTAGGGTGGCGGCACCAATTTTTTCCAATTCCAATGTCCCATTCCATTCCAATTTTATTTTATTTTTGTTGATGCACATAATTAGAGCACCAGTCTCTAAGCCCCTGTACACACGGTCGGACATTCCGTCGGAAAATGTCCGATTGGACCGCGTTGTCGGATAATCCGACCGTGTGTGGGCTTCATATGACTTTTTCCGTCGGAATGTCCGACCAACAAAGTTTGAGAGCTGGATATAAAAATTTTCCGACGTTATGATCCGATCGGACTTTGTCCGATTGTTTGTAGAGAATTCCGATCAGACAAAGTGCCACGCATGCTCAGATCAAATTCCTAGACCAAAGCTATTGGCTACTAGCCTGAAACGTAGTCCTGTCGTAACTAAATAACGTCATCACGTTACGAACGATCGGATTTTTACGACAACTTCCGACGGATTTTGTTGTTGGAATGTCCGACCGTGTGTACAAGGGCTAATAGGTTTCAAAAAAGGGTGGGCTCAGGGTGCAGTGGGCCCGTTCAGTTGTGTGACAGTAGCGTATGAATAATTCGCTATTGTCACACTGATTCTCCTCCCGGCCAATCAGGAAGCAGGTCGTGAGACCTGTTTTCCTGATTGGCCGAAAGGAGAAGCGATCCTATTGGCTTAGGAGGAGGAGGCGGGAGGAGATGTCATGCCGGGGAAGCCGTGAAGCGAGGAGGCAGTGTGAAGACACCATCCGTCGCCCGGGGGAAGCCCGCGCATAGAAAATACAAAGCTTAAAGTGATTAAGGTATTGTACTGCCGTGAGTTTGGTAGCACTTTAATTGTTAAAGTGATTCTAATGCTGTGTACATACAAACAGTTTTCCATCGGAATAAACTCTGAAGGTTTTCCAACGGAATTCCGCCGAAACTGTCTTGCGTACACACGATCACACCGAAGTCCAACTATCAAGAACCCGGTGACGTACAGCATATACGACGGGACTAGAAAAAGGAAGTTCAATAGTCAGTAGCCAATAGCTTCCGTCTCGTAGTTGCTTCAGAGCATGCGTCGTTTTTGCGTACAGCGTACAGACGAGCGGTTTTCCAATAGAATTGGTTCCGTTGGAAAAAATTTAGAACATGTTCTCTTTCTAGGTCCGTCAGAATTTTCAACGTAGAAAGTCTGATGGGGCATACACATGATCGGAATATACGATGAAAAGCTCCCGTCTGACTTTTTCTGTTGGAAATTTCCACTCGTATGTACGCGGCATGAAGGTCTTCTAAAAATTAAAATAACAAACATGTTATGCTTACCTGCTCTATGTATTGGTTTGCACAGAGTAGCCCCAATCTTCTTCGTTTTGAAGGTTTAACCCCCCCCCCCCCCCCCGGACCAGAGCCACTTTTTGCGATACGGCACTGCGTTCCCTTTAACTGACAATTGCGCAATCGTGTGGCGCTGCACCCAAACAAATTTGTGTCTTTTTTTTTTTTGCCACAAATAGAGCTTTTTTTTGTGGTCACCTCTGCGATTTTGCGCTTTAAACAAAAATAGCAACAATTTCGAAAAAACAATAAAAATGTACTTTCTGCTATAAAACACATCCAATAAAAAAAAATGGAAAAAAAAAATAGAATTTATTCATCAATTTAGACTGATATGTATTCTGCTACATATTTTTGATAAAAAAAAAAATCCCAATAAGCGTATATTGATTGGTTTGCGCAAAAGTTATCGCGGACGCTGGGTTTGTAATTTTTACAACCTTTGTGGTAACAGTTAGTAGAAGGTCCATTTCTGTTTCAGCATGTGTGCTCGTGTACAAAAGCCACTCCTGACCTCAATCCTACCGATCACTTTGCGGATAAATTGTAGTGAGCTAGGTCTTCTCCATCCAACACCTCCAGAAAGGCATGGTTTGAAGAGTTTGGTGTGGAGGAACTAAAGTGACCTTGACAGAACCCCTGATCTCAACCCTACTGAGCACCTTTAAGATGAATAGGAATGAGCCAGGTCTTCTCCTCCAACATCTCCATGAAGACATTGATGAGTTTGGTGTTGGAGGGAACGCAAGTGGCCTTCAGACAGCCCTGACCTCAACCCTACTGAACTTCTTTGGGGTTAACTGGAATGAGCTGGTTCTTCTCATCCAACATTTACATAAAGGCATGGTTGGATGAGTTTGGTGTGTAAGAACTCAAGTGGCCTTCAGAGAGCCTTGACCTCGAACCCTCCTAATATGTTTGAAATGATTTTGAAAGGCAATGGTGCCCCAAGTCTTCTCAACCAACCTCACAAATGCTGTTTTGGCTAATTGGGCCAAATTCCCACAGACACACTACAAACTTTTTCCAGAAGGGTGAAGGCTGTTATAGCCACAACGGTAGGCCAAGTTCATATTATTGTCAGTGGTTTTGGAATGGGAGATCCAACAACCTCATTTAGGTGTGATAGTCAGATATCCATAAACGTCTGCTATAGTGTAGTGCCTGTCTTTGTTCTCCACTTTTGGAAACATTTGAAGCGGAAAAACCGGGAGCAACTACACCGGAATATATGTGCCTGCCCGACCACTCTTTTATCCCCATATCAAGGTGAATGAGGAACTTTGAGAATGAATTTTTGGGCAAATGTCCTGTCTTTGAGCGTTTTGTGAATTTTTAGCGAAACGGGATTTGAAAAAGTCTACTTTTTTTTTTTTCAGTAAAGAAGATAATTCATTTACAGATGCAATTCTTTTGTCTTTGCCTACAAGTCTGGCCAGCGCGGTCTTTTGTCCTTTGCGCTCAGTCTCAGAGCGGTGTAACCATTCTGGTGAAAACACAAACTTTTCACCTGATCTATAAAAACGTTTAGCGCTGACCTCCAGCTTCAGAGCTTTTGAATAGCTGAAATCGAGACGAGATGGCGAGATTAGACACCTGTATCCGAAAACCCTCTGGAGGGGGACTGAGGAATGAGCAAAGCAGAGCCAAAACTTTTCATCAACTTTTTTTTTTTTTTTTTTTTTGCTTTTTGGGCAACTTCAAAAAATGCAGCTTAAAATTGCCTTTTTCTGGGGGCTGTTTCAACTATGAGGTTGGGTGAAAGACAATTTTTTTTTCTTTTTTTGAGAAGAAATTGGAATTTTGTCTTCCGTGCGTGGCCATATCTCTTCCGTCACAGGTCTGAACCAGGAAAAATAAATAAATAAAACCGAGCAGACATTGAAAGATTTCATTGCTTGAGGTTTCAGCTGGACTGTTAGTTGGTTTGGTTCAGTAGAAGGGGTGGGCATTGGCCCATATTGTAAGGGATGCATGTGATGCGATTCCTTATTGCGAGGAACCACATGGTGCTGCGGCACCGTACAGTTTGGGTGTGTGAAAATGCGTCCGTTCGCACATGCATGGGGTGCCATTAAAGTGGTTCTAAAGGCAGAAGGCTTTTTACTTTTAATGCATTCTATGCGTTAAGGCAGGGATTCTCACCCCTCACGTCGATTTAAAAGGATATACTGCGTCGCTTCTCGCAGCAGCTAGAACGGTGATCCCTCGTCATTGGAGAACAGTGGACATTCCTTCCCTGGGGGATTGGGCTGTTGAAGTGGATCAGATAAGAGACCTGGAACGTCTGTTGGACCGGGAAACCGGGAAGGAGGAACAGTTCACCAGCACTTGGACCTCATGGTCAATGTTTCGTCACTCCGAAAATACTTTACTTTATGGGCTGAAGTTGACCCAATCTCATCTACCGGATTGCCATGCCGGAGTGGTCTTTTATCTCCCTTATTCCTTCCTTTTGATGTAACTTGACCTTCTCTCTCCCTAAAATGCTCTCCTTCCCACCTTGAACCAAATATCTGAGCATCTGAACTGAGGCCATATGCCCAGTTTGGAATCCGTGTGCTAGATTTATATCTTAAGACAGTGAGGGATCCCTACAGCATACCATCCCCAGGGGCGGACTGACCATCGGGCACTCGGGCACTGCCCGAGGGCCCCCATGCCACTAAGGGGCCCCATCAGGGTTACCAGCCTCAATAAAACCAGGGACAGTATGTAAAAATCTGTGTTTTTTAAAAAAATCTCAAGATTATAGCTGCCCCGCCTCTCCAGTACCTTTTCAGTGTGTGTATGTGTATACTATATGTGTGTGTGTATACTGTGTGACCCCATAATCTCCTAGTGCCCAGGGGCCCCATAATCTCCTAGTGCCCGGGGGCCCCATAATCTCCTAGTGCCCGGGGGCCCCATATCTCATATTGCCCGGGGCCCCATAATCTCATATTGCCCGGGGGCCCCATAATCTCATATTGCCCGGAGTTGTCAGTCCGCCCCTGACCATCCCGCTTAGAATGGTCCACACTATATCCTAGTTCTGCATAAGATTAGAATGGCGTTGTATGTTGGAACCCAACCCACCCGCATGTTAATATTCGTCCTTCTATGCAACATGCTATTATACTGTGATGCACTACTGTTCCATCAGGAATACTAAAGATAAGATACCTCAAATTGTGCATAATTCATAAAGGTTTACCTCACTGCCTTATGTAAGCTACATGTTTATAATATACTGTAACATGTTTATTACACTTGTTCTTCTTTCACCTTCTAATAAAATAAGATTGAAAAGAAAAGGCAAGGCTTCTCAACCAGAGTTCCGTGGAACCCAAGGATTCCTCCAATGTTTGCTAGGGGTTCCTTGAGCAATGACCAGTTTTTCCCTCTCAGATAAGTTCCCAGTGACACCAATTATCTTTTCAACTATCTGTGGGAGGGGGGGGGGGATTCTTCCCAAGACCATAGATGTAAGGAACACTATCTGTAGGGGGGATTCTTTCCCAAGACCATAGATCTAAGGAGCACTATCTGTAGGGGGGGATTCTTCCCAAGACCATAGATGTAAGGAGCACTATCTGTAGGGGGGGAATTATTTCCCAAGACCATAGATGTAAGGAACACTATCTGTAGGGGGGAATTCTTCCCCCAGACCATAGATGTAAGGAGCACTATCTGTAGGGGGGGGGAATTCTTCCCCAAGACCATAGATGTAAGGAGCACTATCTGTAGGGGGAATTCTTCCCCAAGACCATAGATGTAAGGAGCACTATCTGTAGGGGGGGATTTCTTTCCCAAGACCATAGATGTAAGGAGCACTATCTGTAGGGGGGGATTTCTTTCCCAAGACCATAGATTTAAGGAGCACTATCTGTAGGGGGGATTTCTTTCCCAAGACCATAGATTTAAGGAGCACTATCTGTAGGGGGGGATTTCTTTCCCAAGACCATAGATGTAAGGAGCACTATCTGTAGGGGGGATTTCTTTCCCAAGACCATAGATTTAAGGAGCACTATCTGTAGGGGGGGGGGGAATTCTTCCCAAGACCATAGATGTAAGGAGCACTATCTGTAGGGGGGGGGGGGGAATTCTTCCCCAAGACCATAGATGTAAGGAGCACTATCTGTAGGGGGGAATTCTTCCCCAAGACCATAGATGTAAGGAGCACTATCTGTAGGGGGGGGGGATTCTTTCCCAAGACCATAGATGTAAGGAGCACTATCTGTAGGGGGGGAATTATTTCCCAAGACCATAGATGTAAGGAACACTATCTGTAGGGGGGAATTCTTCCCCCAGACCATAGATGTAAGGAGCACTATCTGTAGGGGGGGGGGGGAATTCTTCCCCAAGACCATAGATGTAAGGAGCACTATCTGTAGGGGGAATTCTTCCCCAAGACCATAGATGTAAGGAGCACTATCTGTAGGGGGGATTTCTTTCCCAAGACCATAGATGTAAGGAGCACTATCTGTAGGGGGGGATTTCTTTCCCAAGACCATAGATTTAAGGAGCACTATCTGTAGGGGGGATTTCTTTCCCAAGACCATAGATTAAGGAGCACTATCTGTAGGGGGGGATTTCTTTCCAAGACCATAGATGTAAGGAGCACTATCTGTAGGGGGGATTTCTTTCCAAGACCATAGATTTAAGGAGCACTATCTGTAGGGGGGGGGGAATTCTTCCCCAAGACCATAGATGTAAGGAGCACTATCTGTAGGGGGGGGGGGGGGGGGGGGGGGGGAATTCTTCCCCAAGACCATAGATGTAAGGAGCACTATCTGTAGGGGGGATTTCTTTCCCAAGACCATAGATTTAAGGAGCACTATCTGTAGGGGGGATTTCTTTCCCAAGGCCATAGATGTAAGGAGCACTCTTCCACTCACCATTACACCAATGTATCATGAATTGTAGATCTAGCCATTTTTAGCAGGGGTTCCCTGAGACCGAAAGGTCTTTTTCAAGGGTTCCTCTGTGTTGAAAAGGTTGAGAAAGTCTTCATTAAGGTAAGAAAACTTTCTGTGTGCAGCTCCCAGCCCTGCCCCCCTCCCCTTATACTTACCTGAGCCTAGCGATGTGCATGAGTGCAGCGGCTCTCCCAGATCTCTCGCTCCGATCCCTCATTGGCTCACACAGCAGCAGGAGCCATTGGGCAATTTGCCAAAGAGGAGAGAGAGAGGAGGATGGGGGGACCAAACCACGCTCTGTGTGTGAATGGACAGGAGCGTGGCTTGGGAGCGAGCCTGCTTGAGTGCCCCCATAGCAAGAGCTTGCTACTGGAGGGGGGGGGCACTTGAAAAGGGGGAGGAGCCAAGAATGCCGGTGGGGGGACCCAAAAAAAGAAGAGGAACCCGGCTGCTCTGTCCAAAACCAATACACAGAGCAGGTAAGTATAACATGTTTGTTTTTTAAAAGACCTTTAGAATCACTTTAACGATTAAAGCGTTACTAAACCCACAGCAGTAAAATCAGTCTTTATATGCAGTAAAGCATGCTTGTTGTACTCACTGTGGAACCTAAGGGGTTAATCCTCCACATTGTGTAAAAAGGCTGTTTGATCCTGTCTTTCCTGATCCTCCCCTTCTTCCACTGTCCCCAATCCGTCTGCTGATAGAACAAAGCCCTAGGAGGCACTCTGCACGTGCTCAGTTTTGGTGTGTATTGCTAGAGAGATTTTTATTTATTTTTCTTGGTGAGGGTGCATGTGATCGGCACAGGGCCAATCAGCACTGTCCAGAAAGAGGGTCAGGGTCCTGCAGCCTCAGAGGACAGTCGGAGGAGAATGAAATCTCCTCCTACAAGCTTTAACCAGACACTGAAAGAACTCACAAGACCGCTATGTACTGCTGATGAGAAAAGGTATTTAGCAGTTTATATTTACTAAAATAATCGCATTTCCATGTTCTGTGTACTGTGGGAGACCAGATATAGTGAGTGCAGGGTCCGGGGTTTAGTAACACTTTAATGGCACCAGTGCGTGTCTACTAAAGGGCAGCATGTTTATCTATAACAGGGATTAGCAATTAGCGGACCTCCAGCTGTTGCAAAACTACAAGTCCCATCATTCCTCTCCTCTGGCTGTCATGCTTGTGGTTGTCAGGAGTCTTCCTATGCCTCATGGGACTTGTAGTTCTGCAACAGCTGGAGGTCTGCTAATTGCATATCCCTTCTCTATAGGGTTGATTTGCTAAAGGCAAATACGCTGTGCACTCCGCAAGTGGCAGTTGGTCCTGAGCTTAGTAAATAAGGGGAAGCTCTGCTGACTTCCATCATCAGATCATATGCAAGCAAAAATGCTTTTTTTTTTTTTTTTTTCTTCCTTGCACGCGGTTGGCTATTCTTCTCAAAGTGAAGCTTTACCTCATTTACTAAGCTCTGGAGCAACTGCACTTGCAAAGTGCACAGTCTATTTGCCTCAGTATACCCAGGGCTTTTTTTTCTCAGAGAAT
>NW_027507784.1:332471134-332870468 GCF_037356315.1 Lithobates pipiens
GATATCTGGGGTGTAGAGGGGCCAGAGTACTGGTTGATATCTAGGGTGTAGAGGGGTCAGAGTGCTGTGGGATATCTAGGGTGTAGAGGGGCCAGAGTGCTGGGGGGATATTTGGGGTATAGAGGGGTCAGAGTGCTGGGGGGATATCTGGGATGTAGAAGGATCAGAGTGCTGGGGGAATATCTGGGGTGTAGAGGGGTCAGAGTACTGGGAGGATATCTAGGGTGTAGAGGGGTCAGAGTGCTGGGGGGATATTTGGGGTATAGAGGGGTCAGAGTGCTGGGGGGATATCTGGGATGTAGAAGGATCAGAGTGCTGGGGGGATATCTGGGATGTAGAAGAGTCAGAGTGCTGGGGGGATATCTGGGATGTAAAGGGGTCAGAGTGCTGGGGGGATATCTGGGATGTAGAGGGGTCAGAGTGCTGGGGGGATATTTGGGGTGTAGAGGGATCAGAGTGCTAAGGGGCTATCTGGGATGTAGAGGGATCAGAATGCTGGGGGGATATCTGGGATGTTGAAGGGTCAGAGTGCTGGGGGGATATCTGGGATGTAGAGGGGTCAGAGTGCTGGGGGGATATTTGGGGTGTAGAGGGATCAGAATGCTAAGGGGCTATCTGGGATGTAGAGGGATCAGAATGCTGGGGGGATATCTGGGATGTAGAAGGGTCAGAGTGCTGGGGGGATATCTGGGGTGTAGAGGGGTCAGAGTGCTGGGGGATATCTGGGGTGTAGAGGGGTCAGAGTGCTGGGGGATATCTGGGGTGTAGAGAGGTCAGAGTGCTGGGGGGCATCAATCTAGCAGATATATGCACAGGACAGCTTTGTTACTTTATGTATGTAGTATGCTCCCACCGATTCTGCTGTACAGAATGATTGTTCATGTGGTTAATGCGGAGCTCCACCCAAAGGGGAAGCTCTGCTTGTCTGCCTCCTACCTACTTGATGTCTGTTTACCTGCGTTGCCTCCATTGTAGGGGCCCCACAGAATTACTTGGCCCAGGGGCCCATGATGCTATTAAGATGGCCCTGCTCCCCTATGGTCACAGGTCCTAATATCAACTTCAGTGCAGGGCTCATAGCCCTACAAGGCACATGAGGACACAGAGAGAGAGTCCACTGCTGGAGGGTAGTGGGGTAAACCAGAGCGCCCACTGCTGGGGGAGCAGGGATGGGGGAAGTAAAATTGCTTTTGGTCCCCTTGACTTTAATGAGCATTTAACCCTCGCCGCACAGGGGCAGCCCCATTGCAAGGGAGGATTTTTATTTTCCCCGCAGATGGACTTTAAACTCCTGGTGAACCCCGACTCTCAAAGCTGAAGATTCAGACGCACAATAAGTAAAGCTGAATAAAGAGCAAGATATAAATCTTTCATAAGTTACCCTGCGCCGTCCTAATAATTTAAGAGCGAATATTCAGATTTTTCCATAAGCTGGCTCTGTAATTCCCATTATACTCAGAGAAAGAGCTTTTCAGGAAACGTAAGAGGCAGATGAATATCTGTGCAGCATGTCACTGGGGTGCGCGAGGCTTCTTAGGTTAGAAAGTAAATGAGGTAAAGCAGCTTTTATTAGATCTCCCAGGGACGGGACATTGTACGCTCGCATGCTGTTATCATGAATGAGGACTCTGCGCTTCTGTGCCACATCCGCGTCTTCCCAAACCAACAAATATTGAGTGTTTCTGCCACGTGACGGCGGTGTAACAATCTGTTTGGCTGCACATATATACGCTGCATTTTGTAGGTGCTAAATGAACAAATAGAGATGAATATGCCGTAGACATTTTATGTCCGGGTGCCAGTTTGCTGGAAGATCTTTACTATTATTGCAGAGTCTTTTGTAGCATCCAATCCCCGGTTTATATCCGCAGCTTATTATTCTCTATTCAGCAGGCCTCTGAACAGACATACTATAGGACACTGCAAAGAGGCAAACTCCACTGATCAATGGAAAGAAGTATATCCAAATTTTATCACAGAAGCTCCTTCCCTCCCTCCTACCCCATCCATCTCTCATCCCCTATCCCTCTCTTCCCCCATCCTTCTCTCCCCTCTTCCTCTCTCCCCTCGTCAATCTCTTCCCCCATCCCTCTCTTCCCCGTCCCTCTCTTCCTCCATCCTTCTCTCCTCACTTCCTCTCTCCCTTTGTCCCTCTCTTCACTATCCCTTTCTTCCTCCATCCCTCTCTCCCTTCTTCCTCTCTTTCCCTATCCCTCTCTCCCTTATCCATCTCTTTCCTGATCCCTATCTTTCCTGGTCCTCTCTCCCCTCGTCCCTCTCTTCCCCCATCCTTCTTCTCCATCCCTCTCTCCCCTCGTCCCTCTCTTCCCCCATCCCTCTTCCCCATTCCTCTCTCCCCTCGTCCCTCTCTTCCCCCATCCCTCTTCCCCATTCCTCTCTCCCCTCGTCCCTCTCTTCCCCCATCTCTCTCTTCCCCATTCCTCTATCCCCTCGTCCCTCTCTTCCCCCATCTCTCTCTTCCCCATCCCTCTCTCCCCTCGCCCCCCCCCCCCCATCCCTCTCTTCCCCTTCCCCTCTCTTCCCCATCCCTCTCTTCCCCATCCCTCTCTTCCCGCATCCCTCTCTTCCCTCTCTCCCCCCATCCCTCTCTTCCCCTTCCCCCTTCCCCTCTCTTCCCCATCCCTCTCTTCCCCATCCCTCTCTTCCCGCATCCCTCTCTTCCCGCATCCCTCTCTTCCCGCATCCCTCTCTTCCCGCATCCCTCTCTTCCTGCATCCCTCTCTTCCCGCATCCCTCTCTTCCCCCATCCCTCTCTTCCCTCTCTTCCCGCATCCCTCTCTTCCCGCATCCCTCTCTTCCCGCATCCCTCTCTTCCCCCTCTTCCCTCATCCCTCTCTTCCCCCGTCTCTTTCTTCCCCTATACCTCTTCTCACTATTCTCCTTTTTTTTAATCTTCCTTCATATTTCTGTTCCTCTTTATTCTTTTGACCTCACAATGTTCTCTCTTATTTTTGCATTCCTTCTCTCTCTTTCATTTTCCTTTCTCCATCATTTATCCTTGTATTCCTCGCTATAGTCCCTACTCCACATACTCCCTAATACTCTCTTCTCCACCCTCCCTCTATTGCTTCCTCTTCTCCTATCTATCTATCTAGCTATCTATCTATCTATTGGCACTGTGATGGGGACACCTGATGTATGGGTACTGTGATGGGGACACCTGATGTATGGGTACTGTGATGGGGACACCCAATGTATGGGGACACCTGATGTATGGACACTGTGATGGGGACACCCGATGTATGGGGACACCTGATGTATGGGGACTGTGATGGGGACACCTGATGTATGGTCACTGTGATGGGGACACCTGATGTATGGGTACTGTGATGGGGACACCCAATGTATGGGGACACCTGATGTATGGGCACTGTGATGGGGACACCTGATGTATGGGCACTGTGATGGGGACACCTGATGTATGGGCACTGTGATAGGGACACCTGATGTATGGGGACACCTGATGTATGGGCACTGTGATGGGGACACCTGATGTATGGGTACTGTGATGGGGACACCCAATGTATGGGGACACCTGATGTATGGACACTGTGATGGGGACACCCGATGTATGGGGACACCTGATGTATGGGCACTGTGATGGAGACACCTGATGTATGGGCACTGTGATAGGGACACCCGATGTATGGGGACACCTGATGTATGGGCACTGTAATGGGGACACCTGATGTATGGGCACTGTGATAGGGACACCTGATGTATGGGGACACCTGATGTATGGGCACTGTGATGGGGACACCTTTTGTATGGGTACTGTGATGGGGACAGCTGATGTATGGGCACTGTGGTGGGTACACCCGATGTATGGGGACACCTGATGTATGGGCACTGTGATGGGGACACCCGATGTATGAGGACACCTGATGTATGGGCACTGTGATGGGGACACCCGATGTATGGGGATACCTGATGTATGGGCACTGTGATGGGGACACCTGATGTATGGGGACACCTGATGTATGGGCACTGTGATGGGGACACCTGTTGTATGGGTACTGTGATGGGGACATTTGATGTATGGGATCTGTGATGGGTACACCCGATGTATGGGGACACCTGATGTATGGGCACTGTGATGGGGACACCTGATGTATGGGCACTGTGATGGGGACACCTGATGTGTGGGCACTGTGATGGGGACACCTGATGTGTGGGCACTGTGATGGGGACACCTGATGTGTGGGCACTGTGATGGAGACACCTGATGTATGGGCACTGTGATGGGGACACCTGATGTGTGGGCACTGTGATGGGGACACCTGATGTATGGGCACTGTGATGGGGACCCCCAATGTATGGGGACACCTGATGTATGGGCACTGTGATGGGGACACCTGATGTATGGGCACTGTGATGGGGACACCTGATGTATGGGCACTTTGATGGGGACACCTGATGTATGAGGACACCTGATGTATGGGCACTGTGATGGGGACACCCGATGTATGGGGACACCTGATGTATGGGCACTGTGATGGGGACACCTGATGTATGGGCACTGTGATGGGGACACCTGTTGTATGGGTACTGTGATGGGGACATTTGATGTATGGGATCTGTGATGGGTACACCCGATGTATGGGGACACCTGATGTATGGGCACTGTGATGGGGACACCTGATGTATGGGCACTGTGATGGGGACACCTGATGTGTGGGCACTGTGATGGGGACACCTGATGTATGGGTACTGTGATGGGGACACCTGATGTGTGGGCACTGTGATGGAGACACCTGATGTATGGGCACTGTGATGGGGACACCTGATGTGTGGGCACTGTGATGGGGACACCTGATGTATGGGGACACCTGATATATGGGCACTGTGACGGGACACCTGTTGTATGGGTACTTTGATGGGGACACCTGATGTTTGGGCACTATGATGGGTACACCCGATGTATGGGGACACCTGATGTATGGGCACTGTGATGGGGACACCTGATGTATGGGCACTGTGATGGGGACACCTGATGTATGGGCACTGTGATGGGGACACCTGATGTATGGGCACTGTGATGGGGACACCTGATTTATGGGCACTGTGATGGGGACACCTATTTTATGGGCACTGTGATGGGGACACCTAAAGTATGGGCACTGTGATGGGGACACCTGATTTATGGGCACTGTGATGGGGACACCTGATTTATGGGCACTGTGATGGGGCACCTGATTTATGGGCACTGTGATGGGGGCACCTGATTTATGGGCACTGTGATGGGGGCACTTGATATAAAGGGAAACTGTGATGGGGACACCTGATGTAAAGGGAAACTGTGATGGGGCAGCTGATTTCTGGGGACACTGTGATGGGGACACCTGATCTATATGGGCACTGTGATGGGGGACACCTGATGTAAAGGGAGCTATGATGGCGGCACTTAATATATGAGGCCACTGTGATGGGAGGGAAGGGAACCTGATGTAAGGGGACAGTGTGATGGGGAACACCTGATGTATAGGAACACTATAATGGGGGGGGGGGGGCTGATGCAAGGGGACACTGTGATGGGGGACACCTGATATATGGGGACACTGTCATGGGAGAACCCGATGTAAAGGGCACTGGGATGGGGACACCTGATGTAAGGGGACACTGTGATGGGGGACACCTGATATGTGGGGTTACTGTGATGGGGATACCTGATGTATGGGGATACTGATGGAGCAACCTGATGTACAGGACACTGAAGGGGACTCCTGATGTATGGGGACACTGTGATGAGGACACCTAATGTACAGTATATGGGTACTGTGAGGGAGTGACATGATGTAAGGGGGCACTGTGATGGGGACACCTGATATAGGCTGGTAGGAACCCCAATGCATTACTGTTCCCAGGGGCCCATGATTCTATTAAGATGGCACTGCCTTTCACCTACCTAATGCTATTACATAAGGGGGTTTTAGCCACTCTGTATTAGCATAGCAATAAAGAAAAAATGTAAAAACAAAGAATAAAAAAAGTGATAAAAATTGAAAATGTAATGAAATAAAATCGTTTTTAAAGTTTTAGAGCCTTTAGTCGCTTGCTCCCACACATTTGAACGCAAAAACAATTGAGCAAAACCTATTGGGTATCACTGAACACGCCAGAGTCAAAGAAATAATTTAAGGTCCCTCATTTACAGATTTACAGTTGCGTAAATATCAAGCAAAATAAAAAATTGCAACTACCATCGTTTTATTCTCCGGGGTTTCTGGATTCAGAAAAGATGTCATCTTTGGAGGGTTTAGGTCATTAATTTCTGGCCAAAACTGCAGATTTTATAATAGGTGTGAAAAATTGCTCCGGGGGGAGTGGTTTAAAATATGGCTTTTTTTTTTTTGCATAATTAACCTCAAATGTCTTATTAGTTTTTAGCTGAGTGATGGCCGGGATGACCAGAAACTCTAAAGGTAATAAACCTGCTCACTGATGGGGGTTATTTTCACCAGGTGATCCTGCCAGTAAGTCTGTTTATTTTTTTTTATTTTTTTAAAGAGTAAGCTTTCTTGCAGATTTAGCAATTAGAGATTTGAGACAAACCATTTACCACTGACAGGAGTGACGGGGGGCTTACAATTATCAGCTTTAAAACTTTTATACCAAAAGGAAAAAAAAAATGTTTACTGTAACTGATTATACAGTGTGAGCTGGAGTTTGGCTTCAATTTGTTAGTGTATCTAAATCTGCCAGTACATCTAATGCCGCGTACACACGAGCGGATTGTATAGCGTACTTAGTCCGTCATACAATCCGACGGACAGTCCGTCGTACTTTCCACTGAACGGACTTGACCACACACGGATACCCAAACAGTCCAACGAAAGCTTGCGCGATGACGTACAGCACGTACGACGAGACTAGAAATAGGAAGTCCAAGACACAGCAAAGCACCCTTCCACCGTGTAAATCCTTTCTGGGCATGCGTCATTCTTAGTCCGTCCGACTAGCATACTGACGACCGTATTGTCCGCTGAAACCAAAGTACGACGGACAGAATTTCGAAAAAACAAAATTCTTAGTACTCCGGACTGCACGCTGAAAAAGTCAGCTGAAGCCCACATGCGAGCGGATTGTCCGCTGAAATGTGTTTCGATGGACTAAGTACGCCATACAATCCGCTCGTGTGTACGCGGCATAACACTTCCCTCCCCGCCCCCCAGACTGACAGTGCTGATGTCCAAAGGCACCCCCTGTGCTACTTCATCCAGAGTGGGCATGCTCTAATACAGGTGGTATGTTACTGGCCACAGGATGCATGTGGGATGGGCTCTGCTGGGCACACATGTATGTATGTAACGGGGGGGGGGGACTCTGCTGGGCACACATGGATATAAGGAGGAACTCATGGATGTAAGGGGGGCTCTGCTGGCTACACATGTATGTAAGGCGGGATTCTGCTGGGCATACATGGATGTAAGGGGGGACTCTGCTGGGCACACATGAATGTAAGGAGGGCTCTGCTGGGCACACGTGGATGTAAGGGGGGCTCTGCTGGGCACACGTGGATGTAAGGGGGGCTATGCTGGGCACACGTGGATGTCAGGGGGCTCTGCTGGGCACACATGGATGCAAGGGGGCTCTCCCGGGCACACATAGATGTAAGGGGAGCTCTGCTGGGCACCCATGGATGTAAGGGGGGACTCTGCTGGGCACACAGGAATGTAAGGGAAGACTCTGCTGGGCACACATGGATGTAAGGGAAGACTCTGCTGGGCACACATGGATGTAAGGGAAGACTCTGCTGGGCACACATGGATGTAAGGGAAGACTCTGCTGGGCACACATGGATGTAAGGGGCAGGCTCTGCTGGTCACATATAAATTTAAGGGAGGCTCTGCTGGGCACACATGGATGTAAGGGGGGGCTCTGCTGGGCACACATGGATGTAAGGGGGGCTCTGCTGGGTACACATGGATGTAAGGGGGGCTCTGCTGGGTACACATGGATGTAAGGGGGGCTCTGCTGGGTGCACATGGATGTAAGGGGGGCTCTGCTGGGTACACATGGATGTAAGGGGGGCTCTGCTGGGTACACATGGATGTAAGGGGGGCTCTGCTGGGCACACATGGATGTAAGGGGGGACTCTGCTGGGCACACATGGATGTAAGGGGGGACTCTGCTGGGCACACATGGATGTAAGGGGGGACTCTGCTGGGCACACATGGATGTAAGGGGGGACTCTGCTGGGCACACATGGATGTAAGGGGGGACTCTGCTGGGCACATATGGATGTAAGGGGGCTCTTCTGGGCACACATGGATGCAAGGGGGCTCTCCCAGGCACACATGGATGTAAGGGGAGCTCTGCTGGACACCCATGGATGTAAGGAGGGACTCTGCTGGACACACATGAATGTAAGGGGGGGCTGCTGGGCACACATGGATATAAGGGAGGACTCTGCTGGGCACACATGGATGTAAGGGGCAGGCTCTGCTGGTCACATATGAATGTAAGGGAGGCTCTGCTGGGCACACATGGATGTAAGGGGGATTCTTCTGGGCACACATGGATGTAAGGGGGGCTCTGCTGGGCACACATGGATGTAAGGGGGGCTCTGCTGGGCACATATGGATATAAGGGGGCTCTGCTGGGCACACACGGATGTACGAGGGGACTCTGCTGGGCACACATGGATGTAAGGGGGGGCTCTGCTGGGCACACATGGGTGTAAGGGAGGACACTGCTGGGCACACCTGGATGTAAAGGGGGCTCTGATGGGCACACATGGATGTAAGGGAGGCTCTGCTGGGCAGACATGAATGTAAGGGGGGCTCTACTGGCCACACATGGATGTAAGGGGGGTCCTCTGCTGGGCACACATGGATGTAAGGGGGGACTCTGCTGGGCACACATGGATTTAGGGGGGCTCTGCTGGGCACACATGGATGTAAGGGGGACTCTGCTGGGCATGTATGGATGTAAGGGAGGCTCTGCTGGGCACACATGGATGTAAGGGGGGCTCTGCTGGGTGCGCATGGATATAAGGAGGAACTCTAGTGGGCGCACATGGATGTAAGGGGGGACTCTGCTGGGCACACTTAACCAGTCCCAGAGCAGGTAGATGGAGCACTGAGCTTGGCCCGGATATGCTTACAATCTATAAAAGGAAGAGATCCAGTCGGGGGGAGGGGTGTTGCGGCACACTGTTGGGTCAGATGGAAGGAGATAACAATCTGCTGATCCGGTCTCGACTAAGAACAATCCCTTTAATGGGAATCTCATCTCATCTTAATGAGTCTCTTGGAAACATGGAATATTTGTCACGGCAGAAATAATAATGCACGGCGCTCTCAAGCAACGATCTGACGGCTTATTTCAGGTTTCCAGGGAGTAACTCGTAGCAGCTTTCACAGAAATCATATTTTAGCAGACGGAGGTGTGAAGCGTAAGCGGCGTTGGGAATAAATAGTAAACTCGCGGCCTCGCGGTGGAGGATGCGGAATTGTTCCCTGAGCTGACATCCACAAACTCTGGAAATCGGCGCAGTCAGCTAGTTTTTGCATTGATAGATCTGCAGATATAAGTGGAACGGAGGCGTCACAGTTAAAGCAGAACTCCGGACAAACAGATGAAATACATATACGGGGAGCTGTGTTGTCTGGCAGATGTTTGTAATTCTGCTCATCCAGTCCTGAGATTTATACAGTTCTGCCACACAGCACAGCCATGTCTGACGGGGCAGGAAACCTGATTTTTCCCTGTTGTGGTTCAGTATCGCTTACAGGTCTTGCCCCTCCCCCAGTCTGTGATTGAACAGTGAAAGAAGCAGCTGATGAGCTTATCTCCCTGTCAGTCTGCTCTCCCCTCCTATCAGCATGCTGCTTGCAGAGCACCAAAACTGATTGTCTCCTTGTGCTGTTTCTCCCTCCTGCAGTCTGAGCTCTGCTGTATAGGGGCTACAAATTCAAATTCAGCTGCTTACTTACTAAAAACACAAAAATGGCTCGTTTACACTTGTGACAAGGACTGTTGCGCCTGTAAAAAGCAATCCATGCTCAGATCCCTTTCCAGAGGTATTTGACAGGAGGTGATATGTCACCTCCTCACCACCTGTTTTAACCCCCTAAATGGCGCACCAACATGCCACAACCATGTGCATTGCACCCGGTTGTGGCACGACCCCATTCACTTCAATAGGTCACATACGGCGGGCAACCAAAACGACAGGGGGTAGAACTCCTGCTGTGGTTTGGAATGAGCTCTTGTACCTTTAAATATTCTTTAATTACTGTGCCACGAGTAAGAGACTAACAGGGTCTGTAACACAGAGAGCGCCGGGGCCAGGAGTGTGTAACGCAGGGGTCAGGGGCCTGTAACTCAGAGAATGCAGGGGTCTGGAATGTGTAACGCAGGGGTCTGTAACACAGAGAGCACAGGGGTCAGTAGTGCATAATGCAGGGGTCTAAATCACAGAGAGCACAGGGGTCAGGAGTGCATAACCCAGGGGTCAGGGGGGTCTGTAACACAGAGAGCGCAGGGGTCAGGAGTGTGTAACGCAGGGGTCAGGGGCCTGTAACCCAAAGAATGCAGGGGTCTGGAATGTGTAACTCAGGGATCTGTAACACAGAGAGCACAGGGGTCAGCAGTGCATAACGCAGGGGTCAGGGGTCTGAAACACAGAGAGCACAGGGGTCAGGGGGGTCTGTAACACAGAGAGCGCAGGGGTCAGGAGTGTGTAACGCAGGGGTCAGGAGCATGTAACGCAGGGGTCAGGGGCCTGTAACCCAGAGAATGCAGGGGTCTGGAATGTGTAACACAGGGGTCAGGGGTCTGTAACACAGAGAGCACAGGGGTCAGTAGTGTGTAACGCAGGGGTCAGGGGCCTTTTACACATTCCTGACCCCCGCATTACACCCTCTTGACCTCTGCGTTCTCGGTGTTACAGACCCCTGTGTTACACACTCCTGACCCCTGCGCTTTCTGTGTTACAGACCGCTAACCCCTGCATTCTCTGAGTAACGCAAGAGGCAGGGGTCTGTAACAGAGAGTGCAGGGGTCAGGAGTAGGGCTGCAACTAACGATTATTTTCATAATCGATTAGTTGGCTGATTATTGTTTTGATCGGATAATAACCTTAAAACAAGTGTGGTGTATAATTTAAAATGTAAAGTTTAAAAAAAAAACAATACATTCTTAAAAATCTCTATGCAGTGGTAAATATAAATAACCAACTATATGATTAGGGATCAAAATCTCTAATCCACTCTGAGAATAACAGACAGAAGAGATATACTGTATATACCACTGGAGGTTGAATCTGGTAAATATCATCAGACTCAGAGATCACATTTTTTATTTAGACTCTTTTCACACTGGAGCGCATGTAATGTGCCCTGCTCCCACGTAATGTGCCCTGCCTCCTTGTAATTTGCCCTGCTCCCACAAAATGTGCCTTTCTCCCACATAATGTGCCCTGCTCCTACGTAATGTGCCCTGCCCTCATGTAATATGCCCTGCCTCCTTGAAATATGCCCTGCTCCCACGTAATGTGCCTTTCTCCGGCTTAATGTGCCCTGATCCTACGTAATGCGCCCTGCCCTCATGTAATGTGCCCTGCTCCCACGTAATGTGCCCTGCTCCCACATAATGTGCATTTCTCCCATGTAATGTGCCCTGCTCCTACGTAATGTGCCATACCCTCATGTTATATGCCCTGCCTCCTTGAAATATGCCCTGCTCCCACGTAATGTGCCTTTCTCCGGCTTAATGTGCCCTGATCCTACGTAATGCGCCCTGCCCTCATGTAATGTGCCCTGCTCCCACGTAATGTGCCCTGCTCCCACATAATGTGCATTTCTCCCACGTAATGTGCCCTGCTCCCACATAATGTGCCATACCCTCATGTTATATGCCCTGCCTGCTTGAAATGTGCCCTGCCCTCATGTAATGTGCCCTGCTCCCACGTAATGTGGCTTGCCTCCATGTAAAAGTTTACTTTAAATGTAATTGTAATGCCTTCTCTTACCTCCAGGCTATCAGCCTCCACCTTCTCTGGGTTCAGATGCTGATCTTCCCTGCACAGTCTTTAAAGTATTTTTTTTTTTTAAACAAACATGTTATACTTACCTGCTCTGTGTAATGGTTTTGCACAGTCAGCCCGATCCTCCTCTTCTGGCGTCCCCCACAGATGCTTCTGGCTCCTCCTGCCTTCAGAGTGCCCCAATAGCAAGCTGCAAATTATAGTATGGAGTGCCCCTATAGCAAGGTAAAAAATCTTCTACCTTTAGACCCACTCACTTCCTGCCCAGGACTACATGTCCCATGAGGCATTGCTCCTCACACATTCACATGTTCTCAGGCACTTACTGACATGTATGGATGATGTACTGAGCTTTATGTGTGCTGCACTGTATTTCTTGATATGTAAACAAATAATGCATTCTTTATGGCAACTATTTTCATAATCGATTAATTGTCGATTAATCGATTAGTTGTTTTAGCCAGGAGTGCATAACACAGGGGTCTGTAATACAGAAAGCGCAGGGGTCAGGAGTGTGTAACACAGGAGTCAGGGGTCTGTAAAACAGAAATCGCAGCGGTCAGGAGTGCGCAACGCAGGTGTCTGTAACATAGAAAGTGCAGGGGTCAGGAGTGTGTAACGCAGGGGTCGGGGTTTGTAACACAGAGAGCGCAGGGATCAAGAGTGCTTAACCCAGAGAGTGCAGGGGTCAGGAGTGATAATTGCAGAGAGTGCAGGGGTCGGGGGTCTGTAATGCAGAGTGCAGGGGTCAGGCAGGGGCGGGTAGGAAGGGCGGCTGCCCTGGGCACAAGGATTTGGGGGGGGGGGGGGTTGTGTTAGAATGGGTGATTTGAAAGGGGGGATTTGTACTAGGAGAATGAATTTCTGTTAGGATGGGGGTTTGGGAGGAGGATTTGTGCTGGCAGGGATGATTGAAGCAATTTGGTATAGGAGGGGAAATTTGGGGGGGGGGGGATACGTGCTTAGAAAGGGGATTGGGGGGAATTTGTGCATGAAGAGGGGGATTTGGACGGGGGGGGGGGGATTTATGCTCAGAGGGGAAATTTGAGAGGTAGAGGATTTGTGCTAGGAGGGAGGAGTTGGGGAGGATGAGGGAGAATTATTTTAGGGGGAGAATTTTGGCTTGCAAAGGGTAAGTGTGAAGATTAGTGCTCAAATTTTTTGGGGGGAAGGAGTCAGGAGTGCACAACGAAGAGAGATCAGAGGTCAAGGGTCTATAACGCAGAGAGTGCAGGTGTCAGTAACACAGAGGGTGCAGGGGTCAGGAGTGCATAATGCAGAGAGTGCAGGGGTCAGGGTTCTGTAATGCAGAGAGCGCAGCTGGGTTGTAATGCAGAGAGTGCAAGGGTCAGGAGTGCAGGGGTGAGGGGTCTGTACTGCAGAGAGTGTAGGGCTCATGGGTTTGTAACGCAGAGGGTGCAAGGTTCAGGAGTGCATAACGCAAAGTGTGTAGGGGTCAGGGGTCTGTAATGCAGAGAGTGTGGGGTTCATGGGTCTGTAGTGCAGAAAGTACAGGGGTCAGTAATGCATAGAGTGCAGGGTTCATGGGTCTGAAATGCAGAGTGCAGGGGTCAGGGGTCTGTAACACAGAGGGTGCAGGGGCCAGGGGGTCTGTGAACAGAATTAAAAGAAAATACCTCTCTCAGCAAGCCAAAATCCCCCCAGTAAAGATCTTCCGCAGCACAGTTCACACTCCCTAGTATAGCTCTCTCATTCACCCCAGTACATCTTTCCCTCCCCTCACCAATACCCCCCCCCCCCCCCAGTAAAGATTTACCTCCCCCGAGTACAGATCTTACTCCCTTCCCCCCAGAACATATTTCTTCCCCCAGCACAAATCTCCACTCCACTAGTAAAGCTCCCCCTCCCCCCCCAGTACAGATCTCCTTCCTCCATGAAATCCGTGTACCAGATCAGCCATTTCAGAGTAAGGGAAAGTCATGCCACCCTCCCTGTTAACTGCCACTTGCTTGTGTGTGGAGTCTGACAGGCAGCAAGGGTGCAGCTGTAGTGGTTTGGATGCAGCGCAGCAACTTTCTGTGTTGCTTTGGCACTGCAGACACTCTAGATGTGGGGTTTGGACCCCCTACTCCCCCCCCCCCCCTTATCTACGCCCCTGAGTTCAAGTATAGAATTGAAAACTACCTTCAAGTTTAACCTATTTCATTGGCACCCCAATGCGCCTCTGAAGTAACACAATGCACGGTGACATACTACCATGCACTAATATGGTGTGCTGCGGAGGAAAAGAATGGCGCATGTCCCCTTTTTTTGTCTGTTTTGGTGCATTAGCCGCCCATTCCTTTGAATTGGCTGCCATAACACAAAACACATTCCATAATGCAACGCAGCGGGACGGACAAATCTCTTCTTAGTGCGAGGAAACCGCTTAGCTGTATTTTTCTTTTAAAGTCCTTCCAAAGCAAGAATGGCCGTCGTGATATTTTTGCATCTGTTCCCTAAATTCTGTACCTAAAAAAAAAAAAAAAAAAAAAAAAACGATCCTGACAGAGCTGCGGAGAGCCCCGCGAATCCTTCTCTCAGCAGAGGACCCCAGCAGAGTCTCCCCCCCCCCCCCCCATGCAAGACGTCCTCTATTACTTCCTCCTCGGAATTGATTGTGATTTAGATTCAATTGCCGGGTAAGATCTTGCCTCGTTCTTCTGGCAGCGGACTGCCAAGACACAGCGAGAGGGAGCCGGCCCATTTGTTTCACATCATTTAAATCACAATGTACGAAAATTGTCTCGGGGAAGTCAGACACATTGTACAAATTAGAAAGACGGGATTTTTTTTTTTTCTTCTGCTATCTGCACCGGTACTTTGCTTAATCCCGACATCGCTGAGAATTTTTGGGCAGAGAAACCAGATCTGGCCGGTTCTACAAGCACAGCATCTCACATAGGGATTAAAGAGGCGAGAAATACTGCTGGAACATAAAAACATACAACTCGTTTCAACAGCAGAAGGAAAAAAAAAAAAACTTGAGTCCAAACATGTTCTTTGAAGTATCGCTGTTTCTTCTTCGGAATAAATGTTCTTTTATTATGAGCAGTGGTACAATACCTCATTATGGCCACTAGAAGGAGCTGATGAGCACAGAAAATACATTTGACAAAAATAAAATAAAAATACAATGCAATAATTCATGAGAACGCTAGAGGGAATTGGCAAATACAAATAAATATCAAAGCGTCCAGCCCCCTGATCTACATACAGGGCGTAAGACTATGGATTCCAATGGGGTGGAGGGGGGGGGGGGGATTGAAGCACGTGATTAGAGCCAGAGGCTCTAATAGGCTTCAAAAAAAGGGTACATTCAGGATGCAGAGCACTTCTCTCTGAGCCCACCCAGCTCTGCGACGATAGCAAATGAATATTCGCTAATTTCACACTAAATTTCATCCCCACCAATCAGGAAGCAGGTCCCGAGACCCGTTTCCCAATTGGCCAAAACGTCAGACGATCCTATTGGATGAAGGAGAAATAGAAAAAAAGAGGGCGCACCAACCTTATGCATTATCCTTGGATTTATTTTATTAAAAAAGTAAATTAAAAACTACTCACAAACATGTGAAAGGAAACAGCAATATAAATAGCCTTCAAATGATGGCCATCGGTCTCACGGCAACAGACTCCAGATGGTAATGGAAAAGATTTTATGGGCCAGAACAGGCAGGATCAAGGATAATACACAAGGTTGGTGCGCCCTCTTTTTTTTATTTCTCCTTTGACTGCTAGGATACCCCTATCCTTGAGGGCAGCAAGGCCTGAGGCCTTGTCTACTACGGACCCTAGCTCACCTGGTTGGCCCACTTTTGCACAGGAGTATTTGTTTTCTGTGATCCTATTGGACGCCTAGCGCCAATGAGGAGGAGAGAGGAGAAAGATGCTATGCTGGCCCGCCACCAGCCGCCTATATGGGGTCCACCATGCTGGAGAATAGGACACCGGAGCCGCTGCCCAACACCTGCCACCTAGATGGGGTCCACCGTGCTGAAGGAGAGGACAACGAAGATGCTGCCCGCCACCTAGATGGGGTCCGCCGTGCTCGTGGAGAGGACACCAGAGCCACTGCCCGCCACCTAGATGGGATCCGCCGTGTTGGTGGAGAGGACACTGGAGCCGCTGCCCACCACCTAGATGGGATCCACCGTGCTGGAGGAGAGGACACCGGAGCTGCTGCCTGCCACCTAGATGGGATACATCGTGCTGGTGGAGAGGACACCGGAGATGTTGCCCGCCACCTAGATGGGATACATCGTGCTGGTGGAGAGGACAACGGAGCTGCTGCCCTCCCCCTAGATGGGATCCACCATGCTGGAGGAGAGGACACCGGAGCCGCTGCCCGCCACCTAGATGGGATCCACCGTGCTGGAGGAGAGGACACTGGAGCCACTGCCCGCCACCTAGATGGGATCCGCCGTCCTGGTTGAGAGGACACTAGAACCACTGCCCGCCACCTAGATGGGATCGCCATGTTGGTGGAGAGGACACTGGAGCCACTGCCCACCACCTAGATGGGATCCATCATGCTGGTGGAGAGCACACCAGAGCCGCTGCCTTCTAACCTAGATGGGATCCACCATGCTGGAGGAGAGGACACCAGAGCCGCTGCCCGCCACCTAGATGGGGTCCGCAGTCCTGGTGGAGAGGACACCAGAGCCACTGCCCGCCACCTAGATGGGATCCGCCATGTTGGTGGAGAGGACACCGGAGCCGCTGCCCACCACCTAGATGGGATCCATCGTGCTGGTGGAGAGCACACCGGAGCCGCTGCCCGCTAACCTAGATGGGATCCACCATGCTGGAGGAGAGGACACCGGAACCGCTGCCCGCCACCTAGATGGGATCCGCTGTGCTGGTGGAGAGGACACCGGAGGAGGAGGGCGAGGAGGAGGGGGTGGTTGTTTGCCACCCCCCACAAATAAAAAACTCCAGCCGCTACTGGTCAGATGTCAAGAGCCCCCTCCCCCCACCATCAGAAGTCAGGAATCCCACACCTTCTCTTACATCACAGTGCACCCCCTCACTTTTCCTTGTGCTGCTGATGGGAAGAAGCTGGGAAGCAGAAAGTGCAGGGTATGGAGGAGGACCTGAGATGGTCTGGAGTCTGCTTAAATGCTGGGACCAGGGGAAGTGGAGAGAAGGGGGTACCATTGCTGCACAGAGAGGAGCAGAATTCTGTCTTCCTCTCTGGTGCCGGCTAGGGTGTCTGAAGAGCAACCTGCATATGGGTTGCTCTTCAGAGAGCATTTGACAGGTGGTGAGGAGACGCCTCCTCACCTCCTGCTTTAACCTCTTGGTCCCCCCACTAGCGTGCCACAACTGTGCACATTGCGTTTGCAGAGCAGCCTCATTCGCTTGAATGGGTCGCAAAAAGCGACAGGGGGTATAATTCCCACCACAAACCAAAGCATCTCAGCTGCTGCATATACATACCCCCCAGCAGTTGCCTCTGCAGCTAAAGGGGCAGCAGTGGGGGCAGGAAAACCTGGGCTCCACGCTGAGTTTTACTGCCCCCCAATCATTAATGTGAGCAAGCCTTTCCACATTTAACATTAAGCTCTCTTCCAGGATTTTTTTGTTTTTTTAACACCTTGTCTACCAAGCTACATTTTCATAAGAAAAAAAAAACGAAGACGTGTTAAAAAAAAAAAAATAGATGATTATTTGTTTAAATATATTATAAAAATGTATTATTTTATATTTGTATTTAATGTATTATATTTTATTTTATTTTTTATTTTTTATTTAATATATAATTAATGATATTCTAATAATAAAAAAAAAAAAAAAATTTAAAAGCAACCCCATTCCCACCCCGCGAACGTCACAGCATTAATTCTAGCGCCATAATTCACAGTTACCTCCAAACTGTTGACCTGTAAATGCTTTTAATGTGTCACCTGTGGATATTTTTGGGTACCGTTGTTTTCACCATTTCACAGGCGTGCAAATTTAAGGCTTGACATGTTGTGTGTCTACTTATGTGACATAATCTCCTATGTGCTATTTTGCCAAAACATTAGATATTTTTTTGTAAGTGTGTTCGTCTGAAATAATGAATTATCCTAATTCTAATGAATTTCAAAAATAATTTGAAAACAAATTTGAAATGTAAATATTTTGATAAGTATTTCTGATTTCCTTCAAAAACTGTGTGTATTAGAATATAGCCATCTTCTGGAATTCATATTTCAAAAGAATAAAATAGAATAGGAGAGAATAGAAAATAAAAGAATAGAATAGAAAATGATGGAATAAAATAAAAAAAATAATAGAATAGGAGAGAATAGAAAGACTACAGCGGTCTTTCAAAATTCTAATTTTGAATAGAATAAAATAGAAAGAATACAGCCGTATTTCGATATTTAAATAAAATAAAACAGAATAGAATAGAAAATAAACAAATAGAAAATAAAGGAATAGAATAAAAAAAATAGAATGGAAAATAAAGGAATGGAATAGAAAGGAAAAGAACAAAAAGAAAAGAAAAGAAAAGAAAAGAATAAAAAAAAATTAGAATAGAAAGAATACAGCGCCATCTTCCAAAATTCGAATTTTGAACAGAATAAAAGAATAAAATAGAAAATAAAGGACAAGAATGGAAAAGAATAGAATAGAAAATAAAAGAATATAATAGAAAATAAAGGATTAGAATAGAGAAGAAAGGAATAGAAAATAAAATAAAAGAATAGAATTTAAAAAAATAGAATAGAAGAGAATAGAAAGAATGCAGCCATCTTCCAAAATTTGACTGTCGAATAGAATAAAATAGAAAGAATACAGCCGTCTTCCAAAATTTGAATAGAATATAAAATAAAAGAATAGAAAATAAAGGAATAGAAAAGAAAAGAATAGACTAGAAAATAAAAGAATAAAAGGAAAGAATAGAATAGAAGAGTATAGCATACAGCCGTCTTCTGAAATTAGAATTTCGAATAGAATAAAATAGAAAGAATACAGGTGTTTTCCGAAATTCGAATAGAATAAAGTAGAAAGAATATAGCCGTCTTTTGAATTTATAATATAATAAAATAGGAAGAATATAGCCATCTTTAAAATTTTGAATTTAAAATTAGGAATAGAATAGAACCAGCTATTCTTCACAGTAAATTCAGATTGATTCGATATTTTTTCGATTTTAACATGATTTAAAATCACTTTACATTGGAAAAATTTGAATCCGGTCAAAAACCAATAAACAAAACTAAACAAATCTTGTTAGGAATGCAACTATAGATTTTTTTTTGTTCTGATGTGAGCTTTCCTCTGTCGGTAGTATTACCGGTATGTGATCTTTGGGCCGCAGTACTGGCGTCCACCAGCGGCTGGTTCCTGGCAGTGTGGGGCCAACGTATAAATAACCGACAAGTGCACACACACACCTTGCCCTGGTATTGTCCTTGTGCCCTGCAGCCTCTTTATCTGTTGTCCTGATTCCTGTATCCTGTACCTGTTTGTATCTGTTCCTGCATACCTGGATCCTTGCCCTGCAGCCTGATCCCTTCCATCCTGTTCCCTGTCTGTTTACTCTTGGCCCCCCATCTGCTGATCTCCTGTTTATAATCCTGGCCTGGCTTGACTACAATTCTGGTACTCCCTTTTGTTATATATGCTGGTTGGTTTATTATCACTGTTTGGTTGTTTGGTTTGTTCACTCTGTTTGTATTGGTGGTGTGTTCACATTTATATTCATTTACTTTAATAAACTTACTTACTTCCACCTATTTATGTCTGGCTCGCTCTGTCGTAGTCACACAGTTCTGGCCACATCTGGTTTATGACAGCAATTGATTATTATAATTTTTTGTTTATTTTTTTTAAAAGCTGTATGTGTAATTGATTTTTTTTTTTATTAATTTATTTTGTCTTTTTTATGCAAATTTTAATTGCAATTTTTTTATATATTTTTAATTAACCCTAACTGAAAACCCTACCTTGTTCTTCAAGGGGAAAACCCTAACCATAACCCCCAAACCCTAATGGGAAACCCTAAACCTAACTCCTAACCCTAACCGGAAACCCTAACTCTAACTTTTTCTTCAAGTGGAAAACCCTAACCCCCTAACCCTAAAGGTAAAGTCTACAGGTTTGGAAATATCAGTTTGTAAATGCATAGAAAATTGGCTAAAAGACAGAATTCAGAGAATCGTGGTTAATGATTCTTACTATGAATAGTGTAAGGTTATCAGTGGTGTACCCCAAGGTTCAGTGCTGGGACCCTTACTTTTTAATATCTTTATAAATGATATTGGGTCTGGGATCAAAAGTAACATTTCCGTCTTTGCAGATGACACCGAGCTATGCAGTGGAATAACCTCCTTACAGGATGTCTCCAATTTACAAGCCGACCTCAATGCTCTGTCTAATATGGCGACTAAGTGGCAGATGAGGTTTAATGTTGATAAATGTAAAGTTATGCACTTGGGGGCCAAGAATATGCATCATACATACTAGGGGGAGTACAACTGGAGGGATCCATAGTGGAGAAGGATCTGGGGGGGGGGTTTTGGTAGATCATAAGCTCAATAATAGCATGCAATGCCAAGCTGTGGTTTCCAAAGCGAGCAAAGTCCTTTCTTGTATTAAGAGAGGTATGGACTCCAGAGAGAGAGATATTATTTTGCCCCCCTGTTCAAATCATTAGTAAGACTTCATCTGGAATATGCAGTTCAGTTTTGGGCTCCAGTTCTCAAAAAGGATATCAGGGAACTGGAGAAAGTGCAGAGAAGGGCAACCAAACTGATAAGAGGCATGGAGGAGCTCAGTTATGAGGAGAGATTAGAGGAACTGAATTTATTCTCTCTTGATAAGAGGAGATTAAGGGGGGATATGATCACCATGTACAAATATATAAGGGGTCCATATAGTGAACTTGGTGTCGAGTTATTCACTTTACAGTTAACAAAGAGGACAAGGGGGCACTCTTTACGTCTAGAGGAAAAGAGATTTCATCTCCAAATACAGAAAGGTTTCTTCACAGTAAGAGCTGTGAAAATGTGGAATAGACTCCGTGCAGAGGTGGTTATGGCCAGCTCAGTGAATTGCTTTAAGAAAGGCCTGGATTATTTCCTAAGTGTACGTAATATAACTGGGTACTGAAATTTATAGGTAAAGTTGATCCAGGGAAAATCCGATTGCCTCTCGGGGGATCAGGAAGGAATTTTTTCCCCTGCTTTAGCAAATTGGATCATGCTCTGCTGGGGTTTTTTGCCTTCCTCTGGATCAACTGTGGGTATAGAATTGGATATATGGGCTGGTATGATTATATATATATATATATATATATATATATATATATATATATATATATATATATATATATATATATATATATATATATATATATATATATATATATATATATATATATATATATATATATTATTATATTTTTTTTTTTTTTTTTTTTTTGTGGTTGAACTGGATGGACTTGTGTCTTTTTTCAACCTGACTAACTATGTAACTATGTAATGGGAAACCCTAACTGGAAAGCCTAACCCTAACTTGTTCTTCAAGGGGAACAACATAACCATATCCCCCTAACACTAATGGGAAACCCTAACCGGAAACCCTAACCCTAACCGGAAACCCTAACCCTAACTTGTTCTTCAAAGGGAAAGCCCTAACCATAACCCCTAACCCTAATGGGAAACCCTAACCCCTAACTGGAAACCCCAAACCTAACCCTAACCGGAAAGCCTAACCCTAACTTGTTCTTCAAAGGGAAAACCCTAACCATAACCCCCTAACACTAACGGCAAACCCTATACGGAAACCCTGATGCCGCGTACACACGAGTGGATTGTATGGCGTACTTAGTCCGTCATACAATCCGACGGACAGTCCGTCATACTTTCCACTGAACGGACTTGACCACACACGGATAGCCAAACAGTCCGACGAAAGCTTGCGCGATGACGTGTACAGCACGTACGACGGGACTAGAAATAGGAAGTCCAATACACAGCAAAGCACCCTTCCGCCATGTAAATCCTTTCTGGGCATGCGCCATTCTTAGTCCATCGAACTAGCCTACTGACGAGCGGATTGTCCGCTGAAACCAAAGTACGACGGACAGAATTTCCAAAAATCCGAAATATCAACTGTGGTACGCCAGACTGCACGCTGAAAAAGTCCGCTGAAGCCCACACACGAGCGGATTGTCCGCTGAAATGTGTTTCGGCGGACTAAGTAGGCCATACAGTCCGCCCGTGTGTACGCGGCATAACTCTAACCAGAAACCCTAACCCTAACTTGTTCTTCAAAGGGAAAACTCTAACCCTAACCACAACCCCTAACCCTAACTGGAAACCCTAACCCCTAACCATAACCACCTACCCTAACCATAACCCTAAACTTGTTCTTCAAGGGGAAAACACTAACCCTAACCCCTAACCCTGCATGCAACTATGTTTGATCAAGTCGGGGGGTGAAGCTCAATGGTGGGGTCATCTGGTTGAAATCTAACAACATATAGGTCAAATTACAATTATACTTTGGCTAACAGCAATGCTAGTGGTGTATTGGATTGGATCATTATGGGGCATACTGTATAAATGGTCTATGAAGTTTTTTTTTTTTAAATAATGTTTTTTCATCTTTTATTATAATTTTTAAGCTTTGTACTGTTAAAAAATAAGACATCTGTAAATACGCTTATACACAAAACCGCGTCAAACCGCTGTACCACGTTTATCGGCATTTTGCATCTGAAACATCGGAAACTTCGCCTGAACTCTTTTTTTTGCCTTCAAAGAAAAGCCTATAAATGCAACTGCCTAAAAACAACATTACACAAACCTGTGTAGATGTACACATAAGATAACATTGGATGAGTTCAGGGGCAGCTGAAAAAAGCATCCAACTGCCTCTGAATGCCCGTTTACCAGCAGCCGTGTACACGAGGCCTTAGAGGCATCTCCAGCTCCCACTTCCTCCCGGCGCCAGAAGGAAGTTCACTTCTCCCTCCCTCCCTCCCTGCAATCTTCTGGGACACGTCACAGGACCTAGGTGATTGCCTGGCCATTCACAGCGTGCAGCACGGCTCACGCATGCGCAGTGCGTGCCCGGGTACAAAGCCACACAGTTACAATGCCGTCACCGCCGAGTGGAGGGCAGCGGGGCTACGGGCGCCCGCATTGCTAGACCGTGGGACAGGTGAGTGTCTGATTATTAAAAGTCAGCAGCTACACTTTTTGTAGCTGCTGACTTTTAAATGGGTGGAACTCCGCTTTAAGGTACCAAATTATATTGCCATTTATTGGGTGCACAATATTAAGGTTTGACATGTTGGGTGTCTATTTACTCGGCACAATCTCATCATTTATGTTTTAGTAAAGACAAGACAAAACAAGTGTCTGTGAGTCGTAAAATCAACTGCAGTGTATTTTGCTGTAAATTTGCTCTTGATAAACCTTTGAGCTGATATCGTGTGATGTGAAAATAATTGGAACTAATATCATTTTATTCTCTTCCTTCAGCAATATATATAATGCTTGGGGGTTTTATTTAATCTCCAGGCCTAAAGTGATTTTTTTTTTTTTTTACACGTGTGTAAAAAAAAAAAAAATGGCTCCGGCAGCAAAAGAGTTACAGGCTTTTAAACTGAAGTGATAATACATATTTAGCTCTCTTTTGTAGTGCAAATTTTTATTTTTTTAAGTGAAATTCCTTCCCTACCATAACTATATATATATATATATATATATATATAATTTTTTTCTGTATATACGGTATCTATACGTATTTTGTATATATTATGACGCACATTTTATACACAATTTACTGACTGGGGTCGGTGTCATGCAGGGCTCTCTTTGATTTCCCTGAAGATAACATAATATAGGGCCTGGGCTGGGTATTAATACTGGAGTAGTATAATATATTAATATTATGTATGTATACATAAAAAAATAAAGATGTAGAGCTTTTAATCCTGTGAAACATTGCGTATTATTGTTTTGTGCAAATGTTGGCAAAATCAATTGTTTTCAGGCATTTTTCTCTCCAAGTCGGATGTTCTTCGTTTATAAGAATACAAAAAAATCTGGAAAAGGCCACTAGATGGGGTTGCTTCTTATGATACTCAGCACCATCTAGTGGCCAAAATGTGGTATTTTCCTGATTTACGCTATTCTTATAAATGATGCTTATTTTCTATGATACTCAACACCATCTAGTGGTCATAATGTGTTATGCCAACTAGATAGGCTCGAGGAGCATGCTTATTTCTTTGGATACTCGGCACCATCTATTGGTCATGAAGTGGTATGTAAACTAGATGGGGTTGAGGAGCATGCTTATTTCTTTTGATACTCAGCACCATCTAGTGGCCATAATGTGGTATTTTTCCTGATTTACTCTATTCTTATAAATGAAGAACATCTGACCCCATTCACACGTTGAAACTTGAAATTAAAAAATATAGCCGGAAACATTTGATTTTGCCCCGTTCACACAGAACGAATTTGCATGCACTTTTGTGGGAGCAGCTATGTAATAAAAAATAAAATACACCCCATAGCAATGCTGTTCTCCTTTTTTTTTAACCGCTTGCCAACCACTGCACACAGATATACGTCAGCAGAATGGCACAGGCAGGCAAATGGGCGTACAGGTACCGTATTTATCGGCGTATAACACGCACTTTTTTCCCCTTAAAAGCAGGGGAAAATCGCGGGTGCGTGTTATACGCCGATCCCCCGCAATTCTGAGCCTCTGGGCGGCTTTCAGCCGCCTTCGGCTCTTCAAGGTGGCTTTCGGCCTCCTTCGGCCATTATCGGTGGCTTTCGTCCGCCTTTGGCCATTATCGGCGGCTTTCGGACGTTCTCGGCAGCTTTTGGCTCTTCTCGGTGGCTTCTGGCCGCCTTCGGCCGTTCTCGGTGGGCCGAAAGCTGCCGAGAATGCCCGAAGGCGGCCGAAAAATGCCGAGAACTACCGCGCGCCACCAAGATACACATCCGGCTTTGTATCTCCGCGGCGGCATTTAAAAAAAATAAAAAAACGGGCAAATAAAATAGACAAGGTTGCAATGGGGGACAAGACTGCATAAGGCTGCAATGGGGGACAAGGCTGCATAAGGCTGCATGACAATACTGCAATGGTGGACAAGGCTGCAGATGACACTGATGGGCATATAAATGTAAGTTTTTTTTTTTCCCTTAAACTTCCCTACTAAAAGTTTTTTCGCTTAAAATTCCCTCCTAAACTTGGGGTGCGTGTTATACGCCGGCGTGTGTTATACGCCGATAAATACGGTACGTCCCTTTAAATTTGCCGCCTATCGGCAGGCCCGTGGGTCCCAGGGACTCAACGTTCCCCGGCGGCCTACAATTGCGGTGTGGAGAGGTAGAACTGGGAGATGCCTATGTAAACAAGGCATTTCCCAGTTCTGCCTAGTGACAATACAGAGATCTACTGCTCCCTGTGATCGGGAGCAGTGATCGCTGTCATGTCCTAGTTGGCCCACCCCCCCCCCCAACAGTTAGAATCACTCCCTAGGACACACTTAACCCCTTCATTGCCTCCTAGTGTTTAACCCCTTCCCTGCCAGTGTCATTTACACAGCTAATCGCTGTATAAATGACAATGGTCCCAAAATATTGTCAAAATTGTCCGATGTGTCCGCCATAATGTCGCAGTCACAATAGATCGCCGCCATTACTAAGAAATAAAAAATAATAATAATAGAAATGCCATAAATCTATCCCCTATTTTATAGACGCTATAACTTTTGTGCAAACCAATCAATCAATATATGCTTATTGCATTTTTTTAATTTTTTTTTTACCAAACATATGTAGAAGAATACGTATCGGCCCAAACTAAGGAAAACATTTTTTTATATATATTTTTGGGGGATATTATAGCGAAAATTGTCGCAATTTTTTTGTTTACAGCGCAAAAACAAAACACAGAGTCGTTCAAATTTGGGCGACACAGTGGTGTAGTGGTTAGCACTCTCGCCTAGCAGCAAGAAGGGTCGCTGGTTTGAATCCCAACCATGACACTACCTGCCTGGAGTTTGCATGTTCTCCCTGTGCCTGCGTGGGCTTCCTCCGGGTACTCCGGTTTCCTCCCACACTCCAAAGACATGCAGGTAGGTTAATTGGCTTCTGTCCAAAATTGGCCCTAGTATATGAATGGGGACCTTGAATTGTGAGCTCCTTGAGGGTAGGGACTGATGTGAGTGTGCAATGTCCAGGGATAGGGACAATTGTAGACACTCAGGTTGAACTGGATGGACTGATGTCTTTATTCAACCTTACTAACTATGAAACTATGAAATACCACCAAAAGAAAGCTCTATTTGTGGGGGAAAAAAAATGGACATCAATTTTGTTTGGGCGCAAACGTCGCACGGCCGCGCAATTGTCATGTAATGCGACGCAGTGCCGAATCGCAAAAAAGTGCTCTGGTCAGGAAGGGGGTAAAAATCTTCTGGGGCTGAAGTGGATAACATATGTGTAGCACTTACCCCCGAAAGAGCGGCTGAATTTTTCTGGGCTTACCGATTACCTCCTCCAGCTCACACTCGTTGTCCTTGTCTGGGGGTTCCCAGGGATGATAACCCAGTAACTGTAGAGACCAACACCTAAGTTCCTTGTTAGGATTTTTATTTTGCATAAAACGGTTGAACAAACTCAGTCTCTAAGTTGGGAATAGAGGGGATCAGGGTAAAATTTAGCTCAGGTGCTCGGAACTGCTGACTTCAATAAAAGTCTCTCTCTATGTACCCAGTCCAGGGAATAGCCGCTCCCAACTGGACTCTTTAACTGTTGGATAAATCATTGACCTTGGATCTAGCAGCCAACAAGTAATTCTAGCTTTGCAAAGTCTCTCACAGACTTGGTTGAAAAACTTAGTTGTAACTGGAAGGATAGAGGTAGGAACTTTTCTTACTGTACCAGAATCTTTCAGCCGGTCCGGCGATACCGTAAGAACTGTGGATTCAATCGATGACCATAGCAGCTCAGCTTCCAGGCTCTTACCGAGCAGCCAGCCTCGTGCATGGCTCTTTTACCGAAGAGTCCTCCCCTGGTCGCATGTAGAGTTGCTGGGCCTCTCCAAAACCCAAGACGGCACCGGAACACCTTAGAATCCTCCTTTCAGTTACTGTGCCTCAAACTAGCCAGTTCTGAGGCTCGGAAAGGGATGGATCCGCACCCCAGGCCATGAGGGCCTCTGGGGGTTGGTCAGGAGGACCAGGACCACGGAGTCAGCAACAACTTCTGGACCGGAATCCCAGAACCACGTGACTTCAGCACCTTAAGTACCCTCTCCCGGAATACACAGAGGAACAAAACGCGCCCACTGATTGGCTCAGAGAGAGAGATTGGTACCCAATGCGTCCAACCAGACTGCGTTCCAATGGCTGTCACAGGTGCAAACCCCACCTATGACCAGGCAGAACCTTAATACAGCCCAGCCAAACTGATGCCAAAGCATCATTTATAACAATTAACCCCAAAACGTAACTATAGTTTTGGGCAAAAACTAAATTTACAGCCATAGCGTGTACTACTGTAGCGGCCATAACCCTTGTTGGGGCGGCCTTGACTTTTGGGCTTACCGGTTACCTCCGCTTGGCTTGTTCTTCCACATCTAGGGGTTCCCAGGGTTAGTACCCAACGACTTTGGGACGCCGACACCTTAAAAGTCCTTTAGAAAGGGTTTTATTTGCAGGGGTAACATCCAACACAGTCTTGTATGGGAACAGAGGGCAAGGGTGAAGAAACTCAGGCACCTTGAACTGCTAATCAATGGAAAGTCTCTAATGCAACACAGAGAGTAGCCACTCGCAGCTGGGCACTTCAAAGCTGAACAAATCTCTAGCCAGAGATTATGGCAGTCAGCACTTTAATCCACAACATGCAAAGTCTCTGAACTTGAATAAATTTGTAACCGAAAATGAACAGGAACTTTTCCTCGGTACCTGGAACGTTCTCTGTCTCCTTGGCAGTACTGGAAAAGCATGGATTTGTTAGTGTCCTTGACAACTCGGCAACCAGGCACTTCTCAGGATGCCAGCTTGTTGGTCCTCCTCCGAAAGCTTATATGAGCTGCGGTGCCACTCCAAGCCGAGAGCGCACCCGGACGCCTTGAATCCTCCTTCAGTTACAGCACCTCGGACCAGCCGGTTCCGAGACTCGGGAACAGATGGATCCCTACCCCAGACCGTGCGGGTCTAATGGGGCTAATCAAACTGACCATGTTGCAGAGCGGGCCACGCTCCCGTGACCGGGACCCCTCGCGGGGCTACCCCGGTCCACTTCACGAACGAACCCCCGAACACATGACTTTCGCATCTTAAGTACCCTTCCCCAGACTCCTCAGTGGGGCCAGACCCACCCACTGATTGGCTTCGGGGAATGCTGATACCTAAAGCGCCCAACCAGGCCTGGTTCTGGACCTGTTATGTGCACCTCACTGTACACATGACCAGGCAGAACCCTAACTCAGCCCAGCCAAACTGATGCCAAAGTTAAACCTGCACAATCAACCCTCAGAACCGCTTTATTGTTCTAAAGAAAAACGAAATTTGTACATAGCGGACACTTTGTCAAAAGTGTCGCCGCTACACTCATTAGGAGTACCGGCGCTACACACATATATATTATATATATATATATATATATATGACATGAAAATGAATGCAGGTCTCTTTCCATGTGCTTCTCGTTATTCTATCGCGGCTCCGCTCAGTTCCTTTGGTCGGCCTTTCCTCAACCTGCCAGGTTATCCCGTCACACTTCATTCTGCGGTTGCACGCTCATTGCTATCCCTCCTGGTCTGACCTACAGTACTTCTCTCAGAGCCACCTACCCGTGGACTGAAACGACCGGCAATTTTTAATGGCTGCAAATAAGCAAGAATTACCCGGAGTAAGTCGCCTGAATAAGTATAGGCAAGTGCGCCTGCGCTCTGCCTGTCAGGATGAGCGCTCTTCTCCCTTCTGGTTCACCGGCGTTGTCAGCCGGGGAGATCTCAGCAAATCAGAGCGGCAGCCATTGTGCTGCAATCTCAGGCGCAGATCCCCTCGGTGTAAGCCATTACAATCGCGGCAAAGCTGCCAGTGTCAGGAGGCCTCAGAAGGGGGCATGTGACATGTTCCGGCTTCCATTTAAAGCCCCAGTTCCCAATCTGTGGCCCTTTGGTACTTGTTGTGCGCCTTCACTCCCCCCCCCCCCCCCCCCCAGCAGTCAGTCGCAGAAGCATTGAATTCTGACCCTTTCTCTGCCAGAACCATTTTTGCATTTTTTATTTGCACGCTTGTCTAAAAAAGTAATTTTAGGTCTGAAGATTAATTAAACCCCCCCCAAACAAAACTCATAAACTGAGACCATGAAGAATAAAATAGCGGTATTTCCAATATTTTATGTCACATGATATTAACACATATGGTTTATATAAAGCAAATTTTCAATACCATGTTGACTGTGGCCGCGTACACACGCGCGGACTGTTCGCCCAACCTTGTTCGTCAAACAGTTTCGGCAAACAGTCCGCTCAAAATTAGCATGGACGGACATGGCCACACACGACGAACGAACAGTTTGCTGAAACCGTGCGCGATGACGTGAACGGCACGTACGACGGGACGAAAAATACGACGTCCTATACACTGCATTATAACTTTCGGCGTGTAAATCCTTTCTGAGCATGCGCGGAACTTAGTTTGACGAACAAGCCTACACACGAGGGGACTGTTCGCTGAAACAAGGTTTCAGCGGACAGTTTTTCGGAAATTCCGTAAAACCTTGTTCAGCAGACTGTCCGCTGAAACTGTCCGCTGAAAGCCCACACACGAGCGGACTGTCCGCCGAAACACTGTTCAGCGGACAAAGTTGGGCGAACAGTCCGCCCGTGTGTACGCGGCCTGTGTCTTGTAACAAGTATTTTTACAATCAACTTTTTCATGCGTAGGTACCCCTGACGCATGCATTTACATTCTTATGTAGAGGTAGGGGGGCTCAAAAATTATTAATTTTTTATTTTTTTGGGGGGGGGGGGGGGGTTAACCATACCTCCCAACATTTTGAGATGAGAATGAGGGACACCTACTAGCAAATGTATGTAGGCATAGGACACGCCCCCTGCCACACCCCCTTAAAGGAGAATAAGCTAAAAAGTTAATTAATTTTAATAAATTTTGCCACTACTATTCCTTTATATTGGCTTTTAAAGTGGTTGTAAACCCTTACAAACCACTTTGACCTACAGGTAAGCCTAGATTAAGGCTTACCTGTAGGTCCAAGAAATATCTCCTAAACCTACATGGTTTAGGAGATATTTGCCCGAAAACAGGCACCGCTGTCTACGGTGCATGCGCCGTAGACAGCGGCGCGCAGGCGCACTGAGCGCGGCATTCTCAGCGACGGAGCTGCCGCGCGTGTCGGCTCCCGTGCGCATGCGCGGGAGTGACGTCATCGCGGCTTCGCCGAATGACAGCAGCGGAGCTGCGAGACCCCACCAACAAGATGGATGCGGCGGACTACAGGGGACAGCGGTGACTTCGCTGGCTCCTGTGTCAGGTAAGTGACACATAATGGGCTACTATGCGATGCGATGCACAGTAGTCCATTATACTTTACCTTTGCAGGGAATGAAAGAGGAAGTAAACTCATCAGGGTTTACTTCCTCTTTAAAATGTACAGATGCGGCAATTTAGAATTTCTTATAATTTATTTTCTTGGCCCACTTTGGGCCCCTTAGTACTAACTGAGCGTGGTTTAAACCCCACGACCTACTAAGAGTATTGTAGCTGACCATGTCCATCCCTTTATGACTACAGTGTCCCCATCTTCTGATGGCTCCTCCCAGCAGGATAATGCACCATGTCACAAAGCTCCAATCATCTCACCACTGGACAATGAGGTCCCTGTCCTCCAATGGCCTCCACACTCACCACATCTCATCCAATAGAGCACCTCTGGGATGTGGTGGAACGGGAGATTGGCATCATGGATGTGCAGCCGACAAATCTTCAGCAACTGTGTGATGCTATCATGTCAGTATGGAGCAAAATCTCTGAGGATTGTTTCCAACACCTTGTTGTATCTATTCCACCAAGAATGAAGGCCTAATAAAGTGGCCTGTGAGTGTGTGTGTGTGTGTGTGTATATATATATATATACACAGTGATTTGAAAAAGTATTCATACCCCTTGAAATTTTCCACATTTTCTCAGGTTACAACCAAAAACGTAAATGCATTTTATTGGGATTTTATGTGATAGACCAACACAAAGTGGCACATAAAAGTGGAAGGAAAATGATAAATGGTTTTCAACATTTTTTTACAAATAAATCTGTGAAAAGTGTGGGGTACGTTTGTATTCAGCCCCCTTTATGCCGATACCCCTAACTAAAACCTAGTGGAACTGCCTTCAGAAGTCCAAAACTAGTAAAAAAATAAGTAAAACCATACTGGAATTGCCTTCAGATGTCATCTAATTAGTAAATAGAGTCCACCTGTGTGTAATTTATTCTCAGTATAAATACAGCTGTTCTGTGAAGCCCTCAGAGGTTTGTTAGAGAACCTTATTGAACAAACAGCATTGTGAAGGCCAAGGAACACACCAGACAGGTCAGGGATAAAGGGGCCCAAACCGGTACTAGCAAAGGTGCAGGGCTGCTGCAAGGATTTTTGACACCCTAGGTGAAACCTCATTCTGGCGCCCCCCCTCCCATTGGCTCCACCCCTTTGACCTGCCCATGTGACAGAAGGCGGCGCTATACAAGAAGCATCGGCTCTATGGTTGCCACCTGTCCGGGATTCACCCAGCCAGTCCAGGTTTTGAATCATGTGTCTGGGTTTCAGGCGGACTGAAACCGCAGGCAAATTATTCAGACCGGGTTGTGGCTCTTCAAGTAACCAAGATAGTCGCACACAAATCTGTTGCCGCCAGGGAGCTGCGGGCGGTTGTCCGGGGCCAGGTTCGGCATCACTGGGGAGCAGGGCGATGATGTCAGCAAAAACTGGATTTTTGTACTCCCCTTAAAGCGGAGGTCCACCCTAAAATGGACCTTCCACTCATCGGAATCCTCCCCCTCTCCGGCGCCACAATTGGCACCTTTCACGGGGGAGGGGGGTGCAGTTACCTGGATAATCCAGGTAAATGCACCCACTTCCGGGATAGCTCTCTGCGGAAAGGGGCGTAGATTACGCCCCTTTCCGAAAGTGCCCGCCCCTTTCCGCAAGTGCCCCGCTGCCTGCTGGGAAAACACACAGATCCCAGAGGCAGCGGGGACCGTCCTTATTGCGCAGCGCGTCTCGCGCATGCGCAGTAGGGAACCGGGAAATGAAGCCGAAAAGGCTCCATTTCCTGATTCCCTTACCCAAGATGGCGGCGGCAGCACCCGAGAAACAATCTACAGACATCGCGGGCGCGCTGGACAGGTAAGTGTCACTATTTTAAAAGTCAGCAGCTGCAGTATTTGTAGCTGCTGGCTTTTAAAAAAGAAAAAAAAAAACGCGGAGTCCCGGCGGACTACCGCTTTAAAATCCTTTTCTCTTTCGTTCATTGACACAGCTCCTTTAATTCTTGACCTTAGGGTTATCACGCCACCTTCAGGAGAGGATAGTCCTCTCCTAAAGGGGCGATATAACCCTAAGGTCAAGATGAAGATGCTGTGTCCGTCAGTGAACTTCAGCAAAAATAGGATCTTTGTACTAACCGTAAAATCCTTTTCTCTTTCGTTCATTGACGGACACAGCATCTTCATCTTGACCTTAGGGTTATATCAACCCCTTTAGGAGAGGACTATCCTCTCCTGAAGGTGGCGTGATAACCCTAAGGTCAAGGATAGCCCCGAAATATTTTACTCCCTTCCTGACCAGAGCACTTTTTTCGATTCGGCACTGCGTCGCTTTAACTGACAATTGCGCGGTCGTGCGACGTGGCACCCAAACAAAATTGACGTCATTTTTTTCCCACAAATAGAGCTTTCTTTTGGTGGTATTTGATCACCTCTGGGGTTTTTATTTATTGCACTATAAAACAAAAGAAGAGCGACAATTTTGAAATAAACACAATATTTTTTACTTTTTGCTATAATAAATATCCCATTTAAAAAAAAAAATAACTATTTTTTTCCTCAGTTTAGGCTGATACGTATTCTTCTACATATTTTTGGTAAAAAAAAAAATCGCAATAAGCGTATGTAGATTGGTTTGCACAAACGTTATAGCGTCTACAAAATAGGGGATAGATTTATGGCATTTTTTATTTATTTTTTACTAGTAATGGCGGCGATCTGCGATTTTTTTTTTTTTTTTTTTTTTTTTTTTTTTTTTTTTTTTTCATGACTGCAACATTGTGACCGACACATCGGACACTTTTGACACATTTTTGGGACCATTCACATTTACACAGCGATCGGTTCTCCCTTTCATGACTAAGCCTATTTTTGGCATTTGGTGTTTACAAGTTAAAATCCATATTTTTTGCTAGAAAATTACTTGGAACCCTCAAACATTATATATATTTTAGCAGAGACTCTAGAGAATAAAATGGTGATTGTTGCAATATTTTATGTCACACGGTATTTGCGCAGCGGTGTTTTAAACGCAACTTTTTGGGGAAAGGGAAACTTTCATGAATTAAAAAAAAAAAGAAACAGTAAAATTAGCCCAATTTTTTTGAATAATGTGAAAGATGATGTTACGCCGAGTAAATAGATACCAAACATGTCACACTTTATAATTGCGCACACTCGTGGAATGACAACAAACTACGCTACCTTAAAATCTCAATAGGTGATGCTTTAAACTTTTTTTTCCGGTTACCAGGTTAGATCTACAGAAGAGGTCTAGTGCTAGAATTATTTCTCTCGCTCTGACGATCGCGGCGATACCTCACATGTGTGATTTGAATACCGTTTACATATGCGGGCGCGACTTCCGTATGCGTTTTCTTTGCTGCGCGATAAAAAAAAATTTCTTATTTATTTTAAAATTAATAAATTGTTTTTTTTTTTTTTTTTTTTTTTTTTTTATCACTTTTATTGCTGTCACAAGGAATGTAAACGTCCCATGTGACAGTAATAGGTGGTGACAGGTACTCTTTATGGAGGGATCGGGGGTCTAAAAGACCCCAAATGCCTCCTTTGCACTTCAAAGTATTCAAATCGCCGCTTTCGGCGATTCTGAATACTGAATATATTTTTAAATCCGGCGCCATTGGCAGCCGAGTAAACCGGAAGTGACGTCATGACGTCGCTTCCGTGTTGACGTCAAGGAGACTGGAATGAAGCCGCTTACGGCTTCATTCCAGTCCCTCCCCAGCCGCCAGAGGCATCGGAACGTGCATCAGTGCTCCCGATTGAACTGGAGCCCCAGTAAGAGCGGCGGGAGGCGGCGGGAGAGGGGGACGTCCCCTCCCGCTCATCCGGCATAACAGCCGAGCGGCTTTTAGCCGCATCAGTTGTTATGGCTGGAAAGCTGATCGCCCGCTCTAAAAATCAGTACGGGGATGATGCCTGCAGGTGCGGGCATCATCCCGATATAACCCCCGGAAGCCGAGTACGCACATCTGCATACGCTCGGCGGCAAGGGATTAAAATTGCACTGATTACTGTGTAAATATGACTGGCAGGGAAGGGGTTAACACCAGGGGGTGCTGCAGGGGTTAATATGTTCCCTATGGGAGTGATAGAACTAAGGGGGGAGGGGACTCACAAGGGGAGGAGACCGATCGGTGTTCCTCCGTACTGGGAACACACCATCGGTCTCCTCTCCACTGACAGGACGTGGATCTGTGTGTTTACATGTTCCTGGGCAATCACGGGTGCCCGGCAGACATCGCGGCCGCCGGGCACGCACACCGGATCCCGAGCGACGCCGCCGGCAGCGCGTGCGCGCCCCCTAGGCGGCCGGGAATGGGAAGATGTCATATGACACCCACCCAGGATGGGAGATCCCATCTGTGGGCGTCATATGACTATGGGTGGGTAGGGAAGTGGTTAAAGGAGCTGTGTCTGTCAATGAACGAAAGAGAAATAAATTTGGCCGCACCCACTGTCCGATGCTTCTTGGGGCACCCAAAGGTGTCCCGGGCAGCTAAAGTGTGCGGGTTTGGCTTGAAGAGAAGGTGGCAACCCTAATCGGCTCTGCTTCCTCTAGCGCTGGCTCCAGTGCCGCGCTGCCCCTCTAATTACACTACCGTTCTGACTGAGTTAGCTACATGCTGCAGCCTGCAGAGCATGCAGAAGTGGAGGGAAACCAGCGACCGGGCGCCCCCTAGTTTGCCTAGTGGTAGCACCGGCCCTGCAAAGGTGTACCTGATAAAGTGTCCGGTGAGTGTACAGTATATATTATATATATATATAATATATATAGGGCTGGTGCAAGGGTTTTTGACACCCTAGGCGAAACCTAATTTTGCCACCCCATTGACTCCACCCCCTTTGCCTTGCCCACGTGACAGAAGGCACCCCTATACAGGAAGCATCAGCTCTGCTTCCTCTAGCACTGGCTCCAGTGGTCTGCTGCACCTCTCATTACACTACTGGTCAGACTGAGTTATGCCGCGTACACACGATCAAACAATCCGGTGGAAAAGTCCGGCAAACTCAAGTCCGCCGGACAATCCGCCCGTGTGTAGCCTCCGGCGGACTTTTTTTACCCAAAAGTACGGCGGACTTAGAAAGTAGTTTTGCACTCCAATCTTTCCGGCGGACTCGCATTTCGGCGGACAATCTGGCCGCGTGTGTGCTAGTCCGCCGTACTTTTGAAATGAGCGGACTTTTCCCGCCCCGGAGAAAAGTCCGCTCATTTTGAGCGCATCTCCAGGGGCCAGCGAAGGAGGCGTCGCTGGCCCCGTCACCTGGTATGGACTTAAAGGGGAATCCCTATGCCGAAAAATCGGCGTGGGGGTCCCCCCCCAGGTCCACATCAGACCCTTACCTGAGCACACTACCCGGCCGGCCAGGAAAGGGGGTGGGGACGAGCGACCCCCCCCTCCTGAGCCGTATCAGGCCGCGTGCCCTCAACATGGGGGGGTGCCTTGGGGAAGGGGGTCGCGCGCCCCCCCCACCCCAAAGCACCTTGTCCCCATGTTGATGAGGACAAGGGCCTCTTCCCGACAACCCTGGCCGTTGGTTGTCGGGGTCTGCAGGCGGGGGGCTTATCGGAATCCGGGGGCCCCCCACCCTATGTGAATGAGTATGGGGTACAATGTACCCCTACCCATTCACCTGTGGAAAAAAGTAAAAATAAAACACAACACACAAGGGTTAAAATAGTTTATTGCACAGCACAGTCTTCTGTCCGTCTTCGAGGGTCTTCTCGCCCTCTTCGGTTCTTCTTGCCGGGCCACCGCGCCTTCTTCTAGCTCTTTTTTACAGGCGGTGGCCCGGTCTTCTGTCGCCGCTGTCGCCGTCTTCTATTCTTCTCTTCAGATGTTGCCTCATCGCTCTCTCCGCTCACAATGACAGGGACGCGGCGCGCGGCGACTTATATAGGGACATCACCGAATGATGTCCCCGCCCATTATGATGTCACAGTCCCAGAGGATGCTGACATCGCTCGCTCCTCCCCGCCCCCTTTCCTGGCCGGCCAGGTAGCGTGCTCGGACAAGGGTCTGATGTGGACCTAGGGGGGGACCCCCACGCCGATTTTTCAGCGTAGGGATTCCCCTTTAAGTCCATACCAGGTGACGGGGCCAGCGACGCCTCCTTCGCTGGCCTCGTCTACCTGGATACGCACTCGAAATGAGCGGCCTTTCCTCTGCGTGTGTGGGCGAGACCGTTCATTTTAAAAGTACGGCGGATAGTCCGGCGGACTTAGTACGCCGTATTAGTCTGCTGAAAAAGTGCCGTATGTGGGCAAGTAGCTCGTTCGGAAAGTCTGGCGGACAGTCTGGCGGGAAGTCCGTCAGACTAAGTTCGCCGGATAGTTGGCTACGTGTATACGCGGCATTAGTTACATGCTGCAGCCTCCAGAACATGCAAACGCATAGGGAAACCAGCACCTGGGTGCCCCTAGGCAGCAGTGCGCCCTAGGCAGCTGCCTACTTTGCCTAGTGGTAGCACCAGCCCTCTATATATATATATATGTCCGGAGTTCAGTTTAGAGATTAGGAATGGGATCTGCACAGCGGGGAATGTCTCACTCGGGAAGCCCGGCCACTTTATAAAAACTGGATGCTCTGAGTTGATATCTGCCGCGGTGGACAGGCGAGTTGAGCGTTTCTGATTACAATGTTCTTTTTTCCCCTGTTTTACAGCGTGTGCAGGAAGATAGATTGCTGTTCAGCAGGTGCCGCCGCGGTAAAATCCTCATTATTCCTGGTACCCTGGATGTAGCTGTCCGGGGTCCAGCGGCGGGATTCAGTTACGTAACAGACGCCAATTTACAGTGTAAGCAAAGCATGTGCTCTAAATAGTTCTGCGCGGCGGGATGTGTGTCCAGCCGGTCATGCAGCGCAGCGATTTAGCCATTTCGCAACAGCGATGAGCCCATCTCGATGCGATCCACTAGCCAGGTATTATTATATTATTACTATTATATTATGCAGGATTTATATAGCGCCAACAGTTTGCGCAGCGCTTAACAAAATGAAGGCAGAGATTACAATTACATTACAATTTGGTAGAAGAGGAATCTGAGGGCCCGGCTCCTTAGAGTTTATAATCTAAAAAGGAAGGCTCAATTCATACAAAAGGTATCAAAGATACTTGCAATCCACCCGGCATGTGTGGTGGACTAGTAGAGGGGGTCTTTCTGAATGGTCTACACGCGATCGGAAATTAATCAGATTTTGTTGACGGAAAATTTTGTGCGTCGGAAATCCCGACTGAAAAAGTCAGATGGAGCCCTCACACGATCGGATTTTCCAACAACACGATCCGATCGCACATTTTCCATTGGAAAGTCCGACCGTGTGTACGCGGCATTAGTCCGTAGGGTTCAATGTTGAGTTGGCCCACCCTATGCAGATATAACAGCTTCAACTCTTCTGGGAAGGCTTTTCCTCAAGGTTTAGGAGTGTGTCTATGGGAATGTTTGGCTATTCTTCCAGAAGCGCATTTGTGAGATCAGGCACTGATGTGGGACGAGAAGGCCCGGCTCCGAGTCTCCACTCTAATTCATCCCAAAGGTGTTCTATCAGGTTGAGGTTAGGACTCTGTGCAGGCCAGTCAAGTTCCTCCACCTCAAACTCGCTCATCCATGTCTTTATGGGCCTTGCCTTGTGCACTGGTCCAAACAATTTGGTGGAGGGGGGATTATGGTGTGGGGGGGGGGGTTGTTTTTCAGGGGTTGGGTTTGGCCCCTTACTCCAGTGAAGGGAACTCTTAAGGCGTCAGCACACCAAGACATTTTGGACAATTTCATGGTCTCAACTTTGTGGGAACAGTATGGAGATGGCCTCTTCCTGTTCCAACATGACTGCACACCAGGACGCAGCTCATCACAAATCGGGGGGAAAAGGCCAATCACAGCTGCCCTTTACCATGTGATCAGCTGTGTCTAATGACAGCTGATCACGGATGTCAACACAAGCCGATTATCTGCTTTTTTCTCCTCACGCAGAAAAGAAGAAAGCCAATAACTGGCTTGTGGTAAAGGGACATCGGCACTGATAATCAGTGCCCTGATTATCAGTGCAATCCCAGCAGTGCCCAATATTGCCGCCCATCAGTGCTTGCTCATCAGTGTCACCTATCAGTTCCACCTATCACTGCCCATCAGTGCAGCCTCACCAGTGCCCACTAGTACCGGCTCATCAGTGCCCATCAGTGCAGACTATCAGTGCCCATTAGTGCAGCCTCATTAGTGACCATCCATGCAGCCTCATTAGTGCCCATCAGTGCCCATTTGTGCAGCCTATCAGTACAACCTCATCAGTGCCCATCAGTGTAGCCTCATCAGTGTAGCCTTTCAGTGCCCATCTGGCACTGATGAGTGCCCATCAGTGCAGCCTCATCAGTGCCTTTCAGTACCCATCAGTATAGCCCATCAGTGCAGCCTCATCAGTGCCCATCAGTGCAGCCTCATCAGTGCCCATCAGTGCAGCCTCATCAGTGCCCATCAGTGCAGCCTCATCAGTGCCCATCAGTGTAGCCTCATCAGTGCAGCCTCATCAGTGCCCATTAGTGCAGCCTCATCAGTGCCCATTAGTGAAGGAGAAAAATTACCTCTCAGTTGTCACCTATCAGTTCCGCCTACCAATGCCCATCAGTGCCACCTTATCAGTGCCCACTAGTGCTACCTCATCAGTGCCCATCAGTGCAGCCTATCAGTGATCATCAGTGCAGCCTCATCAGTGCCCATCAGTGCAGCATACCAGTGCCCATCAGTGCAGCCTCATTAGTGCCCATCAGTGCAGCCTCATTAGTGCCCATCAGTGCAGCCTCATTAGTGCCCATCAGTGCAGCCTATCAGTGCCCATCAGTGCAGCCTATCAGTGCCCATCAGTGCAGCCTCATCAGTGCCCATCAGTCCAGCCTTATTAGTGCCCATCAGTCCAGCCTTATTAGTGCCCATCAGTGCCCATCAGTGTAGTCTATCAGTGCCCATTAGTGCAGCCTCATCAGTGCCCATTGGTGAAGGAGAAAAATTACCTGTTTGCAAAATTATGATTTTCTTTTTTTTGTTTGTTTAGCATTTTTTGATAAAAAATTTGTTTGGATACAGCATTGCATGACCACGCAATTGTCATTCAAATGTGTGACAGCGCTGAAAGCTGAAAATTGGTCTGGGCAGGAAGGGGGTAAAAGTTCCCAGTAGGCAAGTGGTTAATGTCCCTGTATGTGCCGCATCAGTTTACACACACAGATCCCGGTTCTCAGTGTGTCACCAGCGATCGTGGGACCCCGGCTCTCGCATCGGCTCCGGGGGCGAGCAGCGGGCACACTCGTGCCTCTAGTGGCCACAGGCCAAAGCGACGTTACATAACGTAGTTTCGGCCAGCCGTGCCATTCTGCGGCAGTAAAACTGCGATGGCTGGTCGGCAAGTGATTAAAAAGTATACACGTTATTTAACCACTTAAGCCCTGGACCATTTGGCTGGCAAAAGACCAGAGCGTTTTTTGCGATTCGGCACTGCGTTGCCTTAACGGACAATTGCGCAGTCGATGCGACGTGGCTCCCAACCAAAATTGACGTCCTTTTTCCCCACAAATAGAGCTTTCTTATGGTGGTATTTGATCACCCCTGCGGTTTTTATTTATTGCGCTATAAACAAAAAAATAGCGACAATTTAGAAAAAAACGTATTATTTTTTACTTTTCTGCTATAATATCCCCCAAAAAAATATAAAAATTTTTTTTTTTTCCTCAATTTAGGCCAATATGTATTCTTCTACTTATTTTTGGTAAAAAAAAAAAATGCAATTAGCGATTATTGATTGGTTTGCGCAAAAGTTATAGCGTCTACAAAATAGGGGATAGATTTATGGCATTTTTATTATAAATTTTTTTTTTTTACTAGTAATGGCGGCGATCTGCGATTTTTATCATGACTGCGACATTACGGCGGACACATCGGACACTTTTGGTGCTATTTTGGGACCATTGTCATTTATACAGCGATCAGTGCAATTAAAGCGGGAGTCCGCCGGGACTCCGCGTTTTTTTTTTTTTTTAAAAGTCAGCAGCTACAAATACTGCAGCTGCTGACTTTTAAAATAGTGACACTTACCTGTCCAGCGCGCCCGCGATGTCGGCACCCGAAGCCGATCTCTAGATCGACACTCGAGTGCTGCCGCCGCCATCTTGGGTATGGGAATCAGGAAATGGAGCCTTTCGGCTTCATTTTCCGGTTCCCTACTGCGCATGCGCGAGCCGCGCTGCGCAATGAGGACGCTCCCCGCTGCCTCTGGGATCTGTGTGTTTCCCAGCAGGCAGCGGGGCACTTGCGGAAGGGGGCGGGCACTTGCGGAAAGGGGCGTAATGTACGCCCCTTTCCACAGAGAGCTAGCCCGGAAGTGGGTGCAGTTACCTGGATTATCCAGGTAACTGCACCCCCCTCCCCCCTGAAAGGTGTGCCAATTGTGGCGCCGGAGGGGGGGAGGATTCCGATGAGCGGAAGGTCCATTTTAGGGTGGACCTCCGCTTTAAAAATGCATTCATTACTATGTAAATGTGACTGGCAGCGAAAGGGTTAACCACTAGGTGGCGCTGTAGAGGTTAAGTGTGCCCTAGGGAGTGATTCTAACTGTGGGGGGGAGGGGCTGTGTGTGACACGTCACTGATCACCGCTCCCGATTACAGGGAGCGGTGATCAGTGTCAGTAGGCAGAACGGGGAAATGCTTGTTTACATCAGAATTTCCCTGTTCTTCCTGATCGCAGGTATCCCCACAGACATCGCACTCACGGAGGTCGTGGCGGGTGTGTCTGCCCGCAAACTGTTTCTTAAAGGGCAACGTACAGGTACGTTAATATGCCTGTACATTCCCTTCTGCCGACGTATAACGGCGTGAGCCGGTCAACAATCGGTTAAACAATGATTGAGAAAAATTATCTAAAAACAATCCTTATGAATATAGCAGATTTGATGGCGTTCCCAACATGTTTCGCCCTCAATCTGGGCTTCCTCAGGGGGTGCTGACCACTTGGAGCACAAGCCTTCTAGCAGAGAAAAATAATATATATATATATATATATATATATATATATATATATATATATATATACACACTAGTACAGAAACACATGTGAGGTATCAGCGCGATTGTCAGAGCGAGAGCAATAATTCTAGCACAAGACCTTCTCTGTAACTCTAAACTGGTAACTTGTAAAAAAAAGTGAAAGCATGAAGATTTTTAGGTACTGTGGTTTGGCGCCATTCCACGTGTGTGCGCAATTTTAAAGCCTGATATGTTAGGTATCTATTTATTCTGTGTAACATCTTCCACTATATACAAAAAAATTGGGCTAACTTTAGTGTGTTTTTTTTTTTTCATTCAAAAAAAGTGTACATTTTCCCAAACAATTGCATTGTAATACCGCTGCGCAAATCCGATGTGACATAAAACATTGTATTGATCATCATTTGTTTCTCTAGGGTCTCTGCTAATAAATATATATATAATACATGGGGGTTCTAAGTCATTTTTGAGCAAAAAATACTACTATAAACTCGTAGGCAAAAAGTTCCAGGAAAGGTCCGGTCCTAATTGCACATGTCTGGAAAACAACAAAGTTCTGTACACAAGATATTCACGTCATTCCGTCATGTGTGGCGATATGTAACACATGTGTAGCGCAAGCAACATTTTTGTACGTAGGTACCTCGCCAGGTGTGTTCATGTTCTTATGTGTCTGATTGTGGGGGCATGCTCAAATTTATTTTTCTGGGGGGGGGGGGGTGCAGAGTGTAGGGGTCAGGAATATGTGTTATGCAGCACAGCCTACAGAGTGCACGGGTCAGGGGTATGTGACATACAGCACATCCTACTGAGTGCAGGGATCCAGCAAAATGTTATACAGCACAGCCTACAGAGTGCAGGGGTCAGGAATATGTGTTATATAGCACAGCCTGCAGAGTGCGGGGGTCAGGAACATGTGTTATATAGCACAGAGTGCAGGGGTCAGAAATGTGTTATACAGCACAGCTTACAGAGTGCAGGGGTCAGGAATGTGCGTTATACAGCACATCCTACAGAGTGCAGGAGTCAGGGGTATGTGACATACAGCACATCCTACTGAGTGCAGGGGTCAGGAATACATTATATACAGAACAGCCTAAAGAGTGCAGGGGTCAGGAATACATTATATACAGAACAGCCTAAAGAGTGCAGGGGTCAAGAATATGTGTTATACAGCACAGCCTACAGAGTGCAGGGGTCAGGAATATGTGTTATACAGCACAGCCTGCAGAGCACAGGGGTCAGGAATATGTGTTATACAGCACAGACTGCAGGGTGCAGGGGTCAGGAATGTGGTATACAGTACAGCCTACAGAGTGCAGGGATCAGGAATATGTGTTATACAGCACGGCCTGCAGGGGTCAGGAATGTGATATACAGCACAGCCTACAGAGTGCAGGGGTCAGGAATGTGATATACAGCACAGCCTACAGAGTGCAGGGGTCAGGAATGTGATATACAGCACAGCCTACAGAGTGCAGGGGTCAGGAATGTTATATACAGCACAGCCTACAGAATGCAGGGGTCAGGAATGTGATATACAGCACAGCCTACAGAGTGCAGGGGTCAGGAATATGTGTTATATAGCACAGCCTACAGAGTGCAGGGGTCAGGAATATGTGTTATACAGCACAGTCTATAAAGTGCATGGGTCGGGGTATGTATTATACAGCACAGCATTAAGAGTTCAGGAGTCAGAGGTATGTAACATAGCCCTCCCTATATTGCTGGTCAGTGAGGACAAAAATGTGTTGAAGTGCATGCCATGAAATCTGTAACCTCTGAAATATTAAAAATTTTGCAAAAAGAACTTGTATTCTATGTAAATTGTAATGTGCAGCTTAGATAACTATACATATATAGCTATAGATATACATAATATAATATATATATATATACTGGTAGAGAAAACAAGGCAGCCTGAGCTGGCCATCCATGTTACGGACTGATTGTATTATCTCTGTACAGCCTGTACTATAGATTGTAACAAGTCTTATCAGTCTTTAGGTTTTATTACTGTTCTGTATCTAATAAATGAGATCACGTGACCTGGTGTAATTGTGTTGTATGTTCTGAATCCTGCAGGGGGAGCTGCTGAGTCCTTGCCGCTGTGACGGATCTGTACGTTGTTCGCACCAGCCCTGTCTTATTCGGTGGATCAGCGAGCGTGGATCTTGGAGCTGTGAACTGTGTTATTACAAGTACCACGTTATTGCCATAAGCACAAAAAACCCTCTTCAGGTAAAGGTAAGTCTGAGCAACTCCGCGCCGGGTGATCGATCAGCACTCTGAATTTAAATCTGGCATATCCCGGGAATGGGGGGGGGGGGGGGTAAGAGATTGTGCAGGGCATAGGGCGGAGGAGCCTGCGGGAGCGGAGGATCAGATAAGGAAAACTGCTCTTTCTCTAGCCACTTGCCAACATGGGAAGTACAGCTGTTTTAGGCTGGTTCACACTTGTGCGATGCGGGAACCCTGCGATTCCACTACGGGTTCCTGCATCGCACCCGACTCGCACAACAGTTCACAACGACACATGCGAACTGCTGGGGAGTGTCATACAATGTTAATGACACCCCCATTTCAGCTCGCATGTCGCACTGCAAAGTGTCAGTTTGGACATGAATCGGATCGCATGGGCGCCATGCGATCCGATTCTGGTGCGGACCAAAAAAAGAGTCCTGTGCGAGTTTAGTCCGAATGTGATACGATTTCAGCCATACTATCTGTATGGCTGAAATCGCATTGCACGGACATCGCCTGTGATTTGCACTGCAGTGCAAATAGCATGCGATTTTGCACTATGCAGCAGTGTGAACTGGCCCTGAGCCTAGGTTTCCTGCAAATTTGATGGATAGCAATGTTAACTGTGAAGTTGCCCCAGAATGCAGTTCACATGCACACAAACCCCGCTTTTCATTTAGGCTCTGTTTCCACTTGTGCAACTTGTCCTGCGACTTGGGACTGCAAAGTTGCATGACAAGAAGTACCCGATTTCCAATGAGTACCATTCATATCTGTGCGACTTCAAGTCACAGCGACTTCAAAGTAGTCCCTGCACTACTTTGGTCCCATTTTAATGTGACTTGAGGTCCATAAACCTCCAGAATACACAGGCATTGCTTCAAGTCGTGGCAGAATCGTGCAACTTTCAGTCTTTTCAGGCTAACGCAGCCTGAAAGTTGCACAATTCTGCCGCAATTTTGATGCAACTTTAAAGAAATGCCTGTGTATTCCGGAGGTCTATGGATCTCAAGTTGCATCAAAGTGGGACCAAAGTAGTGCAGGGACTACTTTGAAGTCACACAGATACGAATAATACTCATTGGAAATCATAGAGTACAAAGTCGCAGGACAAGTTGCACAAGTGGAAATGGAGCCTAAATGAAAAGTGGGTTTTTGTGCATGTGAACTGCATTCTGATGGGCCAACTTCTCAGTTAACATTGCTAGCCATCAGATCTGCCCGTAGCCTTTACAGTGCATGCACAGGAATGATGTTCAGATTTTACTACCGGTAGCACTACCACTGGGCGAAGTACTCCTGGTAGTAAAATTCAATCCTTAAGGCTATTTTCACACTTGTGCGACATGAAAGTCAAGTGCTTTTGCCATGATTTTTGCCATGACTTGAAGCAATGTCTGTGTAATCTTGAGGTCTCTGCCACAAGTCGCATCAAAGTCGGACAAAGGTAGTACAAAAACTACTTTGAAGTCGCACAGATATGAACTGAACTCGTTGGAAATCGTGGGGTGTGACTTGTCATGTGACTTTGCAGTCTCAAGTCGCAGGACAAGTCGCATGAGTGTGAAAGGGCCTTAGGCTGTCCATACCACCTGATCACTGCTGCTACCTCATTGGTTTAGTGTATTGTTTTACTGGTGGTGACTCATGGTTCTTTCAGTGTACTGTGTTCTAAAAACTGATATGATTCTTTAACTCGGTAACTTGTATGATTCTTTAACTCGGTAACTTGTATGATTCTTTAACTCGGTAACTTGTATGATTCTTTAACTCGGTAACTTGTATGATTCTTTAACTCGGTAACTTGTATGATTCTTTAACTCGGTAACTTGTATGATTCTTTAACTCGGTAACTTGTATGATTCTTTAACTCGGTAACTTGTATGATTCTTTAACTCGGTGTACTGTGTACTCCTGACTCTTGTTTTAAAGCGGTTCTGCACTCATAATAATACATTTGCCCATTCTGTTGCCTCTAGACCGTACATTTGATAATGCCACATGTTTTTTTTTTTTTTATTAATCTACCTTTTGTAATTCGTAGTTTTTTATTTTCCTCCCCTGCGGCGATGGGCGGTCTCTTTCTCTCTCTCTCGGTCACGCGAGATTTAGGGTGTATTAGCCGAAATCTCGCGAGATTCCGGGTGCATTAGCCGCAATGTCTCCTGGGATTACTTGGACGAGATCCCAGGAGACAGTGCGGGCTTCAGCAGGAAATGATGCTGATCCCCGCAAGAGACCGCCCATCGCCGCAGGGGAGGAAAATAAAAAACTACGAATTACAAAAGGTAGAAATAATAAAAAAAATAAACATGTGGCATTATCAAATGTACGGTCTAGAGCAGGCATGTCCAAAGTCCGGCCCGCGGGCCAGTTGCGGCCCGCGGTCCGGTTTTGAACGGCCCGCCTGGTCTTTCTCAATTTATTGTGCTGCAGGATCAGGGCTGTCAGATCAGCCGATCCCTGGCACTGTGAGGAGCTCCGTGAGCTTCAAAAGTGAAAGTAAAGTGCAGAGGATTGTGCTGTGCTCTCTGCTTCCCCCTACAGTGCAGTACCCGGCTGAATGAGGCAGCTGCAAAGGTACTGTACTATGCTACAAGCTAAATTAGTGTTAAAAAGGCCTTTATTCATGTGTGTATGTATGTATGTGTATGCATGTGTCTGTATTTGTGTGCATGTATGTCTGTATGTGTGTCTGTATGTGTGTGTGTGCGCATGTGTCTGTGTGTGTGTGTGCGCATGTGTCTGTGTGTGTGTGTGCGCATGTGTATGTGTGTGTGTGTGCGCATGTGTCTGTATGTGTGTGTGTGCGCGCGCATGTGTCTGTATGTGTGCGCATGTGTCTGTATGTGTGTGTGTGTGCACATGTGTCTGTATGTGTGTGTGTGCACATGTGTCTGTATGTGTGTGTGTGCGCATGTGTCTGTATGTGTGTGTGTGCGCACGTGTCTGTATGTGTGTGTGTGCGCACGTGTCTGTATGTGTGTGTGCGCACGTGTATGTGTGTGTGTGCGCACGTGTCTGTATGTGTGTGTGCGCACGTGTCTGTATGTATGTGTGTGTGCACACGTGTCTGTATGTGTGTGTGCACACGTGTCTGTATGTGTGTGTGCACACGTGTCTGTATGTATGTGTGTGTGCACACGTGTCTGTATGTATGTGTGTGTGCACACGTGTCTGTATGTATGTGTGTGTGCACATGTGTCTGTATGTATGTGTGTGTGCACATGTGTCTGTATGTATGTGTGTGTGCACATGTGTCTGTATGTATGTGTGTGTGCACGTGTCTGTATGTATGTGTGTGTGCACGTGTGTGTGTGTGTGTGCACATGTGTCTGTATGTATGTGTGTGTGCACATGTGTCTGTATGTATGTGTGTGTGCACATGTGTCTGTATGTATGTGTGTGTGCACATGTGTCTGTATGTATGTGTGTGTGCACATGTGTCTGTATGTATGTGTGTGTGCACGTGTGTCTGTATGTATGTGTGTGTGCACGTGTGTGTGTGTGTGTGCACATGTGTCTGTATGTATGTGTGTGTGCACATGTGTCTGTATGTATGTGTGTGTGCACATGTGTCTGTATGTATGTGTGTGTGCGTACATGTGTCTGTGTGTGTGTGTGTGTGTGTACATGTGTCTGTATGTGTGTGTGTGTGTGTGTGCACATGTGTCTGTATGTGTGTGCGTACATGTGTCTGTGTGTGTTTTTTTTTTTTATTGCACTGCACCAAAAGCACCCTACATTTTCCAATGTGTGGGGTACCATTAAGAATTAACAGTACCCCCTAAAGTGCAGAGCATTAGTCTGTGTGTTGGGAACGAGTGCGACAAAGGCAAGAGAATTCTTGTTGGGCTGTGTATTAGTGCTCGGATGGACACACTTAGACCGAATTTTCAATGGTTCAAAGAATGTCAGGCAAAATGGTCGGCCCTCAGGCATGTTCACTTCAACAAATCCGGCCCACTTTGAAAAAAGTTTGGACACCCCTGGTCTAGAGGCAACAGAATGGGCAAATGTATTATGAGTGCAGAACCGCTTTAAGTTTGTATCCAGTTCCTGAGTGTCACTGTGCTTTGGGTCAGCTGATTGGTTGCAGGGAGGGGCGGAGCTCTCTCACTCTAGGATCATATTACCAGGCCTGCTCTTCTATGTACTGAGTCCATAGTGAACTGTTTCAAACAAATCAGTTCACTCAGATGAATCGATTCAAAAGCACGATTCGTTCATGAACTGGACATCACTAGTGTGTATGTGTTCTGCACTGTAGGTGTGTGTATATATGCTGTGTGGGGTAGGTACATGCATGTATTCTTCAGAGTCAGTGTGTGTATGTGTTCTTCGGGGTAGGTGTGTCTATGTGTTCTGCAGGGGAGGTGCCTGTACGTGTTCTGCAGGATAGGTGTATGCATGTGTTTTGTACGGTAGATGTGTGTATGTGTTCTGCAGGGTCAGTGTGTGTATATGCTGTGTGGGGTAGGTACGTGAATGTATTCTTCAGGGGCAGTGTGTGTACATGTTCTGCAGGGCAGGTGCCTGTACTTGTTCTGAAGGGGAAGTACTAATACATGTCCTGGAGGGGAGGTGAGTGTACATGTTCTGCAGGAGAGGTGAGTATATGTGTTCTGCAGTGTAAGTGAGTGTAAGTGTTCTGCGTGGGAGGTGCCTGTATGTGTTCTGTAGGGGAGATGTGTGTACGTGTTCTGCAGGGAAGGTGTGTGTACGTGTTCTGTAGGGGAGGTGCATGTACGTGTTCTGGAGGGGAGGTGCGTGTACGTGTTCTGCAGGGAAGGTGCGTGTACGTGTTCTGCAGGGGAGGTGCGTGTACGTGTTCTGCAGGGAAGGTGCGTGTACGTGTTCTGTAGGGGAGGTGCGTGTACGTGTTCTGGAGGGGAGGTGCGTGTACGTGTTCTGCAGGGGAGGTGCGTGTACGTGTTCTGCAGGGGAGGTGCGTGTACGTGTTCTGCAGGGGAGGTGCGTGTACGTGTTCTGCAGGGGAGGTGCGTGTACGTGTTCTGCAGGGAAGGTGCGTGTACGTGTTCTGCAGGGGAGGTGCGTGTACGTGTTCTGCAGGGGAGGTGCGTGTACGTGTTCTGCAGGGGAGGTGCGTGTACGTGTTCTGCAGGGGAGGTGCGTGTACTTGTTCTGTAGGGGAGGTGAGTGTACGTGTTCTCTAGGGGAGGTGCGTGTACGTGTTCTGTAGGGGAGGTGCGTGTACGTGTTCTGTAGGGGAGGTGAGTGTACGTGTTCTGTAGGGGAGGTGCGTGTACGCGTTCTGTAGGGGAGGTGAGTGTACGCGTTCTGTAGGGGAGGTGAGTGTACGCGTTCTGTAGGGGAGGTGCGTGTACGCGTTCTGTAGGGGAGGTGAGTGTACGTGTTCTGTAGGGGAGATGTGTGTACGTGTTCTGTAGGGGAGATGTGTGTACATGTTCTGTAGGGAAGGTGCGTGTACGTGTTCTGTAGGGGAGATGTGTGTACGTGTTCTGTAGGGGAGGTGCGTGTACGTGTTCTGTAGGGGAGGTGCGTGTACGTGTTCTGTAGGGGAGGTTCGTGTACGTGTTCTGTAGGGGAGGTGCGTGTACGTGTTCTGTAGGGGAGGTGAGTGTACGTGTTCTGTAGGGAAGATGCCTGTATGTGTTCTGTAGGGGAGGTGCGTGTACGTGTTCTGTAGGGGAGGTGAGTGTACGTGTTCTGTAGGGGAGGTGCATGTACGTGTTCTGTAGGGGAGGTGAGTGTACGTGTTCTGTAGGGGAGGTGCATGTACGTGTTCTGTAGGGGAGGTGAGTGTACGTGTTCTGTAGGGGAGGTGCGTGTACGTGTTCTGTAGGGGAGGTGAGTGTACGTGTTCTGTAGGGGAGGTGAGTGTACGTGTTCTGTAGGGGAGGTGCGTGTACGTGTTCTGTAGGGGAGGTGCATGTACGTGTTCTGTAGGGGAGGTGAGTGTACGTGTTCTGTAGGGGAGATGCGTGTACGTGTTCTGTAGGGGAGGTGGGAGTACGTGTTCTGTAGGGAAGGTGCCTGTATGTGTTCTGTAGGGGAGGTACGTGTACGTGTTCTGTAGGGGAGGTGCGTGTACGTGTTCTGTAGGGGAGGTGCGTGTACGTGTTCTGTAGGGAAGGTGCCTGTATGTGTTCTGTAGGGGAGGTGCGTGTAAGTGTTCTGCAGGGGAGGTGTCTGTATGTGTTCTGCAGGGCAGGTGCGTGTACGTGTTCTGTAGGGGAGGTGTCTATATGTGTTCTGCAGGGGAGGTGTCTATATGTGTTCTGCAGGGGAGGTGTCTATATGTGTTCTGCAGGGGAGGTACGTATCAAGGCCTCCTCCTCTAGGTGTCTGATTTCATGATCTGCTCCCTGGTTGGCATTGTATTGCAGATGCACTTTGTTGTTTTGTTACATTAAAATCAATGTTAATTTTTTTTTCCCTCCCTGGTGATTTCCTCAGTCTATGATGCGCCATGCTATATGTTGGTGCCATATAAGCACAAAGCAGTAACGATGATCATATTCTCCCCTGCAGTGGCAAGCCATCTCCTTGACAGTAATAGAGAAGGTGCAGATCGCAGCGGCCATCCTGGGCTCCCTCTTCCTCATCGCCAGCATCTCGTGGCTCATCTGGTCCACGTTCAGCCCTTCCGCCAAGTGGCAGCGGCAGGACCTGCTCTTCCAGATCTGCTACGGAATGTACGGCTTCATGGACATCGTCTGTATAGGTAAGTCTGCTGTCATTTTACTTACCTTTATGGGGGGGCTTATTGAAATAAACAGCAGAGCCTTCCGTGGTGAATTGCCAGCTCCTCGGTTCACAGCTCCGCTGCGGGCAGCTGGTAGAATTCTCCCTGTGCTCTCTAAGTAAAAATATGAAATGTAAAAAAATAAATTGTTAAACTTTAAGAATATGCTTAAACTTCTATAAGGCTCTGCTCACACCAATGCGACTTTGGACGCATAAAGTCACATAACAAGTCACGGCCCATTGATTTTAATGGCACAGGCTCTGATCCGGGGCGGTCACAGCGACTTTGAAAAGGTTCCTGCACTTCGATGAGACTTGAGTGCCAGAGAGTGGAAAGTCGCATCAAAGTCACACTGGAAAATTGGGCGACTTTGGAGTCGCACTCGTGTGAACGGAGCCTTACTGTAAGAACCAAGTCCAAAACTCCTCCCTCCTGCTTTCTCTAATTTGTTGCCTAATTAAAAGTCAACTCAGACTCATTTGCATTTCTGTCCATCCAGTCCTGAGATTTACACAGCTCTCTCACAGCACAGCCCTGTCTGGCAGGCCTGGAAGCCTGGTGTTTCTCTGCTGCAGTTAGGTAACACTTTCATTCACACATGTGCAAAATCGTTCCCCATTCTTTTCAATAGCACTCATAAAAATGGTTTGCAGGGGTAAGAAACAGAGAGATCACTCCCTCTGATTAATAGTCAACACAGGGCTCTGGGCTGTGATTGGACACAGCCGATCAGCAGGTCCCGGCTGTGAATTATTGTCCGGGACCTGCTGACAGACTCCCACTGGATACAGTCGCAGCGGGTATCGGGGTGGCACGCATGTGCGCACCTTAAACCCAGAAGCAGGCACCAAAGTGCTAGAGCGCCGCTTTGCCTGCACGAGCCGCCCGTCCGCAATACATTGGGGGCGGGTCGCCCGAACTTGGTTTATAATATATTAGTGAATGCAAAGCTGCATTAATGTGTGTTTATACCCAGGCACGTGCTAGCACTTTTGACTTGCAGCACTTGGTTTGATTATCTGCATGGAGTTTGTACAGTTGGGAAAATAATGATTTGATCTCCTGCAGATTGTGTAAGTTTGTTTGTGTAAGTTAGTATTTTATATGATGGAGACAGAATATCAACCAAAATTCCAGAAAAAACACACAATACAAATGTTATAAATTGAGTTACAGTTCAGTGAGTAAAATAAGTATTTGATCCCCGACCAACCAAAGATAATTCTGGCTCCCACAGACTGGCTACAGTAGATGCTCATGTGGTACACAGATCAGTCCTGTCAATGTAAGAAGGTTCTCCTCCTTAAAGAGGGATTCCACCAAAAAAAAAATATTAAAAGCCAGCAGCTATAACTACTACAGCTGCTGACTTTTAATAAATGGACACTCACCTGTCCCGGGTTCCAGCGATGCCGGCAGCCGAGGCCGATCGATCGCTCGGCTCTCGGCTGCTGCCGTCACCATTCTAGGTGAGGGAATCAGGAAGTGAAGCGAATCGGCTTCACTTCCCGGTTCCCTACTGCGCATGCGCTAGTCGCGTCGCGCAATAGGAAATCTCCGCGCTGTCACTGGGACCCGTGTGTGTCCCAGCAGACAGCGTGGCAGGGCAGGAAATGGCGTAGACTCCCACGGGAGTCTATGCCCGGAAGTGGGTGTAAATACCTGTCTTTGACAGGTATCTCCACCCCCCTCCCCCCTGAAAGGTGTCAATTGTGACACCGGAGGGGGGGAGGGATCCGATTAGCGGAGGTTCCACTTTAGGGTGGAATCCCGCTTTAAAGAGGAAGTAAACCCTGATGGGTGTTACTTCCTCTTTCATTCCCTGCAAAGGTAAAGTATAATGGACTACTATGCATCGCATAGTAGTCCATTATGTGTCACTTACCTGACACAGGAGCCAGTGAAGTCACCGCTGTCCCCTGTAGTTTGGAGCATCCATCTTCTCGGTGGGTCTCGCTGCTCCGGTGAAGCCACGATGACGTCACTCCCGCGCATGCGCACGGGATCCACCACATATCGCCATTGACAGCGGCGCGCTCAGCGGTGCCTGTCTTTCGGCAAATATCTCCTAAACTGTGTAGGTTTAGGAGATATTTCTTGGACCTACAGGTAAGCCTTAATCTAGGCTTACTTGTAGGTCAAAGTTGGTTGTAATTGTTTACAACCACTTTAACGACAACTCGTTATGTGTATAAAAGACACCTGTCCACAAAATATTCCTTCCATTCATTCCTCACCATCATGGGCAAGATGAAAGAGCTGTCAAAGGACGTCGGGGAGAAGAGTGTAGACCTACACAAGGCTCTGGAATGGGCTGCAAGACCATCAGCAAGAAGCTTGGTGAGGAGGAGACAATTGTTGGAGTGATTATTCGCAAATGGAAGAAATACAAAATAACCATCAATCGCCCTCGGTCTGGAGCTCCATGCATGATTCTGCCCCATGGGGTGAGGAGGATCATGAGAAAAGTGAGGGATCAGCCCAGAACTACACGGGAAGAGCTTGTGAATGATCTCAAGGTAGTTGGGAACCACACTCACCAAACAAACCATCGGTAACACAATACGCCCTCATGGATTGAAATCCTGCAGTGCCCGCAAGGACCCTCTCCTCAAGGAGGCACATGTACAGGCCCGTCTGAAGTTTGCCAATGAACATCTAAATGATTCAGAGAAGGATTGGGAGAAGGCGCTGTGGTCAGATGAGACCAAAAATTTAACTCTTTGACATTAACTCAACTTTCCATGTTTGGAGGAAGAAAAATGCTGACTATGACCCTAAGAACACCATCCCTACAGTCAAACATGGAGGTGGAAACATGATGCTTTGGGGCCGTTTCTCTGCTAAAGGTACAGGCCGACTTTGCCGAATTAAGGGGCCAATGGATTGTAAAATCTTGGATGAGAACCTTCTTCCCTCAGCCAGAACACCGAAGATGGGTCCTTCAGCATGACAATGAGCCAAAGCATACCGCCAAGGCAACAAAGTAGTGGCCCAAGAAGAAGCACTAAGAAGAATACCTAACCGGTCTCCAGACCTTCATCCTATAGACCAGGGATATGCAATTAGCGGACCTCCAGCTGTTGCAGAACTACAATTCCCATGAGGCATAGCAACAGTCTGACAGCCACAAGCATGACACCCAGAGGCAGAGGCAAGATGGGACTTGTAGTTTTCCAACAGCTGGAGGTCCACTAATTGCATATCCCTGCTATAGACCATGGATATGCAATTAGCGGACCTCCAGCTGTTGCAAAACTACAAGTCCCATCATGCCTCTGCCTCTGGGTGTCATGCTTGTGGCTGTCAGAGTCTTGCTCTGCCTCATGGGATTTGTAGTTCTGCAACAGCTGGAGGTCCGCTAATTGCATATCCCTGCTATAGACAATTTATGGAGGGAGCTTAAACTTCAGGTTGCCAAGCGGCAGCCAAGAAACCTTAAGGATTTAGGGAAGATCGGTAAAGAAGAGTGGACCAAAATCCCTCCTGAAATGTCTGCAAACCTGGTCACCAACTACAAGAAACATCTCACCTCTGTGCTTGCCGACAAGGGTTTCTCCGCCAAGTACTAATTGATGTTTTGCTTGGGGATCAAATACTTATTTTACTCACTAATCTGCAACTCAATTTATAACATTTGTATCTTGTATTTGTTTCTGGATTTTTGGTTGATATTCTGTCTCTATCATTTAAAATACACCTATGATAAAAATGATAGACCCTTCATTTCTTTAGGTGGGTAAACTTACACAATCTACAGGGGATCAAATAATTATTTCCCCCCACTGTATATATTTCCTCCAAGTATTCTGATTCCCTTCCACACTCCAGAGACATGCTGGTAGGATGATTGGCTCCTGTTTATCTCGGTCCTAGTAAGCATGCAAGATAGGGACTTTAGATGGTAAGCTCCTTGGGTGCAGGGACTGATGTGAATAAAGTAAAACTGGTCCGCGCTATATAAATGCCTAATAAACTTGCATGGTGTACAGCTTTAAGAATGCACTTGGACTGTACAGACCGCGTTGTCATTTTCCGCACCAGTCATTTATGAAATTGCGCAGTAAAAACAAATTTCTATCACCAAGTCATAATTCCACCTTCCAAACCGGGCAATGGCAGCCGCTGGGCACTGGAACAGCCTCTGCCAGGGCCAATGGAGCCGGCTAATGCCCCTGCAAGTCAATGAGACAGAAAGACGCCATAAACTCGGGCGCATGTCCTCTAAGTTTTGTCATTGCGTCATCCCATCTGCAGGAGGGAAGCAGCAGGAGGCTCGGCGATTACTTTCCGGAACGATCCCCTCCTATCGTGCTTCGTAGAGTGCGTCGTTGTGGTCTGCCAGAACGGGGCTTCAGCCGTATGAATCATTATCGCCCAAAGGCGAGACGCGAGCCGCCTCCGCTCCGTGACATCAGCCATGGAAAGGACGGTCGCTGAAGTGAGAAATCCGTCTTTGGGTCAGTCAACAATGTACAGCCGATTGTAACCATTTCATGATTTCATAAGTGATTTGGAGGGAACTCAAAGGTCCCATTCACACCAGAACATGTTCCTGCACTGCGTTTAAAACGCACTGGGTGGGCGATCTGCTGCAGGTGTCAGTTTAATCCTAACGACACCCGAAATGCAGGTCTTGCCTGCCTGCATCGGATCGCATAGTACGGCAGTACCTTGTGATCTGGTGCGATGCTTTTTTTAACAGTAATGCATGGACTTTCGGTGCAATTTCATCAAATTCAAACGAATGGGCTCAAAATCGCGCCACACTGAGTCAGACTGGAATGCGGATCACAAATGTGCCATTCTGAATGCCAATCAAAGCGCCTGTCACTAAATAAAATGCTTACCTTACAGTCCTGGTTACATGTTGTGTTTGCCTTGCTTTAAAAAAGTATCCCCCATGTTGCTTTCTTGGTGCTTCAAAGCTTCTCCAAAGCCTCCACAGAAGTCTCGCTTAAAGCACCTGAAGCTTTTGAGAGGCTTTTATTCAGTGTTAGCTTCACTTTGTTATGGGGGTATTGCATGTATGAGATATCCCAGGATGCACTGGGAAACCAACACGCGAACCAGAAAGACGTCAGGAGCAGTCACTTCTGGTTCATGTGTGTATATTCTGGGAGTGTCTGGTGCAGATGTCACATCTGGTGTGCATCATGGAGCAGCAGGAAGGTGAATGGGGTCCGAACTGGAGTGGAGAAACTAGCAGATGGCATATGTGGCAGAGGATCAGCAGAGCTGGGGACTGGAGCAAGAGAAACTTGCAATGCCACATGATGTGAGCACCGTGAGAACAATATAGCAGTTGATAAGTGGGGACCAGAGAGAGAGAGAGGAGGATCAGTAAACCAGAGGATCAGAAAAGCTGGGGGTTACTAATGAGTGGGGGATAAGCAGAGCTGGGGGTTACTAATGAGTGGGGGATCAGCAGAGCTGGGGGTACTACTCAGTGGGGGATGAGCAGAGTTAGGGGTTAATACTGAGCAGGGGATCAGCAGAGCTGGGGGTTACTAATGAGTGGGGAACCAGCAGAGCTGGGGGTTACTACTGAGCGGGGGGGGGGGGTCAGCAGAGTTGGGGATTACTACTGAGTGGAGGTTCAGCAGAGCTGGGGGATTAGCAAAGCTGGGAGTTACTACTGAGCGGGGAATCAGCATATCTGGGGGTTACTACTGAGCGGGGATCAGCAAAGCTTGGGGATACTGCTGAGTGGGAGATCAGCAGAGCTGGGGGTTACTTCTGAGTGGGGGGGATCAGCAGAAAAAGGGATTGGCAGAGCAAGGGGTTACTACTGAGTGGGGCATCAGCAGAGCTGGGGATGCTACTGAGCAGGAGATCTGCTGAACAGGGGTACCAATGAGCTGGGGATCTGCTGAGTGGGGGTACTACTGGGCCCCTTTAAAACAAATAGAAAAATTCAACACACACAGGGCATTTGCCAATCTTCACTAAAGCTTCAAAAAAGCACCACCAAAGTATCATAAACACATCAGAAATGCGTGTTGAAGCGATAGGCGCTTTAATTTGTGTTAAAGTCAAAACCAGTGTAAATTGAACCCTGACCGTAAACGTGGCCAAAATGGCATGTCTTTGCATGTTTACGAAACATGCCAACAATGCCAGTTGTGTTTGCGGTGCTATTTGTTGGTAAAGGGACCTCCAAATGTGGCAAGCAGACATGCGTTTTGGCGCCTCGCAGCAAGCACAGCAAAACGTGCAGTCATTTTTTCAATTAACAAAATGGAAAGTAAATGAAGAGAAGAGAAATCCCAATCCAATCAATATTTGGGGTGACCGCCCTTTGCCTTCAAACCAGCGTCCGTTCTTCTAGGTAGACTTGCACACAGTTTTTGAAGGAACTCGGCAGGTAGGTTGTTCCAAACATCTTGGAGAACTAAGCACAGATCTGTGGATGTCGGCTGCCTCAAATCCTTCTGTCAGACTCCATGATGGTGAGATCAGAGCTCTGTGGGGGCCAAACCATCACTTCCAGGACTCCTTGTTCTTCTTTACGCTGAAGATAGTTCCTAATGACATTGGCTGCATGTTTGGGGTGGTTGTCCTGCTGCAGAATAATCTTGGAGCCAATCACATGCCTCCCTGATGGTATGGCATGATGGGTAGGTATCTGTCTGTATTTCTCAATATTGGGGACATCATTGAGCCTGACCAAATCTCCAACCCTATTTGCAGAAATGCAGCCCCAAACTTGCAAGGAATCGCCCACCATGCTTCACAGTTGGCTGCAGACTCTCTTTATTGTACCGCTCTCCAGCCCTTCGCCAACAAACTGCCTTCTGTTACAGCCAAATATTTCACATTTTGATTCGTCAGTCCAGAGCACCAGTTGCCATTTTTCTGCACTCCAGTTCCGGTTTTCCTGCATAGTTGAGTCGCTTAGCCTTGTTTCCACAACAGGTTTGGCTTTTTAGCCAAAATTATTTGATTAAGACCTTTTCTGGCCAGACTTCTCCAGACAGTAGATGGGTGCACCTGGGTCCCACTGGTTTCCTCCAGTTCTGTGCTGATGGCACTGCTGGACATCTTCTGATGTGGAAGGGAAATAAGTATGATGTGTTCTTCATCTGCTGCATTAAGTTTCCCTTGCCAAACACTGCGTCTACGCTCCTCAACGTTACCCAACCACTGCATCTACGCTCCTCAACGTTACCAACCACTGCATCTACACTCCTCAACGTTACCCAACCACTGCATCTACGCTCCTCAACGTTACCCAACCACTGCATCTACGCTCCTCAACGTTACCAACCACTGCATCTACACTCCTCAACGTTACCCAACCACTGCATCTACGCTCCTCAACGTTACCCAACCACTGCATCTATGCTCCTCAACGTTACCCAACCACTGCATCTACGCTCCTCAACGTTACCCAACCACTGCATCTACGCTCCTCAACGTTACCCAACCACTGCGTCTACGCTAGTCAACGTTACCCAACCACTGCGTCTACGCTAGTCATCGTTACCCAACCACTGCATCTACGCTCCTCAACGTTACCCAACCACTGCGTCTACGCTCCTCAACGTTACCCAACCACTGCGTCTATGCTCCTCAACGTTACCCAACCACTGCGTCTAAGCTCCTCAACGTTACCCAACCACTGCGTCTACGCTCCTCAACGTTACCCAACCACTGCGTCTACGCTCCTCAACGTTACCCAACCACTGCGTCTACGCTCCTCAACGTTACCCAACCACTGCGTCTACGCTCCTCAACGTTACCCAACCACTGCGTCTACGCTCCTCAACGTTACCCAACCACTGCGTCTACGCTCCTCAACGTTACCCAACCACTGCGTCTACGCTCCTCAACATTACCCAACCAGTGCGTCTACGCTACTCAACGTTACCCAACCACTGCGTCTACGCTCCTCAACGTTACCCAACCACTGCGTCTACGCTCCTCAACGTTACCCAACCACTGCGTCTACGCTCTTCAACGTTACCCAACCACTGCGTCTACGCTCTTCAACGTTACCCAACCACTGCGTCTACGCTCCTCAACGTTACCCAACCACTGCATCTACGCTCCTCAACGTTACCCAACCACTGCATCTACGCTCCTCAACGTTACCCAACCACTGCATCTACGCTCCTCAACGTTACCCAACCACTGGATCTAAGCTCCTCAACGTTACCCAACCACTGCATCTACGCTCCTAAACGTTACCCAACCACTGCATCTACGCTCCTCAACGTTACCCAACCACTGCATCTATGTTTCTCAGTGTTGCCAATTTCTTTGTGCTTCTTCAAAAGAGCTTGAACAGTACAGCCTGAAACCCCAGTCTGCTTTGAAATCTTTGCCTGGGAGAGACCTTGCTGATGCATAACTCCATTAGAGTGCACTGGTGTCATTGGGCACACAGGGGTATACATTGGTTAGTAGATGATACTCTGGGGTGCACTGGAGTTGCGGGGTGGACAAGGGTCAATAAATGACCCAGGATGCTCTGATACTCTGGGGTGCACTGGTGTCATGGGGTATACAGGGGTGCACACTGGTCAGTAGATGACACAGGATACTCTGGGGTGCACAATCTTTGGGGTGCTCAAGGATCAATAAATGACCCATGATGATCTGGGGTGCACTGAAGTTATGGGGCGAACATCAGTCAGTAGAGGACATAAGATACTCTGGGGTGCACAGGGGTGCAGAGAGGTGCACAAGGGTTAATAAATGACCTAGTATGCTCTTATGCACTGGGGTGCACTGGTGCCATGGGGCACACAGGGGTGCACATTGGTCAGTAGATACAGGATACTCTGGGGTGCACTGAAGTTGTTGGGTGCAAAGGGGTAAATACGGGTCGATAAATAACCCAGGATGCTCTGTTACTCTGGAGTGCACTGGTGTCATGGGGCTCACAGGGGTGCATATTGGTCAGTAGATGACACAGGATTCTCTGGGGTGCACTGGACAAACTCGGGCGCACATTGGTCAGTAGATGACACAGGATTCTCTTAGGGTGCACTGGATTTTTGGGGTGCACAAGGGTCAATAATTGACCCAGGGTGTTCTGATGCTCTGGGGTGCATTGTAGTTTTGGGGTGCACAAGGGTTAATAAATGACCCAGGATGCTTTGAGGTGCACTGGAGTCACGGGGCAAACTGGGGCGCACATTGGTCAGTGGATGACACAGGATTTCCTGGTGTGAGCTGGATTTTTTGGGGTGCACAAGGGTCAATAAATGACCCAGGATGCTCTGATACTCGGGGGTGCACTGAAGTCATGGGGTGCACATTGGTCAGTGGATGACACAGGATTCCCAGGTATGAACTGGATTTTTTGGGGTGCACAAGGGTCAAACAATGGCACAGGTAGCTTTGATGCTCAGACATAGGATGTAGGAGACATATGGACATAGGCGACAATCTGAATCTGGGATGGACCGCGGTGCCATTAAGGAGAGCTGTTTGCTGATTGGCTGCTGTGCCAGCACTCTGGGAAGTGCCAGTGGCAGGCCACCTACAGGTCCAAAAGCGATAAAAAAAAACCTTACCAACGTTCTTACCCTTCCAAGCCTCGTCTAAAACGTGAGTTAAAATTCTGCCCCGAGTTCCATTTTTAGTTTTCTACATGAGCCAAACACGAGCGCCGAGCCGAACGTCCCCCCTTTTTTTTATATTATCCATTCTTTGTATGCAAATTAATCACAGATTCCAGGCTGCGGTTTTGATGGCTGTGCGGCGCCGTAGGCTCGCTCGTGTGGTCATAAAACGGGGAAGTCGGATGGAAGTGGCGTTGGCGCAGTGTTGTCTCCGCTGCTCTCATTATGTAGATTGCTGTCTCTCCTCCGCTCAGGCTCACATCCGTCTGATCTTGACAGATGGTAATGGTAAGCAATTATTTACTCGAGTGTGTTGCTGTTTGTGCTTTCCGTGCTCTATTGTTCACTTTGGGATGCCAGAGACGCGCGGCGTGGAATGTTAACGGTTAGCAAATTAAAAGAAAAAGGAAACGCACACTTTTTGATGTATTTATTTTCTGTGTTAGCGCAGAGGGCGCCGGCGCTTAAAGAACATTGCGCTAATTTGTCAGCCCGCTATAGCGAAAAATATAGTATTTTTGTAACGATGTAATTATTACCTGTAATGATCGCGTTTTATTTCCGACGCTTTTTGTTGAACGTTTTTCTCTACATTTTCACACAAAAGGGTGGTGGTTACATGGCTCGGGACATTATAACTCTTACTCTACTTGGCTTACTCTAGATTTGTTTCATTGTATCTCCTGTTACAAAGACACACACTATATTGACAAAAGTATTGGGACGCCTGCCTTTACACGCACATGAACTTTAATGGCACCCCAGTCTTAGTCCGTAGGGTTCAATATTGAGTTGGCTCCGCCCTTTGCAGCTATAACAGCTTCAACTCTTCTGGGAAGGCCGTCCACAAGGTTTAGGAGGGTGTCTATGGGAATGTTTGACCATTCTTCCAGAAGAGCATTTGTGAGGTCAGGCACTGATGTTGGAGGAGAAGGCCATATTATGGCCACTAGATGGAGCCGAGGACCACTGGAAATACATACGCTATATTACCAAAAGTATTGGGACACCTGCCTTGTTGTTGGATGAGAAGGCCTGGCTCGCAGTCTCCGCTCTAATTCAGCCCAAAAGTGTTCTATCAGGTTAAGGTGAGGACTCTGTGCAGACCAGTCAAGTTCTTCCACCCCAAACTCGTTCATCCATGTCTTTATAGACCTTGCTTTGTGCACTGGTGTGCAGTCATGTTGGAACAGGAAGAGGCCATCCCCAAATTGTTCCCACAAAGTGGGGAGCATGAAATTGTCCAAAATGTCTTGGTATGCTGACGCCTTAAGAGTTCCCTTCACTGAAACTAAGGGGCCAAGCCCAACCCGCCCGAAAAACAACCCCACACCATAATCCCCCTTCCACCAAAAGATTTGGACCAGTGCACAAAGCAAGGTCCATAAAGACATGGATAAGCAAGTTTGGGGTGGAGGAACTTGACTGGCCTGCACAGAGTCCTTTCCTCAACCTGATAGAACACCTTTGGGATGAATTAGAGTGGAGACTGCGAGCAAGGCCTTCTCATCCAACATCAGTGCCTGACCTCAGAAATACGCTTCTGGAAGAATGGTCAAGCATTCCCATAGACACACTCCTAAACCTTGTGGACAGCCTTCCCAGAAGAGTTGAAGCTGTTATAGCTGCAAACGGCGGGCCAACTCAATATTGAACCCTACGGATTAAGACTGCGATGCCAATAAAGTTCATGTGCGTGTAAAGGCAGGTGTCCCAATACTTTTGGTAATATAGCGTATGTATTTCCAGTGGTCCTCGGCTCCATCTAGTGGCCGTAATGTGGTATTTTACTACTGCTGGACATGTATTTTGGTGCATTTTTGGAGTCACATGTCCCATTTTAACAGGTGCAAAAGGTTTCTGAAATGTGGTAAAAATGTGTATGCATTTTTACCGCCTTTGTGCAATAGAGCGGTGTGAAAGCCACCTATAATATTGCCAGGGGTGCTTACAACAGTCAACTTTTATTCTGATAGTTTAACCGGTCCTCTTTTTGAGACTTGTTGTTAAAATATTTATTTTTTGCTAGAAAATTACTTAGAACCCCCACACATTCATTATATATATATATATATATATATATATATGTATGTTCAAAAATTTCTGGAGGTTACCAGTTTTGAGTTACAGAGGAGGTCTAGGGCAACGCTCTACCGATCGCGGCGATACCTCACATGTGTGCTTTGAACACCGTTTTCATGAGCGGGCGCAACTTGCGTATGTGTTCGCTTCTGTACGCGAACTCGGCGGGACTGAGCACTTAAAAAAAAAAAGTTTTTCTTATTTATTTTACCTTTTTTATCTTTATACTGTCCTTTAAAAAAAATAATAATAATTGGGTGACTTTTATTCCTATTACAAGGAATGTAAACATCCCTTCTAATAGAAAAAAAGCATGACAGGGCCTCTTCAATGTCTTTTTGACCCCAGATCTCAAATTGAATGCAAAAATAAAAAATAAAGATAAAAAAATTCTCCCCTTTAACCACTTGAGACCGGCACTACGTCTATTGACGTCATGGGGTTTCGGTGGTTATATCTAAATGAGGCCACAGACATCATTCAGATATTGCCGTTTTCAGCCGGCGATTCCCTACACCATAAGAACGATCATAGCGGCTGTTCCGCCGCTTGATCGTTCTTACGGGCGGCGGGAGGGGACGCTCCCGCCGCCCTCCGGTGCTTCTACCGACTCACCGTTTCCATCGGTGAGTCGGTCACAGGATCCGACGGCCCCAGCAAGTAATCATAGAGATTTCCGGCGGACTAGATTGTCCCTGGAGTCTCTATGATTGTTCGGAGGCCGGGCGCGATGTTATGACGTCACGCCCGGCCTCGGTATTCAAATTAACGGCGCCGATCTGGCTAGGAAGCCATAATCGTTTTTTTTTTTTTTTCTTCCCAGCCTAGAGGTGAGATGGGGGGTCTTATTGACCCCATATCTCACTGTATATAGGTCCGATCGTGCCATATTCCTATTACAAGGGATGTTTACATTCCTTGTAATAGGAATAAAAGTCATCAATTTTTTTTTTTTTTGTGTAAAACTAAAAAAACTAAAAATAAAATTAACAATAAAAAATTTTTTTTTTTTTAAAGCGCCCCTATCCCCGTGAGCTCGCACACAGAAGCGAACGCATACGTAAGTCCCGCCCACATATGAAAACGGTGTTCAAACCACACATGTGAGGTATCGCCGCGAACGTTAGAGCAAGAGCAATAATTCTAGCCCTAGACCTTCTCTGTAACCCAAAATATGTAACAGTAAAAAAATTTTAAGCGTCGCCTATGGGGATTTTTAAATACCAAAGTTTGGCGCCATTCCACGAGCGCGTGCAATTTTGAAGCATGACATGTTGGGTATCTATTTACTCGGCGTATCCTCCTCTTTCACATTATGCAAAAAAATTGGGCTAACTTTACTGTTTTTTTTTTTTTAAGCATGAAACTTTGCTGCGCAAATACCGTGCAAGATAAAAAGTTGCAATGACCGCCATTGTATTCTCTAGGGTCTTTGCTAAAAAAAACATATATAATGTTTGGGGGTTCTATGTAATTTTCTAGCAAAAAAATTAGGAATTTTACATGTAGGAGAGAAATGTCAGAATTGGCCTGGGTCCGAAGTGGTTAAAAGCATTGGGCGAAAGTGAGGTTTTGACGTCGCTTCTGACCTCCAATGCTATGGAGCCGAGCGGGGGGCCATCTTTCCCTTACTTGGCATGCAGGCGGAGAGGGGACAGGAACCGATCGGCTCCCTGCCGCTACCGACATCTCCGGTAAGCTGCGGAGACAACCGGAGCGTTGCGGGAGGGGGGCCCTCTCCCGCCACCGATAACAGTGATCTTGCAGCGAATCCGCCGCAGAGACCACTTGTATCTTAAAGAGAAACGTACGCCGTTCCTGAAAATGCTAGGGTTTAACGGTAGCGTGAAAGTACCGACGTATGGTGGACATTCCAGGGGAGGGGGGGAGGGGGGGCGTCCCGCTGCCGAGTGGCTGCTTAGCCACATTGGTTGTTATGGTAAAACCACTTGAAGCCAATGACGTACAGGTACATGATTTGGCGGCAAGTGGGTAAATCCTATTTTTTTGGGGGTTAGACGTTGCCTTCAAAGTCCTATAAAGAGCAATTGTGTTTTTTTCACCTTGTAAAAGTAGTAGTGAGATCATCTTTTTGCTGTGCATAGCCTCGTACAGAGCAGAGCTGTGGGAGGGGCCCAGCAGGCTCCACCCACTACAAGCTGCCTGCAGAAAACTACAGGAGGGGGCGGAGACAAGACCGGTCACCCTGTACAAGGAGAGAGAGAGCGAGAACAGAGCCGTGGGAGGGGCCCAACAGGCTCCACCTACTACAGGCTGCCTACAGAAAACTACAGGAGGGGGCGGAGACAAGACCAGTCCCCCTGCACAAGGAGAGAGAGAACAGAGCTGTGGGAGGGGCCCAACAGGCTCCACCCACTACAGGCTGCCTGCAGAAAATGACAGGAGGGGGCGGAGACAAGACCAGTCCCCCTGCACAAGGAGAGAGAGAGAACAGATCTGTGGGAGGGGCCCAACAGGCCCCACCTACTACAGGCTGCCTACAGAAAACTACAGGAGGGGGCGGAGACCAGACCGGTCCCCCTGCACAAGGAGAGGGAGAGAGCAGAGCTGTGGGAGGGGCCCAACATGCTCCACCCAATACAGGTTGCCTGCAGAAAACTACAGGAGGGGGCGGAGACAAGACCGGTCCTCCTGCACAAGGACAGGGGGCAGCAGTGAGCGGTCTTTATTACAGGAAGTCTCACACTGGATTACTTTACAGATCTGGAAGAAATACACAAAGCTCATCAAGATTCAAGCAGTATACACATGCGGAATGGATTTAGACACTATTTACTAATCCCGAAATTCAGCTTTAATTCCGGAGTCTGGCATCCCGTCAGATCCGTATCCAGAACATCTGCATCATTCATCCAATCGCAGCACGCGCCTGTCATCTCCAGCTTTTCATTTATTCTCAATGAAAGCGATGAGATCTCCGATAAGCCATTGTGCAGCCTGTGAAGGGAGGGCAGCCTGCCAGAAAAGCTGCGCCCCCCCCCCCCCCCCCTCTACAGTTCAAAGCTGAAGATGGTTCCCAGCTGCTCGGAGGCTCTTGTCCTGCGCGGGGCTGGAGAAAGGCGACTCTGTCTGGCTGAGAGACAGCTGTCAGCGGCGCGCTACCGGAGGCTTCATGCAGCAGTGGAGCACACAGGTACATCTGGTTGGGTTTTTGGCTTGAACAGCTTCCAGCAAAGAGGCCATCGCTTTGTCAAGTTTAAAATGATGTCTATAGTCTGATTTAAAGCTGAAGTTTAATTTGTGTATATACGCTATATTGCCAAAAGTACTGGGACGCTTACCTTAAGGGCCAGTTCACACCAGACGCAGTTCTCTGCACCAAAAATGCATGCACAATGTTTTCCATGTATTCCAATGGCTCTAGTTCACACCATGCAGTCAGTTTCTGGTCAGTTTACAGTCAGTTTCTGGTGCAGAAACTGACCGGAACTGACTGTATTGGTGCAGAAAAAAGGGAACTGCATGGAACTGCATCTGGTGTGAACTGGCCCTTAGTGCTACTTCACACCAGACGCAGTTCCATTTAGTTTTGTGTGCTTTTTTTCTGCACAAAATGCATGCACAGTGCTTTCCATGTATTCCAATGGTTCTAGTTCACACCATGCAGTCAGTTTCTGGTGCAGAAACTAACCGCAAACTGACCGGAAACTGACTGCATGGTGTGAACTAGAACCATTGGAATACATGGAAAACACTGTGCATGCATTTTATGCCAAAAAAAAAGCGCACGGAATTGCATCTGGTGTGAACTGGCCCTTACATGCACATGAACTTTAATGGCATCCCAGTCTTAGTCCATAGGGTTCAATATCGAGTTGGCCCACCCTTTGCAGCTATAACGGCTTCAACTCTTCTGGGAAGGCCGTCCACAAGGTTTAGGAGTGTGTCTATGGGAATGTTTGACCATTCTTCCAGAAGCGCATTTGTGAAGTCAGGCACTGATGTTGGATGAGAAGTCCCGGCTCAAAGTCTCTAATTCATCCCAAAGGTGTTCTATTGGGTTGAGGTCAGGAATCTGCACAGGCCAGTCAAGTTCCTTCTCCAAACTCGCTTATCCATGTCTTTATAGACCTTGCTTTGTGCACTGGCCCAAATCATTTTGGTGGAGGGGGGATTATGGTGTGGGGTTGTTTTTCAGGGGTTGAGCTTGGCCCCTTAGTTCCAGTGAAGGGAACTCTTAAGGTGTTAGCATATCAAGACATTTTAGACAATTTCACACCCCCCAACTTTGTGGGAACGGTTTGGGGATGACCCCTTCCTGTTCCAACGTGACTGCGCACCAGTGCACATAGCAAGGTCCATAAAGACATGGATGAACGATCCGTTCTCTTATCCGTGGATGATCGAGTCACTCAGCGACCAAATCCCCCCGTCTCCCGCCCTTCAGCCCCGCACTTACCCCATACAGGTCGCAGGAAGCTCCTCCTCTGCGCACCCCCCCCCCCCCCCTGCTCCCGGTCAATATGGTTGCTTCCATGCTTGTGATGTACACTTGAGCATTACTGAGGGACGTAGATCAATTTAAAGAGCTAACATACGGTACCAGGTTCTCTCAGACGATCCGGTGATACCATATGAGTGTAGATCCAGGCTGCATCCTTCAACTAAGCCTCCAGGCTCCTTCAGAGAAGCCAGCCTTGTGCACGGCCTTCTCCTGAAGAGTCCTCCCCTGGGGTTCTTCAGTTACTGGGCCTTTCCCTTCAGATGAGACAGAACCGGACCACCCTTGGATCAGTAGGCCCCGAAATCCAGTCAGGCCTGTCCCTGCAGTTGTGTCGCCTCAGGCCAGCCGGCCCCGAGACTCAGGATGCATGGTTCCACACCCCAGGCCAGGAGGGACATGGGGCTGGGTCAGGAGGAGAACCAGAACAGAACAGACAGAAAATAAAAGACAGAACCCCACGTGACGTCCGTACCTTAAATACCACCCCCCAGAATGCACAGCAGGAAAACTGGGGCTGGTTCAGAGAGAACTAGTGGCATTCAATGCACCCAGCTAGACTGCGTACTCTTGCTGGCGGTGACAGCGACACCTGCGGTCAAGGAGAACCCAGTGCAACCCAGCTGGACTGGTACTGAAACCAGAAATTTAGAGACATAGTCCTGAAACCCAACTGTGGTTTCAGGCAAGTTAACTTTTCAAAAAACCATAGCGCCTGATCGTCAGGTGCCAGCGCTACATACTCCCCCTCCCAATTAGACGATGTCCTCATCGTCTGGGAAGTAAAAAAGACAAGAACTCTCAGTCCTGAAAGTCGGGTGCCTGAACTCGAAATTGGGATGAGGGATGGAAAGGAAAAAGGAAAACACTGAACATACATTACATTGAACAGTTGACATAAAACAAGTCACATAACACAAACCCCAATACCTGACTATTTACACCACCCACTCTCTGGCAGCTTGATAGGCGATCTCGGTGATTCCTGAAAAGAAAATACACAAAACAATAAAACACGTACTATGTGTACAGTTATAGGAGGCAAAGTCCCATTCCCAACCGAAAATGAGACTCTCTCTCCGGTGTTTTTGACCTACATGTCTGCGTGCAATTGTCCAAGTGTTTGTGCAGACTCCCACCACCTAGTGGCAAGAGCAACAAAATGCAAGTCCACCATACAAGTGTTGCGGCCGGTAGATGACCTTGACACAGAGCTTTCTTCTAGTAAACCTAACACTATCTAACTAGCCCCACAGTCCTTGTACTTTTTGCAGAAGAAGACTTTTTTTTCAAGCAGAGGGAAAACAGTCTTGATAATTGCTTTACCAATAAAAGCGAGGATCTGGCAAAGTTAATGTTTTCCGCTTGGCATCCACAGTGGTGATAAAATATACTACATTGTCCTTTCCTGGCCGGCAAATGACAACTTTGTCAGAGTATATGTGTCTTCCAAAGCTCCAGTGCTGAAGACACCCGGTGAAGCGTGCGGCGTCCAGAGTTCTTCAATTATTTGCAACAAGTATATGCCGTGCCTGCACCTGGCTTTCTCCATTCCTGGAGGGGCTGTTTTCTTGGATTTGTGGACTTACCTGGAGCGGTGGTTCTCTCACATTTGCAGCATTAGTACATACTGGGGGAACATTTTTTGGGTAAAGTCAAGTCAATGGTTGTAGGGGTTCCCGCCTGAGGTGATGCACTCCCTGAATTCAAAGCTAACCAGCCAGATACATTGCATGTTGCGGCCACATCATCTGCACTGGCCCATAACATTTCTTGGGACAAAGTCTCAAACAGCTCGTCATCCCCTGATAAGTCAGACAGGGAATCTATTTCTGAGTCCTGCAACTCCTCTGCTGGAAAATATTTACAAACAGTCCCACTCATTACAACTTTCCCAGAACTTTCACCCGTATCAGGAGCAGATTCCTTGGGAGCGATCTCTCCCCCGATCCGATCCAGACAAGTTCTGAGATAGGCCTCTACCGCGGCCGCAGGAGTCTTTCACGTACCCCAACTTCCTCTGAGCAGGTGTAGGGATTGTGGTAATGGTGGATGAAGCAGTGTCCATGATGTCCGGAGTGGCTCCTCCGGTGACGGTAGTGACAGCATCTCCCTCTGGGATACTGGTTGTCGTGGTCGGTATACAAGTTGCAGGCCTCGCCACAGGAGCACATACAGCAGACTCCTCAGTTGGCGATGTCCGTAGCCCAGTCCATACAGTATGCACGAGGCGGCACTGTGGGTTGCTCCACTTTAAATAGGTACTCTCCACATTTCAGACATCGGACAAGCGGCCGGAGACTTGCGACCAGTCCCTCGCACTTGCTGCAGAGCATTCCCAGTGCCTCGACATCTCCCATTGTATACAGTACAAAACACCCTGCGGCCTCAGGCGAATTCCTGTATCTGTGAGCAAAGTCCCAGGCAGTCTTACACTTGTGGCGTTTCCCACTGAAGGCATTCTGGGTCCCATGAAGGACGGTGTTCCTGGCATCCGGAACATTTTTTTCTCTTCGGGCCAAGAAAAACAACCTTTCCCTTCTTTCTCCTACGACACACTCATGCGGTGCCTCGTGCAGGAAAAAAACAGACAAGACTCCTCCCACTGGTTCCTCCGGTCACGCAACTCGCAGGCTTTTTTTCTGACCCTGCCCACAGTCTACGCACCAGGCAGTGGCCCGCAATCACTCCTTGTAAAATGGCGCAGTCCAAAAAAACAAACCCTCTACCGTATAAATTCCACACAAACAGTTCTCTTTAGTTGCGAGAGAGGTCCCGGGTTCAAATCCCAGACGAGCCCCCACATGTAGCACTGACCCCCGAAGGAGCTGCTGGTTTTATTTGGGCTTACCGTTACCTCCTTGTTTGCTTCTCCATCTAGGGGTTACCGTGGTAGATGGCCCAAAGAATGTGGAAACTGACACTGAATCTTCTTTTGGGTTATTTATTTAGAATAGAAACAGAGTCTTTCAATAAAGGGTAGAGGGTTAGGAGTGAGTTCAGGTACTTAGATTGCAAAAATAATGGAAGTCCTTAGAGAAAATCCAGAGGATAAAGGCCGTTTCACAACTGGATTTAACAACCCCCGGATAGACCTCCTCTCATTAGGCCTAGGAGCCGGTAGGGTGCTCGACAAAGTCTCTGCCACAGACTTGTGATGTACACTTGAGTGTTACTGAGGGACCTAGATAAATTTAAAGAGCTAACATACGGTACCAGGTTCTCTCAGCCAATCCGGCAATACCATATGAGTGTTGATCCAGGCTGCGTCCTTCAACTAAGCCTCCAGGCTCCTTCAGAGAAGCCAGCCTTGTGCACGTTCTTCTCCTGAAAGAGTCCCCCCCTGGGGTTCTTCAGTTGCTGGGCCTCTCCCTTCAGATGAGACAGCACCGGACCACCCTTGGATCAGTAGGCCCTAAAATCCAGTCAGGCCTGTCCCTGCAGTTGCGTCGCCTCGGGCCTGCCGGCCCCGAGACTCAGGATGCATGGTTCCGCACCCCAGGCCAGGAGGGACATGGGGCTGGGTCAGGAGGAGAACCAGAACAGGGAGAAAGGTGTGGGGGAGTTGAGGGAGGAAGGTGTAGGGGGAAGGAGGGGTTGAGGGAGGCAGGTGTGGGGGGGTTGAGGGAGGCAGGTGTGGGGGGGTTCAGGGATGAAGGTGTGGGGGGGTTGAGGGAGGCGGGTGTGGGGGGGTTGAGGGAGGCGGGTGTGGGGGGGGGGGGTTGAGGGAGGAAGGTGTGGGGGGGGGTTCAGGGATGAAGGTGTGGGGGGGTTCAGGGATGAAGGTGTGGGGGGGGTTGAGGGAGGCGGGTGTGGGGGGGGTTGAGGGAGGCAGGTGTGGGGGGTTCAGGGATGAAGGTGTGGGGGGGTTGAGGGAGGTGGGTGTGGGGGGGTGGTTGAGGGAGGAAGGTGTGGGGGGGTTGAGGGAGGAAGGTGTGGGGGCAGGGTGTTATTTGATTGGAGGTCCTCTTCACAATGGAATCAATTCTCTGGAAGAATCAATGTACGGATATAGATACATCTCAATGAAATCATCTGATCTCCGTCAGGGAAGCGGCGTCAGGAGAATAAATGATATTTAATCACACGGTTCTCCCGTTCTCGGAGGTCTGCTGATTATGAAGCGCCAATCCAGAAATGAACTCCCTCTGCCTCATTTCCTCCATCATTTACGCTCGTTAGTGTGTTTAATTACCTTTAAGTAACTTTTCCTACAACACCGGCTTTGTTTGATGTTCATTGTTACAGTGTTGTGACATCTATCATAGTCTTTCTATCAATACGCCATCAGCGCTCAGCCGCCGTACAGCTCGCTTACAAAACAGCTGACGCGGCCGCTTACGGATTTATTATTATTTTTACTTGGAGCAGTTTAATACATTTTAAATTTAAAGTTAAAAAAATGGTCTCCACTTTTGGGAACTAATTATAAGCTTAGTTTATCATATAAGATGTTATGTTATTTTGTTTTTGTACCCCTCCTGAGAACTGCTTTACTTAGTGGGTCAAAAATAAAGAATAAAGAAAAAGAGCTGCGCCAAATAATATGAATCAGTAAACCATACAACTATAAAGAAAAGTCCATGGAAACTTTATGTTGTTCAAGGAAGGAAGACGATCGCACCACAGTGATTCCACACTTCCTTATCACTATAGTGTCCCACCACCGACAAAAAAGTGCGCTTACCAGACGGTAAAAGCACAAGGAGCGTTTAGAGTACCAAGCCACCGACAGCTCCTCGCCTTCACCAAACACTTTGTCTCTCAGGAACGAACGATCCATACACTGAAGCCGCTCCACATTTTCATTAGTAACCCAGTTTCACGTTCATAATGTAAAAAGAAAAGAAGCCTCCCATAGTGTAAAAAACTTCAATGCTCTTTTAATTAATAGAAATGCACTTACATAAAAACAAATGATTTCCGCATGTAAAAAACAACCTGGCCGGCAAACAACGAGAGCCCGTCCACCTCTCGTAACACGTGGTGACGTCACAGCGTCCTCCTCTCGTAACACGTGGTGATGACGTCACAGCGGGAGGGCACGCTGTGACGTCACCACGTGTTACGAGAGGAGGACGGGCTCTCGTTGTTTGCCGGCCGGCTTGTTTTTTACATGCGGAAATCGTTCGTTTTTATGTAAGTGCATTTCTATTAATTAAAAGAGCATTGAAGTTTTTTACACTATGGGAGGCTTCTTTTCTTTTTACATTATGAACGTGAAACTGGGTTACTAATGAAAATGTGGAGCGGCTTCAGTGTATGGATCGTTCGTTCCTGAGAGACAAAGTGTTTGGTGAAGGCGAGGAGCTGTCGGTGGCTTGGTACTCTAAACGCTCCTTGTGCTTTTACCGTCTGGTAAGCGCACTTTTTTGTCGGTGGTGGGACACTATAGTGATAAGGAAGTGTGGAATCACTGTGGTGCGATCGTCTTCCTTCCTTGAACAACATAAAGTTTCCATGGACTTTTCTTTATAGTTGTATGGTTTACTGATTCATATTATTTGGCGCAGCTCTTTTTCTTTATTTTTTATCTATTTTTATGGGTGTGTATCCCACAGTGGAGCAGCAGCCTTATATCCTGTGAACATTCATTTGTAATCTTTTCTTTTTGATTATTCCCTTTTTTTGACTATTTGTATTTATCTTTAAGATTATTTTTTTGGATATTTATCTGAGAAAAATATTCAATTTTTTCTTCTTGCTTGATAAGTAAGAAAGAAATTTCCCTTTTTTTGGGGGGTCTCAGCGTGGTTTTATTTTCTTTTGTTACTTAGTGGGTCCATGGCTGTTTACCAAATCCATTCCAAATTATAAATTCGGGAAGGCGCATCAAAAAATATGTCAGCGCACGATGGTAACGCACTTTGATGTGTGACAGCACAGCAGCCTAAAGCTACAAAAATTCTGCACGTCTACATGTACAGGGTCAATTTATAAAAAAGTTACTGTGGGAATGTCTTAGCACTCACAAAGGAGCAGATTACTGTCCATTCAGACCCCTCTCCTTCAGGGGGGGTGGAAATAGCACCTTTGGTCAGTAGGAGGAGGAATAGCACCCCATCATTGGTGTCAGTGGTAGGAATAGTGCTCCATCATTGGTGTCAGTGGGAGGAGTAGTGGCCCCATCATTGGTGTCAGTGGGAGGAATAGTGGTCCCATCATTGGTGTCAGTAGGAGTGGGACCCCATCTGTGGTGTCAGTGCCAGGAATTATGCCCCAGTGTTGGTGTTTATTGATGTCTGTGGCAGGAATTATGCCCCCATTTCCAGTGGGAGGAAATGTGCCTCTTCATTAGTATCAGTGGGAGGAAATGTGCCCCTTTTATTGGTGTCAGTGGGAGGAATTGTGCCCAATCATTAATATTGGTAAAAGGAAATGTGCCCCATCATTAATATCAGTCAGAGGAAATGTTCCCCTTCATTAGCATAAGTCAGAGGAAATGTGCCCCTTCATTATTATCAGTTAGAGGAAATGTGCCCCTTCATTGGTGTCAGTTGGAGGAATAATGCCCCTTCATTGTTGTTAGTGGAAAGAATAGTTCTCCAATCATTGGTAGGAATAGTGCCCCAGCATTGGCATCAGTAAGAGGTATAGTGCCCCATCATTGAAGTCAGTGGAAGATATATCGCTTCATCATTGATATCAGTGGGTGTCCTATCATTATTAGATAATATCTGATATCATTAGATATCAGAATTAGTGTCCTATCATTGGTGTCAGTGGCAGGAAGTATGCCCCTCTGTTGGTGTCCATTGGGAGGAATAGAGCCTCAAGGGCCTGATAAGGGCTAGCAAAGGGCCAAATCCAGTCCGTGGGCCACATCTTGGAGACCTCTGATCAACACTCATTCTTTTAATGCATGCTCATTGATATATAAAGAATTTGAAAAACAAAATCCAGTATACCGCACCGCTAGCTCATCTCTATTTAACACTGTACATATTGAGTTCCTAAAGTCTCTCCTTATATGTTTCGTCCCTCAGTGGTTCAGTAGAAGAATTGATGACCCGTTCACCCCGTTCAGCAGAAGGATCAGACCCTTGGATGGTGAAGATTCTTTGCTGAACCACAGGAATGCAATGTGACCTGATTGCTTCACATTCTATTAGTGTTCATATACCTTCTTTCCCCATATACCCACAGCTGTCACTCAGACGTATGCTCCTTCTTATAGGCAGTTATTTTAAGGTAATAATATCGCCTCTCCCCGGAGACGAGTGTTAGCCCCCTAGCCAAAATAACAGGAGAAAGCTGAAATCCTTTTTTTTTTTTTTTCCATGTTCCAGTTTATGGAAAGAATTGCATGCGGCTTCGTGTGAGCGAATCCTATATGGTGCCGGTGGCCTTTTCACTCGGGAAATGACCTTTCAGGAGCCAAATCCCCGTGTGTTTAATAAACAGAGGGATGGAGCGGTGAGCGGCACTTTGCCGAGTTGTACCAGAAATGTAAAACTGTGAAAATAATTATCTCGCGGGGAAGAACTGATAACGCAGACACAAAATTTTACAAAGAATTAGCAGAGCTTACATAAAGAACAAGGCCGTGTGACTAATTCCTTTTATCGTGTACGGGGAGTGCAAATCCGGCGGTATATTGTAATTTAAAGGGACTTAACTGGTTTGCAGTGAGATAAAATTGAAATACAATTTTTAGATGGAGATGACCTTTAAATATATTGGTTTTGCTTAAAAGGAAACTTAAATCTCATTGCAGATAGATTGTAATAGGGCGTCTGATATGAATAGAGCCTATATACACTATATATACACACTGAGTATAATAGAAAGGTCTTCATGGATATTGCTTTACAGCAATGCACATGATTGGATGAGGGAAGTCAGCAGAGCTTCTACTCATTTACTAAACTCTTGAGCAACTGCACCAGTTCATACGTTAATTGGTGCGCCGGAAAAGCCATTAATTGAACGTGCGAACCAGCGCACATTGAAGTGCAAATAATAAGTACCCGCATATGTAAACTGCAACTGGCGCTAGGGTAACTGCGGTTGATAATAGCGCACGCCCAATACAATTGGTTAATTTAATCTCATTGGATGTCTCTCTCGTTAGGCAATTAGGTGTTCTCAGTTAATTAAAGAGGAAGTAAACCCTGATGAGTTTACTTCCTCTTTGATTCCCTGCAAAGGTAAAGCATAATGGACTACTATACATCGCATATTAGTCCATTATGTGTCACTTACCTGACACAGGAGCCAGCGAAGTCACCGCTGTCCCCTGTAGTCCGGCGCATCCATTTTCTCGTTGGGTCTCGCTGCTCCGCCGCTGTCATTTGGTGAAGCCGCGATGACGTCACTCCCGTGCATGTGCACGGGAGCCGCCACTCGCGGCATATCGCCGCTGACAGCGGCGTGCTCAGTGCGCCTGCGCATGCGCCGCAAACAGCGGTGCCTGTCTTTCAGCAAATATCTCCTAAACTGTGAATCTAGGCTTACCTGTAAGTCAAAGTTGGTTGTAAGGGTTTACAACCACTTTAATCCTTTTGATGCTAATCTTGTTACTATCACTTCTAATATAGATTTGAAATGTGTTTTTTTTTTTCACCCAAATCTTTCAATACATTACAAAGAACGGAGAAGTGTTTCTAAATCCAATAAATTCATATTTTTAGATCTTGACGTTTAATCACCTCAGCCCCGGAAGATTTTACCCCCTCCCTGACCACAGCACTTTTTGCTATTCGGCACAGCGTCGCTTTAACTGACAATTGCGTGGTAGTTTGCGTGGCTCCCACACAAAATTTACGTTCTTTTTTTTCCCCACACATAGAGATTTCTTTTGGTGGTATTTGATCACCTCTGCGTTTTGTTTTTTTTTGCGCTATAAACAAAAAAATTTGCGAAAATTTTGAAAAAAAAAACAAGTTTTTTACTTTTTTTCTATAATAAATATCCCCCAAAAATTATTTAAAAAAAAAAAAACATTTTTTTTTCCTCAGTTTAGGCCGATACGTATTCTTCTATATATTTTCGGTAAAAAAAAATTGCAATAAGCGTAAAAAAGTTATAGCGCAAAAGTTATAGCGTCTACAAAATAGGGGATAGTTTTATGGCATTTTTATTGATATATTTTTTTTTTAATAGTAATGGCGGCGATCAGTGATTTTGACACATTTTTGGGACCATTGGCATTAATACAGCGATCAATGCTAAACAAAATTGCATTGATTACTGTGTAAATGTGACTGGCAGGGAATGGGGTTAACCACTAGGTGGCGCTGTAGGGGTTAAGTGTGTCCTAGGGAGTGATTCTAACTGTGGGGGAAGGGGCTGTGTGTGTGACACAATACTGATCACCACTCCCAATTACCATTGGCATCAATACAGCGATCAATGCTAAAAAAAATTGCATTGATTACTGTAAAAATGTCACTGGCAGCGAAGGGGTTAACCATTAGGTGGCGCTGTAGGGGTTAAGTGTGTCTTAAGGAGTGATTCTAACTGTGGGGGGGGGGGCTATGTGTGACACGACACTGATCACCGCTCCCTATTACAGGGAGCGGTGATCAGTGTTACTAGGCAGAACGGGGAGATGCTTGTTTACATTAGCATCTCCCCGTTCTTCCTCAGCGTGAGGCGATCACGGGTATCCGGTATTCCGGCGCGCGCGCGCGTGAGCCGCCACTTAAAGGGCAACGTACAGATACGTTAGCCTGCCTGTACGTGCCCTTCTACCGCAGTATATCTGCGTGAGGCGGTCAGGAAGCAGTTAAAGGTGACCATACACTGTCAGTTAGATCTTAACTAAATTGGGTTTAGTGCAAGAGCCTGTTTGATTTCCTATAATTTGAATTAATTGTTCAAGTGCATCTTCCTATTACCTATTTTGCCTAAATATTCAGCTGTACAGAGACTGGCCAATTGCATAGTGCATGACCATTCGAAAGCAGGAGTAAACCCGCTGACGTTTTTGTTTTTTTCTGACCTGCAAGGGAAAAGTCATAATGAGCTAGTATGCACCGAAAACTAGCTCATTATGAAATACATACCTTAGAATGAGGCCCCGACATCTCACCCAAACCACGCCAAGGGAGCTGACATGTTCCCTCTGCGTTTCTTCCAGGCTTCGGCGCTGTGAGTGGCTGGAGCAGCGATATCGTCACTCCCGCGATATTTCAAAAGTCCGGCCATAGTCCGGCGGTTTGTCCGCCGCACCTAGTCCGCCGAAAAAGTCCAGTCGTGTGTGGGCAGGTCCGCTCGTTTTGTAGTCTGGCCGACCTCCGCTTCAAAGTCCGGAGGTTTGTCCGCCGGACTAAGTCCACCAGATAGTCCTATCGTGTGTACGCGGCATAACAGGTTTTCTTCTAAGATTGCCCTGTATTTGGCTCCATTCATCTTCCCATCAACTCTGACCAGCTTTCCTGTCCCTGCTGAAGAAAATCATCCCCACAACATGATGCTGCCACCACCATGTTTCACGGTGGGGATAGTGTGTTCAGGGTGATGTGCAGTGTTAGGTTTCCGCCACACATAGCGTTTTGCTTTTAGGCCAGAAAATTCAATTTTGGTCTCATCTGAACAGAGCACCTTCTTCCACGCGTTTGATGTATCACCCACATGGCTTCTCTCAAACTGCAAACAGGACTTCTTATGACTTTCTTTCACCAATGGCTTTCTTCTTTCCACTCTTCCATAAAGGGCAGATTTGTGGAGTGCATGACTAATAGTTGTCCTGTGGACAGATTCTCCCCCCTGAGCTGTGGATCTCTGCAGCTCCTCCAGAGTTACCATGGGCCTCTTGGCTGCTCCTCTGGTGAATGCTCTCCTTGCCCGGCTGGTCAGTTTAGGTGGACGGCCATGTCTTGGTAGGTTTGCAGTTGTGCCATACTCTTTCCATTTTCCGATGATGGATTGAACAGAGCTCCGTGAGATGTTCAAAGCTTGGGATATTTTTTTATAACCTAATCCTGCTTTATACTTCTCCACAACTTTATCCCTGACCTGTCTGGTGTGCTCCTTGGCCTTCATGATGCTGTTTTGTTTGTTTGTTCACTAAGGTTCTCTAACAAACCTCTTCACAGAACAGCTGTATTTATACTGAGATTAAATTACTAATTAGGTGACTTTTGAAGCCAATTGGTTCCACTAGAGTTTAGATAGGGGTATCAGAGTAAAGGGGGCTGACTACAAATGTACCCCACACTTTTCACATATTTATTTGGAAGAAATTTGGAAAACCATTTATCATTTTCCTTCCACTTCACAATTATGTGCTACTTTCAGTTGGTCCATCACATAAAATCCCAATAAAATGCATTCACGTTTTTGATTGTAACATGACAAAATGTGGAAAATTTCAAGGGCTATGAATCCTTTTTAAGGCCCTGTAAATTCAGTTCCTCTAATCTTTCCTCATAGCTGAGCTCCTCCATGCCTCTTATCAGTTTGGTTGCCCTTCTCTGCACTTTCTCCAGTTCCCCCATATCCTTTTTTGAGAACCGGAGCCCAAAAATGAACTGAATATTCCAGATACGGTCTTGCTAATGATTTGTAAAGAGTTAAAATGATCTCTCTCTCTCGGGAGTCCATACTGCTCTTAATACAAGAAAGGATTTTGCTCGCTTTGGAAACTGCAGCTTGGCATTGCATGCTATTATTAAGCTTATGATCTGCCAAAACGCCCAGATCCTTCTCCACTATGGATTCCTCCAGTTGTACTCCCCATAGTATGATGTGTGCATATTCTTAACCCCTAAGTGCATAACTGTACATTTACAGTATCAACATTAGACCTCAGTTGCCACATAGTTGCCCAAGTAAACAGTGCATTGAGGTCGGCTTGTAAATTGGAGACATCTTAAGGACTTTAATATCCAAATTGACTTGGGTACAATCAGCCTGCCCATACATGGATCAAATCTCGACCGGTCCCTGCTAAACTGGCCAAATTTCAATCCGCGTATGGCCAGGATTATAGAGGCGACTTTGGGTCATGCCTGCACAATGTGTATCCGCATGGGTAGTTTTCGTCTCCACCAGTAGTGCATATGACAGGGTGACAACTCAGGAGCACAATCCCGAGACAGCTGAACAGTCAGAAAGCACTTGAACAAGAACAAGCATGACACAATCTCAAAGTATTAAAGGAAGCTAGAAATTTCAATTAGAGTAAAAGTAACATTAACATGTTAAGGCTTAAATGGGACTTTGCTGATTGGATTTAGATCAACTTTTACAGGTTTTGCAGAACATTATTGAAGAAATTTAACACACCCAACTTGCTGTCTATTTTCTAGACTTACTTTTTGTCCTAAAGCTGTCCTGGTTCATAGGCTGAAATGGTTGCTTCTGTACATGACTGGTACAATATATCTCAAGCAAAAAATATTTAGCATGTATGTTGCATAGCAGGCTTCTCCCAGTACCTACTGGTATTGCGTTCTTCACGAACCCTCAAGCACAATGTGGCAAACACCAGCCAAGCTAATGGATCATGGGCTCTGGCTAAATACTAAACCTCACTATTGGTCAGTGAGACAACTCATCGCTTTAATGCCCTGTACACACGGTCGGACTTTCCGACGGAAAACGTGCGATCGGATCTTGTTGTCGGAAAATCCTTTCGTGTGTGGGCTCCATCTGACTTTTTTCTGTTGGAATTTCCGACACAAAGTTTGAGAGCAGGATGTAAAATTTTCCGACAACAAGATCTGATTGTTTAAATTTCCGATGGTGTGTAGACAATTCCGACGGACAAAGCGAGCTGGACTTGACCCTTTTCTTGCATTTATATCAACTTTGAGATTGAGGTCTATTCTCTTTATTGATGCCAATGATGAGGCACCATACTTTCCACTGACACCAGGAGTGGACCATAATTCCTCCCATTCCCACTATTTAATGAGGCAGCATTATTACTCCCACTTATGCCAATGAAAATGGAAAACTATTCCTTCCACTGACACCAATGATGAGACATTATTCCTTCCACTGACATCCAAGGATGGGGCACTATTCCTCCCACTTACACCAGCAATGGGGCACTATTTCTTCCACCGACATCAATGATGGGGAACTATTCCTTCCCCAGACACTGAGGGTGGGGTACTATTCCTCCCACTATTCCTTCTGCCAACATCAATGATAGGGCACAATTCTTTCCAATGACACCAACAATGGGGCATTATTTCTTCCACTGACTCCAACAACAGGGCACTATTCTTTTTCCTACGAACCAAAGACACTATGTATTTTTTTTACTCGCACCAACTCTGGGACATTTTCTACCCCCCAGTAGTCAGTCTACTCCCCTTAAGGCTGGGTTCACACTGCTGCGGGGGGAGATCCGGATGTGATTCGCACCGCAAATCACATCCGATCTCCGTAGCGATGCGAGTTCAGCCATACAGATAGTATGGCTGAATTCGCATCGCTCCCGCAGCAAACTCGCACGGGACCCTTTTTTTGGTCCGCAACAGAATCGGATCGCATGGGGGTTCACACCATGCGATCCGATTCCTGTGCGAGTCGGCAGATCGCACTGCGATATGCGGACGGATCTGGGGGTGTCATTAACATATCATTGACACTCCCAGCCGTCCGCATAGGGCAGTGTGAACTGCCGGCGGGAGTAATGCGATGCGGGAAAACGCCGCTGATTCGCGGCGTTCCCGCATCGCAGCGGTGTGAACCCGGCCTAAATCTGAAGGACAGTAAGCCTCTTTGTTTAGAAAGTTTGAAGTCCCCTGCTGTAGAAGAAGGAGTGGATGACATGTGTTATGCAATGTGATTCTTTACTAACAATTTTGTTTTCACATTGTTCTTTAAAATTCATGTTTTTATAGAGCAGAACATTGTCTCAATGCCTTATTGTAAGGGCTGTTGCATTCAAATCATTTTTTTGCAGCTGCTTTTCACCTCCATCTCTCATTCTGCTCCGTCCCAATCTCCACACACCAAATCAATACCCAATTTTAAGTACTGAAAAGGAGAAGGAATACAAAAAGGCTTAGTCCATTCATCCCGCTGAGTCCATTCAGGGACTCGGCTCCCTTTGTTTGCCATATTCGGATTACAATGCTCTTCTGCAATGGTTGTATACACTGAATTTGTGCTTTTTATGAGCTTATCGTAAAACATATCAGCGAATCGCGTGTATATAAATATGTGAAGGTACACCAAATGTTTGCAGCAGCCCTAATTTTTGCTTATGGTTGGCATTGTTTTCAATAAAAAAAACTGTAAATTAAAAAATGAGTATGTTACTCTGAGCAGCCAGTTATATTCTGCGTTTTATGTTCCTAAGGCAGAGTGGAAAATAAAATGGAGCATCTACTGTTAAGGGTGGGATCAGCGGTTCTTGTTTAAGGCACTTATATACAGGAAGCCCCACAGTGTATTCAATTCATGCACTAATTTGCTGTATGGTGAAGAGTTTTGCTGTGAATTGTCTGACTGTTTAGTGTTACTTCACTTTTTAGACGACATTTACATTGTATACTATGTGTGGAATCTCCTGGTTATGTGGCTAGTGTATGATGATCAGTGGGATGAACATTTTATAATGTCATTGCTATGGAGTCCTCTTGTGATAGCTCCCTCTGTCATTTGTTGGCAGCTGGAAGATGAAGTACTACTTTCCCTTTCCTTTCCCCTCTCCTGCTATCTTTCCATTTCCTCTTCCCTTTTTCCTTTTAATTTCCTCTTTCTTTTCCATTTAATTGTATTCCTTCCTCCCTCAAACCCCTACTTATTCCTTCCTTCCATTCTTGTTCTCTCTCTCCTTCCTTACTTTCCTTGTTCCCTTTGTTCCACATTCAATATTTCCTTCCTTCCTTACTCCTTTATTTCATCTTTCCTTCCTGCTTATGTTGCCTACATTCCTACATTGAACCCTTCCTACTTCATTCCTTAATTGTTCCCTCATTCTTCAATATGGTCTTCCTTCTTTATTCCCTTTCTTTCTCCTTCCTGATTCCATCCTTCCTTTGATTGCTACCTCAAATCCCTCCTTTGCTTCCCTGAACCATTCCTTGTTCATTCTCCCTTCATTCTCTTTCTCCTTTCTTACTTATTTCCCCCATTCCTTCTTTTCTACCCTCCTTTTTCTCTCATTCATTCCTTATTCCTTCCTTATTTCCTACATCATTTCCACCTTTCTTCCTTGTTCCCTCAAACCCCTCTATATTTGTTCCTTCCTTCCTTGTTTTTTTCCCTCCTTTCTTACTTTGCTCCTTCTTTCCCCATTTTACACCCTTCCTCATTCCCTCCCTTCATTCTTTCCTTGTTCCCTTTGTTCCAAATTAAATATTTTTTTTCCTTCCTTGCCCCTTCTTTATTTCCTCTTTCCCTCATGCTTGTGTTGCCTACCTCAAACTCTCCCAACTTAATTCCTTGTTTGTTCCCCCATTCCTCACTACTGCCTTCCTTCTTCATTCCCTTTCTTTCTCCTTCCTTATTCCCTCCTTTCTTTGATTCCTACCTCAAACCCTCCCTACTTAATTCCTTGTTTATTCCCTCATTCTTTACTACTGCCTTTCTTCTTCATTCCCTTTCTTTCTCCTTCCTTATAGCCTTCACTCCTTTCCTTGTTCCTTTTGTGCCACATTAAACATTTTCTTCCTTTCTTGCTCCTTCTTCATATCCTCTTTCCCGCCTGGTTTTGTTGCCTACATTGAACCCTTCCTTCTTCATTCCTTCCTTGAAACCTTCCTTCTTCATTCCTTCCTTGAACCCTTCCTTCATCATTCCTTCCTTGAACCCTTCCTTCGTCATTCCTTCCTTGAACCCTTCCTTCGTCATTCCTTCCTTGAACCCCTCCTTCGTCATTCCTTCCCTGAAACCTTCCTTCGTCATTCCTTCCCTGAAACCTTCCTTCGTCATTCCTTCCTTGAACCCTTCATTCCTCATTCCTTCCTTGAAACCTTCCTTCATTCCTTCCTTGAAACCTTCCTTCTTCATTCCTTCCTTGAAACCTTCCTTCTTCATTCCTTCCTTGAAACCTTCCTTCATTCCTTTCTTGAAACCTTCCTTCATTCCTTTCTTGAAACCTTCCTTCATTCCTTTCTTGAAACCTTCCTTCTTCATTCTCTTTCTCGTTCCTTACTTATTTTCTCCATGCTTTCCTTATTTTTACCCTCCTTGTTCCCTCAATTATTCCCTATTCCTTCCATTCCTCCTTTCTTTCTTCTTTTCATCATTTTCTTCCTTCTTCCCTCAAACCCTTCCATATTCATTCCTTCCGTACCATCTTGTTCTCTCACTCCTTCGTTACATTGCTCCCTCATTCCTGATTCTTATTCTTGCTCCTTTCCTTTCCTCCTCTCCTTCTTTCCTTATTCCCTTTGTTCCACATTGTATATTTCCTTCCTTTCTTGCTCCTTCTTAATTTCCTCTTTCCCTCCTGCTTTTGTTGCTTGCCTTGAATTCTTCCCACTTCATTCCTTCCTTGAACCCTCCCTTCTTCATTCCTTCTTCATTCTCTTACACATTCCCTACTTATTTCCTTCAGTCTTGCCTTCTTTTTTACCCTTCTTGTTCCCTCATTCATTCTCCATTCTATCCTTCTTTCCTTCCATATTTCCTCCTTTCTTCCTTTTTCTTCCTTTATCCCTCAAACCCTTCCATTTTCTTTCCTTCCTTCCAACCTTGTCCTCTCCCTCCTTCCTTACTTTGCTCCTTCCTTCCCTCCTCGATTGTCGCTTCCTTTTCTTTCTACCAGTTTCACTAACTTGGCTCCAGTGAAATTTGGCCTTGTATGGGTACTGCACTCTGCCATTGCCCTCTGATTATATTTAGCTGTGACTTTTGCTATTGCTCTATGTTTTAATCACACCTCTTTTTGTTTGATTAATTGCAGGATTGATCATCCATGAAGGACCTTCTGTTTATAGGATATTTAAACGATGGCAGGCCGTCAACCAACAGTGGAAGGTACTCAATTACGACAAATCGAAAGACTTGGAGGACCAGAAACTTGGGACGGGTCAGCGGCCCAGCCAACGCAATTCTTCCCAAACCAATAACTCAGCCACCCCAGCTGGCACAGCCAATAACTCCACCCCTGTCGACAGTGGTAACCATAGTAACGGCCATGCGGGAACCCTGTCGGACCATCACTGTGCGTACACCCTATTTCACATCCTCAGCCATCTTAGACCGCACGAACAGAGAAGCCAAACTAACGCCAACAGAGAGTTTGTCATGAGAGTCACCACAGTCTGAGGTTAATCCGGAGGCCTTATCTGGCAAATGCGTGCCTTTCTTTCACAACAAGAATACTAGGCCTCAGCTGGGCCTTCTCAAAGACAGAAGGCGACAAAGAGCTCGAGGAAGGTGATGTGCTGGTCCGGTCCAGTCCCTGGTCCTTTTTTTTTTTTTTCCTTTTATAAGTGCAATACTGACTGTATCCTGAGCAGGGACGCTCGAGCATGACCATTGCACCAATCCAGTCTCAAAGGTCTTGCCATCACTAAATCCTCCAAAAACAAAGGAAGATCAAAATGGTGGCCGTGCCACGTTGTTGGTTTCTGTTTTGCAGGCTCAGCAGTTCCACACAAGCACAAAGGGGAATTTACGAAGTGTTTTCATTAAAAAAGAGACTTCAGGTTCTGAGTTTGTCTGTCTTGATTTTTGTTTAATCTTTTTACTCAAACATTTTTTCACAGAAAGGGATGTTCAAGGGAAAAGAAAAATGGCGGCATAAGATTCCATTTCACAACATAACTTTGTAAGATGATGTATCCCAACAGTGAGAAGTAATATGGCATAAAAGATCATGGATAGAGAGAAATACCAATATATCCCCATTACTCAATGAAAGGCAGTGTGTGTAGAATATGACTGGGTAGACTCTTAATGCTGACGTCACGTAAAAAAAAAAAATACAGAAGGGTATAGCAAAGAAAACAAAAAAAGAACAAATATATAGCAAAAGGAAGAGGATCTAGTATAAGGAAAGAAAAGAAAGGAGTAGAAATAGACTAGGAGGTGCAAATAAAGAGAGGGAGAGAAGAGTGCTACCCCCGCTGGAGCTACTGGTGGTTTGATCCCATTTCCAGCTCAGTTCACACACAGCCAGGCACACTGCATTCTTCCTCTGGCTCAAATGATCAGTCTAGGGCAGTGGTCTCCAAACTGCGGCATGGGGGCATGCCACCCTTTTCTTGCTTTTATCTAGCCCTTGGGGATCAATTTTGTTCACTGGCCCCAATGAAGGGCACAATTTTCTCTCAGGGACATCAACAATGGGGCACAGTTCCGCTCAATGACACCAATTAAGGGCACAATTTCTACCAATAACACCAATGATGGGGCACATTTCCTACCAATGACACCAATGATGGGGCACATTTCCTCCCAATGACACCACTGAAGGGGGATTTTTTACTCCCACTGATGCTGGTACATTTTGTACTCCTGATGGCCTTAGTCCTGCCCCCTGTACTAAAGGACAGTAAACTGACCCTTTGTTTAAAATGTTTGGAGACCCCTGGTCTAGGGGATTCTTTTTGTTTTTTTATTGAAACAGTAACTTGGATAGTGATGGGGGAGCATGGGATATCCTGAAACTGTAGAGCTTGCTGACTTCTGGCTTCCCTGTACAAAATACAGGCTATATTGTACAACCTCTGGCTGCACCGTAGTCTATTGGCTGTCTTGTATAACTCCTAGCTGTACTGGGCACATTTCTAGCAGTATTGCATGATCCTGGCTGCACTAAGCTCCTGATTTTGCTTAGGAGACCAGACAACCCAACAGCCACTTCTCTGCAAAAGGAGGGGGAGGTCAGTTACTCTCTCAGTCCCAATGGTTGTCTTCCTCCCACCAACTTACATCTGGGTCCACTCAGTCTCTGGACAAGTTTCTCTTTGGTGGGCCCCCAGGTAAGCCCACGCTGGGACCTCAGTGTCTCCATTTGGCTCCTCTAGCTCCCTCTCTCTCTGCACTAGGGGCAGAGACCCCGCACAGGGGTCTCCTCCTGCAGGACTGGACCCAGAAACTCTCCCTCTGCTGCCATGCCTCAGACTACTTATGGGCTCTCCCTCCGCCTTCTGGGCACACCTCCCCAGGGATTGGCCTGAGTTCTATAAATATTCTGACTGCCTGTCCTGTTCTCCCTCCCGCTATACTTCTAGAAGCCACTAAAAGACAGGCGGGAAGTAGCAGAACAGCAGACTGTCAGCTAAGCTAAATTTACCTAGCAGCCCACTCTGAACTAGAAGGGTGCAAAGAGGAAAAGGAAGAGAAACACCGGGGAAGGGAGGAGAGTTAGGAGATGACTGCTCAGGGCCCCACTGTAAAAAGGTAAACCAAAATACATCAGACACCCGATCCTGAGAAGATCCTTGAACTCTTGTGATTCTTTCCAGGAAAACCACGTTCTACTGCAGCCTTTCTCAATAAAGGGTCTATGGAACCCTTGGGTTCCTCCAGAGGTTTCCAGGGGTTTATTGAGCAATGGGCAATTCCGGTCTCTCAGATAAGTAACTACTGATACCAATGATCTCTTCAGCCATCTGTAAGGGGGATTATTCCCAATGACCACAAATGTAAGGAGCATTCTTACCAATGACCATTACACTAATGTACTGTAAGCTGTATATATAGTAATCATTAGTAGGGCTTGCTAAATCTGGAAAGTTATTTCAAGGGTTCCTCCATGTTAAAAAGTTTCTACTGCAATGCTCATGTGTTCCATCTCTTGATTCAAGAGTGGCTCCATGTGTGCAATGTGATCCATTTCCGTGACCCATTCTAGGAGAGCGGGAGCGGGCAGTGGACACCAATGGCGAAGATTAACCATACGAGCCGTGGTAAAAAAAAAAAATCACAATATGCCTAGCTTTTTTAATGGAGCCAGGAAGCCCCCCCCCCCCCCCCCCCCCCGGTGTTTCCAGATTCCCATCAGGGATCACGCCACCTCATCCGTCTCTTAATCTGTCAGGACTGCAGAGGGAAGGCGCGCTTTTAATGTTGAGCAGGCGTGAATCTCCATTACCCTCACTATTCATTAGGAGAGTCTTTGGCGCTTGTTGCTTCATCTTGCCTTTAACATTCTTTAGCTTCATTGACCCCGGGCGATAATTATTCACCCCGATCACTATTAGCGTAACAGATTACCGCCGGGGTCTAGCGCAGTCAATTTTCTACGCCGTTTGACAAAGGCACTGAATAAACAAAATTAGCATTGTTAGTAATGATGGAGGAAACTGATGGAAAGGGGGGGAGGGGTGGGTTGGGGGTTTTATATACTGCTTGGGGCAAGGAACAAGGCAACAAAAAGTTAAACAAGAATGATATGCACAAAAGGAGCGAAAATAATCAGTAAAATGATAAAATGATTTATTTCTCCTGGTGATTACTAGACACTGTTCAGTTTGTAGGCACGCAATGTTTTGGCGCCCAAAGTAACACCTGGAATATTAATAATAGTAACAACTACAAGGATTATTAACCATTACAGCGTATATAAAACCAGAAATGTTTTCATCCTTTTAGATAGACCAGAAATGTTGAAAAACACACTTAGGTTCTTTCTGGCCGATCCAGAAGCTGAAGATGAAGCAGAAGGAAGAGCAGAAATAACAGGCCTGCAAGCCTTCCTTACCCAGCCATGCAGTAAGTGGCTGATATGGAGAGGCATTCCCAGCAGGAAATGAGTCCATCTGTCCCGCTCAGGGCCCTGCACACAGGCGGATGACTAGAGAACTTTCCTTGCATCATAATCTGAGCTGGATACCCCTCAGTGACTATCCTGCCCCACCACTACATACTGTTACTGAATGACCTGCCACTACTAAATGCTCACACTGTCTGCCCTGCCACTACATACTGCTATACCTTGCCACTGCATTATGATCACTGATCGTCCTGCCACAACATACTACTCACTGACTGCTCTACTTATACATACTGCTCACTGACCACCCTACCACTAAATACGGCTCACTGACCACGCTACCACTACATACTGGTCACTAACCGCCCTACCACTAAATACTGCTCACTGACCACACTACCACTACATGCTGCTCACTGACTGCCCTACCACTAAATACTGCTTACTGACCACACTACCACTACATGCTGGTCACTGACCGCCCTACCACTAAGTACTGCTCACTGACCATGCTACCACTACATACTGGTTACTGACTGCCCTACCACTAAATACTGCTCACTGACCACGCTACCACTACATACTGGTCACTGACCGCCCTACCACTAAATACTGCTCACTGACCACACTACCACTACATGCTGCTCACTGACTGCCCTACCACTAAATACTGCTTACTGACCACCCTACCACTAAGTACTGCTCACTGACCATGCTACCACTACATACTGGTTACTGACTGCCCTACCACTAAATACTGCTCACTGACCACGCTACCACTAAATACTGCTCACTGACTGCCCTACCACTAAATACTGCTCACTGACCACACTACCACTACATGCTGCTCACTGACTGCCCTACCACTAAATACTGCTTACTGGCCACCCTACCACTAAGTACTGCTTACTGACCACGCTACCACTACATACTGGTTACTGACTGCCCTACCACTAAATACTGCTCACTGACCACGCTACCACTAAATACTGCTCACTGACCACACTACCACTACATGCTGCTCACTGACTGCCCTACCACTACATACTGCTCACTGACCACCCTACCACTAAATACTGCTCTCTGACCATGCTACCACTACATACTGCTCTCTGACTGCCCTACCACTAAATACTGCTCACTGACCAAGCTACCACTACATACTGCTCACTGACTGCCCTACCTCTGCATACTGCTCACTGACCGCGCTACCACTACATACTGGTCACTGACTGCCCTACCACTAAATACTGCTCACTGACCACGCTACCACTACATACTGGTCACTGACTACTCTACTTCTACATACTGCTCACTGACTGCTCTACCACTAAATACTGCTTACTGACCAAGCTACCACTAAATACTGCTCTCTGACCACGCTACCACTACATACTGCTCACTGACCACGCTACCACTACATACTGCTCACTGACTGCTCTACTTCTACATACTGCTCATTTACTGCTCTACCACTAAATATTGCTTACTGACCAAGTTACCACTATATATTGCTCTCTGACAGCCGTACCACTAAATACTGCTCACTGACCAAGCTACAACTACATACTGCTCACTGATTGCCCTACCTCTGCTCACTGACCACGCTACCACTACATACTGCTCACTGACTGCCCTACAACTACATAATGCTCACTGACTGCCCTATCACTACATACTGCTCACTGACTGCCCTACCACTACATACTGCCATACCCTGTCACTGCATGCTGCTCACTGACCATCCTGCCACTACATCTACTCACTGACTGCCCTACTGCTATATACTGCTCACTGACCACCCTACATACTGCTCACTGACTACCCTACCTCTACATACTACTCACTGAACACCCTACCACTACATACTGCTCACTGACTGCCCTACCTCTAAACACTGCTCATTCATTGCTCTACCACTACATATTGCTCATTGGTTACCCTACCACTACATACTATTCACTGTCTGCCCTGCGACTAAATAGTGACATATCCTGACACTACATACTGCTCATTGACCCTCCTGCCACTACATACTGCTTACTGACTACCCTACCTCTACATACTACTCACTGAACACCCCACTACTACATACTGCTCACTGACTACCCTACCTCTACATACTACTCATTGACTGACTTACCACTACATTCTGCTCACTGATTGCTCTACTTCTACATATTGCTCACTGACTGCTCTACCACAAAATACTGCTTACTGACCAAGCTACCACGAAATACTGTTCTCTGACTGCCCTACCACTAAATACTGCTCACTGACCAAGCTACCACTACATACTGCTCACTGACTGTCCTACCTCTGCATACTGCTCACTGACCATGCTACCACTACATACTGCTCACTGACTACGCTACCACTACATACTGCTCACTGACTGTCCTACCACTACATACTGCCATACCCTGTCACTGCATGCTGCTCACTGACCATCCTGCCACTACATACTACTCAGTGACTGCCCTACCACTCTATACTGCTCACTGACCTCCCTACCTCTACATACTGCTCACTGACTACCCTACCTCTACATACTACTCACTGAACATGCTACCACTACATACTGCTCACTGACTGCCCTACCTCTAAACACTGCTCATTCATTGCTCTACCACTACATATTGCTCACTGGTTACCCTACCACTACATACTACTCACTCTCTGCCATGCCACTAAATACTGCCATATCCTGATACTACATACTGCTCATTGACCCTCCTGCCACTACATACTGCTTACTGACTGCCCTACCTCTACATACTACTCACTGAACATCCTACCATTACATACTACTCACTGACTGCCATACCACTACATACTGCTCACTGACTACCCTACCTCTACATACAGCTCATTGACTGACTTACCACTACATACTGCTCACTGACTGCCCTGTCACTAAATACTGCCCTATCCTGACACTACATACTGCTCATTGACCCTCCTGCCACTACAAACTGCTCACTGACTGCCCTACCACTACATACTGTTACTGAATGACCTGCCACTTCTAAATGCTCACACTATCTGCCCTGCCACTACATACTGCCATACCTTGCCACTGCATGCTGCTCATTGATCTTCCTGTCACAACATACTGCTCACTGACTGCTCTACTTCTACATACTGCTCACTGACTGCTCTACCACTACATACTGCTCTCTGACTGCCCTACCACTAAATACTCCTCACTGACTACCCTGCCAATACATACCGCTCATTGACCGTCCTACCACTACATACTACTCACTGACCACCCTACCATTACATACTGCTCACTGACTGTCCTACCACTACATACTGCTCTCTGACCACCCTACCATTACATACTGCTCACTGACTGTCCTACCACTACATACTGATCACTGACTGCCCTACCTCTACATACTGCTCTCTGACTGTCCTACCACTACATACTGCTCACTGACCACCCTACCATTACATACTGCTCTCCGACTGTCCTACCACTACATACTGCTCTCTGACCACCCTACCATTACATACTGCTCACTGACTGTCCTACCACTACATACTGCTCACTGACCGCCCTACCTCTACATACTGCTCTCTGACCACCCTACCATTACATACTGCTCACTGACTGCCCTACCTCTACATAGTGCTCTCTGACTGTCCCACCACTACATACTGCTCTCTGACCATCCTACCACTACATACTGCTCACTGACTGCCCTACCTCTACATGCTGCTCACTGACTGCCCTACAACTACATACTGCCATACCCTGCCACTGCATGCTGCTCCCTAACCCTCCTGCCACAACATACTACTCACTGACTTTCTGACTGCCCTACCGCTATATACTGCTTACTGACCATCCTACCGCTATATACTGCTTACCGACCACCTTACCACTACATACTGCTCACTGACTGCCCTACCACTACATACTGTTCACTGACTACCCTACCTCTACATACTTCTCACTGACTGCCCTACCACTACATACTGCCCTTTGACCCCCTGCCACTACATATTGCTTACTGGCTGCCCAGCCACTACATACTTCTCACTGAGCACCCTGCCACTACATACTGCTTACTGACTGCCTTGCCCTGACACTACATACTGCTCACATATTGCTCACTGACTACCCTACCACTACATACTGCTCACTGATCGCCCTGCCACTATATACTGCTCACTGACTGCCCTATCATTACATACTGTTCAGTGACCACCCTGCCACTACATACTGCTCACTGACCTACATACCACTACATACTGATCATCTTGCCACTACAAACTGCCCACTGAATGCCCTACCTTGCCACTGCGTTCTGCCCACTGTCTGCCCTGTCACTAAATACTGCCCTGTCCTGACACTACATACTGCTCAGGAATGGATTTTTTAACCACGGACAAACCACTATTATTAGCACCACATCCGTTGACTAAATAGGTATAGAGAAATTTGTGTGATTTTTAAAGCACAAGTAGGGCTGGGGAAAAAATCTATTTAAATCTTGAATCGAGTTGAGAGGTCAAATCAATTCAAAATTTCAGGAAATCTATTTTTTTTTTTCACCAGGACTGGCGCTGACACTGCGCCGGTCCTGAGGTGCTGCGGGCTGGACGCCGCAGACTAGGCCGAAGCCGCGGTTCGCCTAAAAACTCCTGCCCGCAGCTCCTCAGGACCGCCGACGCGTGTTATACGCCGATAAATACGGTAGGTATATATAGATATGTGTTTCTTTAGAGTAATGTATAGTGATAATACTTTGGCTGAGGACAGACAATATTTCAAACGTATAAATAAATGTTTGCTTTAGGATAGCTATCACTATAATGGTAGATATAGTATAGTCTGTTGTAAAATATATATATCCATTGCGTCTTCCTTGGCTAAGGTGAGACGGTACTCTAATTTTGTACAGTAATGCTCACTTTCTATTAACATTGAATAGTCAACTGTTTATATGTGTTTTCTATATATTGCGTCTTCCTCAGTTGAGGAGAGATACTGCCTTAAATTGGTTCAATAACAATATTTTCTATTACTTATCGTATAGTATATTAGATAGGTAAATTTAAAGGATGAAGTGAAGCCACCCAAACAAATTGATACCACATCCCAAATATTTAATTTACAAAAAGGAAGCGTAGGGAGAGGTAACTAACCTCAGCGGGACTTTAAATGGTATCAGACATTACATGTAATAAAGAAAATCAGATAGTAATCACTCAAAAAGAGTTTTAAATAAAAAAGATTTGTAGAAATTTATTATACAAAAAAATAACAGTTTTTGTTAAAACAGCACTATCAATACAGATACACATCCATACAATACATAGAGATCTTGAAGAATCATTTGCGAACTCAGTCAATGTACTATGGTGCTCAACATGTTTCACTCATAGGCGAGTTTCTTCAGGAGCTTTGAATATCATTGACAAGTATAATACTGCATGGATAAACACATAAAGGAATTGATTAAATAGTGCATGTTCCAATAAGCCCCATACACACTATCAGATTGTCTGCTGATTTTTTCCATCAGATTTACCAAAACCATATAATATGAGGTCAAACCTTAGGGGTTTCAATGTGTATACAATCAGGCAGGCCCTTCTACTACATGGTTTTGGTAAACCTGAAGGAAAAAATCAGCAGACAATCTGATAGTGTGTATGGGGCTTTATTCACAATAAACTTTAGAAAAAGAAACCAACAAATAGATATGATTACTACAAAAAAATATATATATACAAGATTATATGTTTAAATATATAAGGAACAGGGCATTTAGGTCGTTCGAAATCGAAGGGGCTGAAAGATCACATAATCACCCACTGTATGTTCACAAAATAAATCAATCAAAATAATCCTGTATTGCAAAAAATGAAGAGCCTCAATGGTGGATGGGGGACATCCGGGCTGTGTGTGCTTGCAGGAAAATGCTTCAGAATAGCAGTCTAAATACGCAATACAAAAAGAGGGAAACAATCCCGCTATAGTTTAAAAAAAAAAGCATAATAATACTCTCAGGAATCGCCAAATTTTGCGATTCCTAAGGGATGTTATATGGACTACATACATTAGTGGATAATTTGAAGTCATTACCTGATAGGATCAGATTTGATAGCTGAGCCCATACATAGGGGTCAGAGGCTGCCGTAGCCAGTCTGCGGTTTCCTAAGTATAAAGGAAAGGTATCATCCTAACCGCTCAGATAGAAGGTAGGGTTGACTTCGTATTGCGCTAAGGCATGTCAAGTCTGGTACAAACACTGGAATAAACAGACCAATAAGCAGGGACCACAAGTTAGTTCAGATAAATATCTTGATAGGAAATCAGGTGAAGATAGAGGTTGAGCTGGAAGTGACAAAAACAAACAGCTGCATACCTAGTTGTACGAATGTATGGACCTTGCACGCACACAGTCCTCCACAAAACGAGTGAAAGGCAGAGAAGTGCTGCCTTATAAAGCATTTCCCCCAACACAGCGGCGTCTGGGAACGCCCCCGGTGGGCGGGCGGAAGTATCTCAGCAATCAGTCTCGGAACGAGCCGAGGAGTGTTCCGCACATGCGCGCCGTGACGTAGACCTTCGTCACCTGCGCACGGCGGCCATTTTGGAAAATCCAATAGCCATCCACAGTGATGGCAAACCGGAAGGTTCCTATGACACTGCTCCTGCAATACGGGATTATTTTGATTGATTTATTTTGTGAACATACAGTGGGTTAGTATGTGAACTTTCAGCCCCTTTGATTTCGAACGACCTAAATGCCCTGTTACTTATATATTTAAACATATAATCTTGTATATATATTTTTTTTGTAGTAATCATATCTATTTGTTGGTTTCTTTTTCTAAAGTTTATTGTGAATAATGGAACATGCACTATTTAATCAATTCCTTTATGTGTTTATCCATGCAGTATTATACTTGTCAATGATATTCAAAGCTCCTGAAGAAACTCGCCTATGAGTGAAACATGTTGAGCACCATATTACATTGACTGAGTTCGCAAATGATTCTTCAAGATCTCTATGTATTGTATGGATGTGTATCTGTATTGATAGTGCTGTTTTAACAAAAACTGTTATTTTTTTGTATAATAAATTTTTACGAATCTTTTTTATTTAAAACTCTTTTTGAGTGATTGCTATCTGATTTTCTTTATTACATGTAATGTCTGATACCGTTAAAAGTCCCACTGAGGTTAGTTACCTCTCCCTATGCTTCCTTTTTGTAAATTATATTAGATAGGTAGACAGGGAGGATGTAATGTCAATGCTTTATTGCATTTTTCACCTGTTTTCGTGTGGGATGCCACAAGTATTTGTAACTCAGTTAATTTTTTCCTACACTTTTCCCTATCCACTTTTTGCCAGGACATCCAGACTTGAGAGTATATGTTTTTTTGCAGACTCCGAAGACATAGTCTCCTTGGCAGGGGGAAAATGTAGCACCCTCATCCTAGAACAGGGCTACAGGTAAATTTAGTTATGCTGGATGGTAGCAAGCCTGGCTAATTTGTAGTGTTTAATGGTCAAATGGCTTCCTTCCTAATCCGGTTTCAGTTGTGCCTTCTCCCTTGTGTCAATAGGTGGCACTGTTGCCTTTGACATTAGTATGATGAGCTGCAGTACATTCAAGCTATGGATAAGCATACTTTTCTCAGCCAATCAGATTCACTGCTATGAATGCTGGGAGAAGCTATTTATGGGAAAAAAGTCAGGTGATCGAAGTCTTCCTTCCCAGGGCTGCGGCCTGGGTGGATGTGTGTTAAACAGTTTATGGCTGCTAAGCCTGAAGTCTGAGGCCTATCCAGGTGGTCTCCTGGCTGCTAGGCCTATCCGGGTGTTCAAGTTTATGTTGAGAAAAGCCTGCTAAGGATCCAGGAATGATTCTGAAAGGGATGGAGTTATAAGGAAGCACCGTGGGGTGATCTCTTATGAGCTGGAGACTATGAAGTGGCTGGGAGGACTTTAAGAGAGAACTCATCCAAGGGAATCTGTATATGACACTGTAAAGTTCATTTACTAGAGGAGACAGCCTATCCTACAAAGTACAGATGTGCTAGTTCAGCTTAAAGGCTCTTTTCCCTGTACTACTGTCTACCTTATCTTACCTATTTTTGTCTAAGGAGTCTGCCAATTCGCCTGTTGCTGATTGTTACTAATGCCGCGTACACACGATCGAATTGTCTGGCAGACTTAGTCCGGCAAACAATCCGGCAAACAATCCGCCGGACTTTCTAACAAACGGACTTGGCCACACACAGACACTCCGAAAGTCCGGCGATTTCTAACGCGATGATGTACAGCACATACGACGGGACTAGAAAAAGGAAGTTTAATAGCCAGTAGCCAATAGCTTCCTTCTCGTACTTGCTTCTGAGCATGCGTCATTCTTAGTCCGCCGGACTAGCACACTGACAAACGGATTGTCCGCTGAAAGCCAAGTCCGGCTGACAAATTTTGAGTCAAAACTACTTTCTGAGGCCGCGTACACACGGGCGGATTGTCTGCCCAACTTAGTCCGCTGAAACGTGTTTCAGCGGACAATCCGCTCGTGTGTGGGCTTTAGTGGACTTTTTCAGTGAACAGTCTGACGGACTTAGGCCGCGTACACACGGGCGGATTGTCTGCCCAACTAAGTTCGTCAGACAATCCGACAGACAGTCCGTTCAACTTTTGAATGAACGGACTTGACCACACACGATGAACAGACAGTCCGCTGAAAGCTTGCGCGATGACGTGTACAGCACGTGTACAACACGTTTCAGCGGACTAAGTTGGGCAGACAATCCGCCTGTGTGTACGCGGCCTTAGTCTTTCGGAATTTCCGTAATTTTGTCCGTCCAAACTTGGTTTCAGCGGACAGTCCGCTCGTGAGTAGGCAAGTTGGACGGACTAAGTATGGCACATGCTCAGAAAGGATTTACACGCCGAAGGTTGCATTGCAGTGTATTGGACGTCGTATTTCTAGTCCCGTCGTACGTGCTGTACACGTCATCGCGCAAGCTTTCAGCGGACTGTCTGTTCATCGTGTGTGGTCAAGTCCGTTCATTCAAAAGTTGAACGGACTGTCTGTCGGATTGTCTGACGAACTTAGTTGGGCCCGTGTGTACGCGGCCTAAGTCCACCAGACTTTACGATGAAAAAGTCTGCTGGAGCCCACACACGATCAAATTGTCCAGCGTAATGGGGTCCAGCGGACTAAGTCCGCTGGACAATTCGGTCGTGTGTACGCGGCATAAGGGTGTCCTGTGCTCTATCCCCTCTCTCCCATATTTTTCCTGTTTGAAAAAAAAAAACCCCTCTTCTCTAATTATTTAGGCTGTTAAAGTCCCACTAGGAGGTTTTTGCCTTTCGTTTCTTACATGCTGGGGGTGGGTGGTGGGGAGGTGACCCAGCTATATTGCTCAGCTGCAAAAAAGTAAGGTCACCAACCTTGCTCTCTTTGTAAATCACAGGACTGGTTGGGTAGATGTACAAATCTTTTGGCAGGTGAACTAACTTGCCATAGAATTCAACTGCATATGTTACACCAACTGTTACATATCTAGCTGTTTTCCTGAAGTTCAGCCTTTGCAACAAAGTATCTGTGGGAATTATTTTTAGATGTTAGGAACTATGGTGTCATCTTCTGCTGGAATTCTTCGGCGAAGGGAGAAATACAGGTCTGAGGATGTTTTATTCATGGAGGCGAGAAAAACGAGAGTTACCAAATACGTCTCCATTCCTCAACTTAAATCGAAATCTTCACTTGAGTTAACAAGCAGTCTGACGGAGAACTCTGGATGACCCTGTCTCCATCTGTTTGATATGGAGAATCAAGGGTTCCCACTAAATTACTTATTTTTAGAATCCGCTTTAGGAAGAAAAGAAATACCCAGAATTCCCAAGTTAGGATTGCCTATTTTAGATTGTAAGCTCTAACGAGCAGGGCCCTCTGATTCCTCCTGTATTGAATTGTATCTCAGCTGTAGTGTTTACCCTAACGTTGTAAAGCACTGTGCAAACTGTTGGTGCTATATAAATCCTGTATAATAATAATAATATAAATCCAGTACAACGGGGTGTCAAAATTTAATTGCGGGCCGCATCAGCATTATGGTCACCCTAAGAGGGCCGGTTCTATCTGTAGCCCCTTACCATCAGAAGTCAAGAGTCCCCCACCCTCCCTTACATCACAGTGCCTCCCCCTTACCATGTGCTGCTGCCAGAAAGAAGCTGGGAGCGAAGCAGAAATTCGCAGAGTCTGGAGTAGGACCAGAAGAGGGCTGGACGGAGAAGCAAAAGATCTGGCAGAGGAGTTTCAATTTGTATGCAATCAGGCCAGCCCTTCTACTACATGGTTTTGGTAAATCTGAAGACAAAAATCATCAGAAAATCTTATGTGTGTGTGTATGGGGTTTTATTCACAATAGATAAAAGAAAAACACTCTAATGCCGCGTACACACGATCAGAATTTCGGGCCAACAAAAGACCGATGAGAACTTCAACGGAAAATGCGACCGTGTGTATGCTCCATCAGAATTTAGCTGCCCGAATTCCCGCCAGCAAAAATATGAGAGCAAAGGAAAGAGAGGAGAGAGGAAATTCCGATCGTATGTATGCAATTCCAAAAAGGTACGCATGCTCAGATTTAACTACAAGATGGATGCTATTGGCTACTGGGTATTGAACTTCCTTTTTCTAGTTCCATCGTACGTGTTCTACGTCACTGTGTTCTTGGCGGTTGGAATTTGGTGTACGAACAGTGATTCCTCATTTTTCATTATAAATTTTTCATATTTATTCCCTTTTTTTTTTTTTTTAGTAGTTTTATTTTTATTAGTAGTTTCTTTTTTATATTCATCATGTTTATCATCATTATTATTTTTTTTTTTTTTTTTTTTTTCATATTTATATTTTTCTCTCTATGTTTTTTTCCACTGTCTCATTTAATGGCACTGTCCCATTCCCATACACCATGTTTACTTCCATTGTTTCCCTATTGCTCCCTATGTTTAAGCATATCCAGTCCTGCAGCAATATGCTCCTATGTAGTGATGGCCGAACGGTTCGCCCGGCGGTCGTTTCGCGGCGAATTTCCGACTTTCGCCGTCCGCGGGTTCGAACGCCTTTTTCCGTCGTTCGCCCCGGCGGACTTACGTGTTTAATGTATACAAGAACTTTAACCTTTCGTGACACGTTTATCATGTGTTACAGGACAACCAATTGAGACATGACAGCTCATGGACACTTGGACATTCCCCCTAACCTATAAATACACCCGATCCGGTGGCCATTTTACATTCTTTCTTCTGTCACTGTAGGGAAAGGATCCTGTGTGGAGTAGGGACAGAGAAAACGCTAGCTATTTGGTACACAAAAGTTCTTTTCAGGACTGGTATAGGTGTTAGGTCAGCAGCCTGAGTTTCTTTTGTCAGTTTAGATAAAGGGACAGAGCGCTGTATGCTGCTATTTTAGGGACAGCTCAGCCAGATTAGTCTTTCTTCATCATCATCATCATCATCATCATTAGCTGTTACTATCAGGTCCACAAAAGAGCTGTTCCAGCTAATCGTTCCAGCCTACTCTTTTTTGCCAATTTGTATAGGGACAGGCAGGAAGCAGTGTGTCAGGCAGTGAGGATAATTTTAAAGACTTGCTGTTACTATTAGTTCCACAAAGGTTCTTTTCAGGACTGGTATCAGTGGTACGGTAATAGGCTTGTACACGTATAATATTCTTTCTTCCAAATATAGAAAGAATATTATACTTGACTGCTGCCCTTCTGCTGCAGTCTGCTAATCATTCACAACTCACTTGTTCCACAAAAGTTCTTATAAGGACTGGTAACTTGGTCTGTCTAGGGTGCTACGGTACATAGGCTTGGGTGCGGTACAGTCTGCTGTTCTGTAAGGACCGCTATCGGTCCACAATAGATAGGGTTGCCGTGCACTACTGCTGACCGCTGCCCTATACTGCAGCAGTCCTTCAGCGGTATAGGGACTGACGCACAGTCTGCTAAACACTAATACACAACCTGCTTGGTCCACAAAAGTTCTTATAAGGACTGGTAACTTGGTATAGGGTGCTACGGTACATAGGCCTGAGTGCGTTACAGTCTGCTGTTCTGTAAGGACCGCTATCGGTCCACAATACATAGGGTTGACGTGCACTACTGCTGACCGCTGCCCTATACTGCAGCAGTCCTTCAGCGGTATAGGGACTGACGCACAGTCTGCTAAACACTAACACACAACCTGCTTGGTCCACAAAAGTTCTTATAAGGACTGGTAACTTGGTATAGGGTGCTACGGTACATAGGCCTGAGTGCAGTACAGTCTGCTGTTCTGTAAGGACTGCTATCGGTCCACAATACATAGGGTTGCCGTGCACTACTGCTGACCGCTGCCCTATACTGCAGCAGTCCTTCAGCGGTATAGGGACTGACGCACAGTCTGCTAAACACTAATACACAACCTGCTTGGTCCACAAAAGTTCTTATAAGGACTGGTAACTTGGTATAGGGTGCTACGGTACATAGGCCTGAGTGCGTTACAGTCTGCTGTTCTGTAAGGACCGCTATCGGTCCACAATACATAGGGTTGCCGTGCACTACTGCTGACCGCTGCCCTATACTGCAGCAGTCCTTCATTGGTATAGGGACTGACGTACAGTCTGCTAATCACTAACACACAACCTGCTTGGTCCACAAAAGTTCTTATAAGGACTGGTAACTTGGTATAGGGTGCTACGGTACATAGGCCTGAGTGCGTTACAGTCTGCTGTTCTGTAAGGACCGCTATCGGTCCACAATACATAGGGTTGCCGTGCACTACTGCTGACCGCTGCCCTATACTGCAGCAGTCCTTCATTGGTATAGGGACTGACGTACAGTCTGCTAATCACTAACACACAACCTGCTTGGTCCACAAAAGTTCTTATAAGGACTGGTAACTTGGTATAGGGTGCTACGGTACATAGGCCTGAGTGCGTTACAGTCTGCTGTTCTGTAAGGACCGCTATCGGTCCACAATACATAGGGTTGCCGTGCACTACTGCTGACCGCTGCCCTATACTGCAGCAGTCCTTCATTGGTATAGGGACTGACGTACAGTCTGCTAATCACTAACACACAACCTGCTTGGTCCACAAAAGTTCTTATAAGGACTGGTAACTTGGTATAGGGTGCTACGGTACATAGGCCTGAGTGCGTTACAGTCTGCTGTTCTGTAAGGACCGCTATCGGTCCACAATACATAGGGTTGCCGTGCACTACTGCTGACCGCTGCCCTATACTGCAGCAGTCCTTCATTGGTATAGGGACTGACGTACAGTCTGCTAATCACTAACACACAACCTGCTTGGTCCACAAAAGTTCTTATAAGGACTGGTAACTTGGTATAGGGTGCTACGGTACATAGGCCTGAGTGCGTTACAGTCTGCTGTTCTGTAAGGACCGCTATCGGTCCACAATACATAGGGTTGCCGTGCACTACTGCTGACCGCTGCCCTATACTGCAGCAGTCCTTCATTGGTATAGGGACTGACGTACAGTCTGCTAATCACTAACACACAACCTGCTTGGTCCACAAAAGTTCTTATAAGGACTGGTAACTTGGTATAGGGTGCTACGGTACATAGGCCTGAGTGCGTTACAGTCTGCTGTTCTGTAAGGACCGCTATCGGTCCACAATACATAGGGTTGCCGTGCACTACTGCTGACCGCTGCCCTATACTGCAGCAGTCCTTCATTGGTATAGGGACTGACGTACAGTCTGCTAATCACTAACACACAACCTGCTTGGTCCACAAAAGTTCTTATAAGGACTGGTAACTTGGTATAGGGTGCTACGGTACATAGGCCTGAGTGCGTTACAGTCTGCTGTTCTGTAAGGACCGCTATCGGTCCACAATACATAGGGTTGCCGTGCACTACTGCTGACCGCTGCCCTATACTGCAGCAGTCCTTCATTGGTATAGGGACTGACGTACAGTCTGCTAATCACTAACACACAACCTGCTTGGTCCACAAAAGTTCTTATAAGGACTGGTAACTTGGTATAGGGTGCTACGGTACATAGGCCTGAGTGCAGTACAGTCTGCTGTTCTGTAAGGACCGCTATCGGTCCACAATACATAGGGTTGCCGTGCACTACTGCTGACCGCTGCCCTATACTGCAGCAGTCCTTCATTGGTATAGGGACTGACGTACAGTCTGCTAATCACTAACACACAACCTGCTTGGTCCACAAAAGTTCTTATAAGGACTGGTAACTTGGTATAGGGTGCTACGGTACATAGGCCTGAGTGCGTTACAGTCTGCTGTTCTGTAAGGACCGCTATCGGTCCACAATACATAGGGTTGCCGTGCACTACTGCTGACCGCTGCCCTATACTGCAGCAGTCCTTCAGCGGTATAGGGACTGACGCACAGTCTGCTAAACACTAACACACAACCTGCTTGGTCCACAAAAGTTCTTATAAGGACTGGTAACTTGGTATAGGGTGCTACGGTACATAGGCCTGAGTGCAGTACAGTCTGCTGTTCTGTAAGGACCGCTATCGGTCCACAATACATAGGGTTGCCGTGCACTACTGCTGACCGCTGCCCTATACTGCAGCAGTCCTTCATTGGTATAGGGACTGACGTACAGTCTGCTAATCACTAACACACAACCTGCTTGGTCCACAAAAGTTCTTATAAGGACTGGTAACTTGGTATAGGGTGCTACGGTACATAGGCCTGAGTGCGTTACAGTCTGCTGTTCTGTAAGGACCGCTATCGGTCCACAATACATAGGGTTGCCGTGCACTACTGCTGACCGCTGCCCTATACTGCAGCAGTCCTTCAGCGGTATAGGGACTGACGTACAGTCTGCTAATCACTAACACACAACCTGCTTGGTCCACAAAAGTTCTTATAAGGACTGGTAACTTGGTATAGGGTGCTACGGTACATAGGCCTGAGTGCGTTACAGTCTGCTGTTCTGTAAGGACCGCTATCGGTCCACAATACATAGGGTTGCCGTGCACTACTGCTGACCGCTGCCCTATACTGCAGCAGTCCTTCATTGGTATAGGGACTGACGTACAGTCTGCTAATCACTAACACACAACCTGCTTGGTCCACAAAAGTTCTTATAAGGACTGGTAACTTGGTATAGGGTGCTACGGTACATAGGCCTGAGTGCAGTACAGTCTGCTGTTCTGTAAGGACCGCTATCGGTCCACAATACATAGGGTTGACGTGCACTACTGCTGACCGCTGCCCTATACTGCAGCAGTCCTTCAGCGGTATAGGGACTAAGAGTTTTGTCACAGGGTGATTTAAAAAATGACAGGCAGAGGAAGAGGCAGGCCCTTCCGCAGGGGTGGTAGGGGTAGGGCAGGAGCAACAGCCTTGAGCCAAAGTGGGAAGTTGCAGAAGGTGCGTTCAATTACTTTAAAGGACGCACCAGACTTGGTTGAGTGGCTCACTCAGCCTTATTCTTCTGCACCCTCCTCATCCTCTCGATCTGCACCCTCTTCTTCACTCTCTGCTATGTGCACCCCCAAAGACACTACCACCAACAACACCACCACCACCACATACCTTCCGCTTGAGTGCAAATGGGGGCCTTCATGCTCCAGTGTTTTAATAGGGACCCCCGTATAAAAAGCATGAGGGTCAAGGACCAGTACTGGGTGGCAACGTACTTAGATCCCCGGTACAAACACAAAATGGCGGAAATGTTACCGCCGTCGCAGAGGGCTGTCAGAATGCAGCACTTCCAGGCCTTGCTTCGAGAAATGCTGCATTCTGCTTTTGCGTGCGCTGGCAGAGGAGCAATTCCCACTCCCAGAGAAGGATTTGCGGGTACCAATCCAACAGCGCCTGCAAGAAGAGGCCGGTTTGAAGATGTGTTGGTGACTTCGGATATGAGGTCATTCTTTCAGCCGACCCATCGACAGGTGTCATCCGGATCCAGCATCAGGGAACGCCTAGACCGTCAGGTGTCCGACTACATTGGGTTAACGGCCGATGTGGACGCTCTGAGGAGTGATGAACCCCTAGACTACTGGGTGGGCAGGCTTGACCTCTGGCCAGAGCTTGCCCAATTTGCAATCGAACTGTTGGCTTGCCCCTCATCCAGTGTCCTGTCCGAAAGGACGTTCAGCGCAGCAGGGGGGATTGTGACCGATAAGCGTACTCGCCTAGCTCACGACAGTGTTAACTACCTCACATTTCTAAAAATGAATGAGGCATGGATCTCGGAGGAATTCAACACATGTGATCAGTAGACCATGTATATGTCTATAAACAATTTTTGGAATCAAGCACACAGACCTTCTTAATTCATTTGGCTCACTTCCCTGACCCAAAAAAGCACACCGTACTATATGCCCCTACCCTCCTCTTTGAAGAGGTTGAGCGGTGTCATATTTCTACTGGGGCTGCTTATTATGAGGGGTTCCCACCATCCCTGTGCTGTGCTGACTTCCTCCTGGGTGTTCTTATTATGAGGGGCTCCCACCATCCCTGTGCTGTGCTGACTTCCTCCTGGGGGTTCTTATTATGAGGGGCTCCCACCATCCCTGTGCTGTGCTGACTTCCTCCTGGGGGTTCTTATTATGAGGGGATCACACCATCCCTGTGCTGTGCTGACTTCCTCCTGGGGCTGCTTACGGTGCTGCTGTCAGCGCTGTATGTCACGGAGCTGCTGTCAGCGCTGTATGTCACGGAGCTGCTGTCAGCGCTGTATGTCACGGAGCTGCTGTCAGCGCTGTATGTCACGGTGCTGCTGTCAGCGCTGTATGTCACGGAGCTGCTGTCAGCGCTGTATGTCACGGAGCTGCTGTCAGTGCTGTATGTCACGGAGCTGCTGTCAGCGCTGTATGTCACGGAGCTGCTGTCAGCGCTGTATGTCACGGAGCTGCTGTCAGCGCTGTATGTCACGGTGCTGCTGTCAGCGCTGTATGTCACGGAGCTGCTGTCAGCGCTGTATGTCACGGAGCTGCTGTCAGTGCTGTATGTCACGGAGCTGCTGTCAGCGCTGTATGTCACGGAGCTGCTGTCAGCGCTGTATGTCACGGAGCTGCTGTCAGCGCTGTATGTCACGGTGCTGCTGTCAGCGCTGTATGTCACGGAGCTGCTGTCAGCGCTGTATGTCACGGAGCTGCTGTCAGCGCTGTATGTCACGGAGCTGCTGTCAGCGCTGTATGTCACGGAGCTGCTGTCAGCGCTGTATGTCACGGAGCTGCTGTCAGCGCTGTATGTCACGGAGCTGCTGTCAGCGCTGTATGTCACGGTGCTGATGTCAGTGCTCTGTATTACGGTGCTGCTGTCAGTGCTCTGTATCTCCTGCACCCTCTTGTTTGCCTACCCTGGTCCCTGACCTTCCCTCTCCTCCATTGCCTTCATTAGCTCCATAGTCCTGAATTGTCAGAACAATTTCCCAAATAAAAAAAAAATGCTTGTAGTTATCGATCCCAAATTCACCTCATACATGTATTATGCTATTGTCCAGGTGGTGGGACTACGTGCTACCCCCTAATAATTACCCCGTGGCCGCAAATTCGACCTAAAGGTTTGCGAAATTCGCCTCCCATTGAAGTCAATGGAGCCCGCGGCGAACGGTCGTTTTCGCGAACGTTTGTGCCCGTTCGCGTTTCGCGTTCGCGAAACGTCCCGTCGGAAGTTCGTCCATCACTACTCCTATGCCGGTTTCCTGCTTCTATGTTTTAGCCAATCTTTCTGTATAGTTGCATGAACTTTGTATGTGCTTTTTATGTGCTTATTATTTAATTTTTATGTTTATTTTTATTTAACATTCCAAATGCTATGACTGAGGTGCCCCCCACATATATGATATTATTCCCTGTACACACGGTCAGACATTCCGATGACAAAATCCGTCTGATCTTTTCCGACAGATTTTGGCCCAAACTTGTCTTGCATACACACGGTCGCACAAAGTTGTCTGAAAATCCGATCGTTCAGAACGAGGTGACATATAACACGTACGACGGGACTATAAAGAGGCCAGTAGCCAATAGCTTTCGTCTCGTAATTTATTCTGAGCATGCGTGGCACTTTGTCCATCGGAATTGTCTACACACCATCGGAATTTAAACAATCGGATTTTGTTGTCGGAAAATTTTAGATCCTGCTTTCAAACTTTGTGTGTCGGAAATTCCGATGGAAAAAGTCCAATGGAGCCCGCACACGATCGGATTTTTATGTCGGAAAATTTTAGATCCTGCTCTCAAACTTTGTGTGTCGGAAATTTCAACGGAAAAAGTCAGATGGAGCCCGCACACGATCGGATTTTCCGAACAAAACACGATCCGATCGCACATTTTCCATCGGAAAGTCCGACCGTGTGTACAGGGTATAAGACTCCGAGCTAGATTTGATCAACCCCAAGCCTTGAGTCACTAGGACCCAGGAGTTTTGTCAGCACAGTATCTAAGCCCTCAACCAAAATGGCCGCCCGTCAGGCCCGAAGAAGGAGCACATGCTTCACACACACGTCGCCTGCCTACTGACACACCGTCCAACCAGAAGTGACATCATCACCCGGCATCTCGTGTGATCGAGGACCGGGAAGCGTCGGCATCCACCGGCGAAACCCGTTCTACTTCACCAACGTTCTGCCTTAGATGGACTCCCTCCCAGACAGCTGTTCCCTCATGTCTGATATGCCTGTTTTAAACTTACTCTTGTGAGTAAATATGCATCATCTGCTTATTAAAGAGGTTGTAAAGGTAAATGTTTTTTCACCTTAATGCATTCTATGCATTAAGGTGAAAAAACATCTGACAGTGCCTGCGCCCCCAGCCCCCTCGTTTTACTTACCTGACCCCTCGAAAGTCCTGCGCTCGTCCCTCGACGTCCTTTCCACAGTTCAGCCTGGCCGCTGATTGGCTGGAGTGGATGGATGGAGAGCAGCGCAGCCATTGGCTCGCGCTGCTGTCAATCACATCCACTGACGCGGAGCGCCGGGGGGCGGGGCCGTGTGATACAGCGAGCGGCTATAGCCGCCGGCTGTATCACGGGAGCGCGCCCGCAGATGCGTGAGAAGCACCTGCGGGAGGAAGCCGAGACAGCCGCTGAGGGACCCCAGAAGAGCAGGTTCAGGGCCACTCTGTGCAAAACGAGCTGCACAGTGGAGGTAAGTATAACATGTTTGTTATTTAAATTTTTTTTTTTTTTTAAATCACTTTACAATCCCTTTAAATTGTACAACTTATTACACTTAATAAGTGCCTTGTGCTTCTTTTCCCAGCCTTTCCATAGTACTGCTTCTCATCTCCACTGGGCTGCCTTCACATGCCACACTACAGACTTTATGGACTTTATACAGCCACCTATTTGCAATAATTTTTTCCATTAGTTCCCTGTACTTCAAGGTGTGTAATAGTCAGGTGGATCCCCACCAAGGTAGATGCAAGCTCCAACATTTTCTTTCGGATAATCGAAAAACATAACAAAAGTTTAAACTGAGAAAATGGACCATTTAAGAAAAATAAATTAATAAATAGGGTTATTTTGAATTGATGACAGCAACATGTCTCAAAAAAGTTGGGATCTAATCCATCTCAACTCTGTCTATGACTAAAAACATTTTGCCTTTTGTTATACATTTAAAAAAAAAAACATGACCATATTTTAATTCTCACAACTTTAACACAGATTTTAGAGACACTGCTGGGAAAAAACACAAAGCTGTACTTACAATATAAATTATTATTCTAATACAGGATTTATATAGCGCCAACAATTTGTGCCAGTACAATACAGAGTTACAATACAAATCAATACAGGAGGGATCAGAAATGGGCCTACCATTAGAAGCAGCACATTAGAGGTATGAAGGTCCACTAGTGTATTGCTTGTTTTTTATTTTTATCTAATAACTGAAATAATGTTTTTTTTTATGTTTTGCATCATAGAAAATAGGTTGCCAGCAACAAATTCATACTGTACATAGTGAAGATTTGTAAGGTTGATGGTCCTTCTGTTACCCCTCTGTTACAAACACATTTGACCAGAGGCGACTCTAGGCTTTGTGAGGCCATAGGCAAAACCTAGACATGAGGCTACTCATAATGAGAAAAAGAATTCAAGCGATTAAAAAAAATTAACTGTATAAATTACACATATTAAGAGCTTTAAAGTGCTGGTGTCCCTGTCCATCTTAACGCTACTGTCAGTGCTCTCTATCTTGGTGCTGGTGTCAGTGCTCTCTATCTCAGTTCTAGTGTCAGTGCTCTCTATCTGGGTGCTGGTGTCAGTGCTCTCTATCTCAGTTCTAGTGCCAGTGCTCTCTATCTGGGTGCTGGTGTCAGTGCTCTCTATCTCAGTTCTAGTGTCAGTGCTCTCTATCTGGGTGCTGGTGTCAGTGCTCTCTCTCTCGGTGCTGGTGTCAGTGCACTCTATCGGGGTGCTGGTATCTGTGCTCTCTATCTCAGTTTTAGTGTCAGTGCTCTCTATCTGGATGCTGGTGTCAGTGCTCTCTATCTCAGTTCTAGTGTCAGTGCTCTCTATCTGGATGCTGGTATCAGTGCTCTCTATCTTGGTCCTGGTGTCAGTGAGTGGGAAAACCAATCAACAGGCAGTGCTAGCGCAGGATGCAGAGTGCCCGGCCTACCATGGCTGAGGATCAGCACTGGACTGGGCTGGGACCTCCCGACCCCACAGTGGAGCCCTGCATAGGTGGGGGTAAGGGCAGGGTGGAGGGAGGGGTCAGGGGCTGTCAATCACAGGTTGGCACACTGGCACAGGACTGAGTTACCCTGACTGTGGCACTGATAACCAGGAGGAAGGGAGTGGGGGGGATGGGGCAGGGGTGGATTTAAAGGCTAGTGGCTGTGGCTAAAGAATGCTGGAGGAGCAGGTATGGGGGCTGGCTCTCTCTTGAGCTGGTGGTCGCTGGCTGCAGAAGGGGTTGTGACATGGTAGCTGTGCTGTGCCTCTCCCTGCATCTGGAACCCCAGATCTCCCCTCCTTGATTGACAGCTCTTCAGCTATTCTCTACTACCTCCCCCTTCCATCGGCTCCATACAGCCCTGGCGAGGTTTCTTCCCCAGCAGGACTCTCCTCTTCCCTTCTGCTTACCATTCAGATGCTGGATGCCTCCTCCAGCTGTGGGGGGATTGATCAGAGCAGCAGGAATATTTATTATTTGTATCATTTTGTTCCCACTCCCCTTCTCCTCCCTCGGACAAAACAGCGCTGGCCCAGCCTCCTCCCCAAGACACAGCCACGGCTCCATCCTCTCCCTCTATGAAGCTCATAGGCATGAACCCTCTGCTCGCTGGAGTGCATCACCACTGCAGCGGCATTATTGTCACTTGCCAGTAGAGGCAGCTCTTCGATTAGGCAAATTAGGTGGTCGCGAGGCCCCTGTGAGTGCAAGGCCTTAGGCATCCACCTAATTTGCCTAATTAGAGAGCCGCCTCTGCATTTGACCACAAAGCACACAATAATCCAGTGTAGTTCTCAGTGGGTGAGTTCTTGCAACAGAATTATACATATGTTTTAATATCAATAGACAGAGAATTCAGTCACTGGTAGCTGAAAATTAGGAAATCAAGCTGTGTTCCTTTCACTGTGTATAGTCTGGCAGCCATTTACGCATACGGGCAGTGCTTACTGTGCCCATACTGTGACCTGGAGAGAATGCTCACTAGTGCCCCCCAGAGGCAGGCCGAAGCTGCCATTCAAAGCAAGGCTGGCGATAAGGCAGCACTCCAACTTAAATACAATGTTTCTGCACAACAACATGATTAAATCTTTGTAATACATGGCACAGATTATTAACTCATACACTCTGTACAACACATAGGTTGGACTTGATGGACTTGTGTCTTTTTTCAACCTCACCTACTATGCAACTATGTAACTATGGATAGGAGTTACTCATTACACTTCATAACTCCTCTCTTTGGTGGTGCAGCACATCTGAGCCGGTACCGAGTCGGTACCGCTGAGCTTGCACCAAACTCCAAGTGATATTGATTTGTATGTTACAGTTGAATACTTGGGGGCTTGATTCACTCCATCTTCCGGTCCCTAGGATGACCGTGCCACTATGGCCGAGTCCTATGGAGGCCAAATGCTGGACTCGGGAGCGTGCCCGCAAGGTAATCCCCCATGAGAGCGCTTCTCCGAGTGGGTTATCTGATGTGGGGAGGAGCCGTGAGAGTCTCCGAGGGACCCCAGAATAGCAGGTTGGGGGCCACTCTGTGCAAAATGAGCTGCACAGTGGAGGTAAGTATATATTTGTTATTTAAAAAAAAAAAACATAAACCTTTACAATCGCTAAATAACACCAAATGAAAGCTCTGTCTCAAAAGATGATAAAAATGTAATTTGGGTACAATGTTACATGACTGAGTAATGTTCGTTCAAAATGTGACAGCGCTGAAAGCTGAAAATTGGCCTGGGCTGGAAGGGGGTGAAAGTACCTGGTATTGAAGTGGTTAATGATAAAAGGTAGAGCTTTTTTGAAAAATAATATTGTTACTGTATATTGCTACACGTAAAGAATTCATTCAAGCAGACTCATAATGTTACTAAAAGGTCTTTGAGCGTCAAATAATTTGGAAGGTGTTCACCTTAAACATGGTGCCTACCTACCCAATGCTTAGAGAGATCCCCTAGCGCCCCTTACCAAGCCTGATACCCCTCTCGGATTCCTTAGACCCTCTAGAGCCCAAAGTTTGGAAGAAGAAAAAGAAACGTTCATATTCTCTCCCTCGTATTTCTTTGTCTTGTTAATATTCATAAGATTATATAACAGTCGGAGATTGTGAATTAATCAGCTTCAAAAGAACCGGCACATTGCCCCATATTGTATTCATAAATTAGCCGCGTCTCGGCCCCCACTTGACGTATCTGTGTGTTAGAATGATTCTGAGGACACATTTATCGCTCCAACAGGCAGCCCTGCTCGGTCAATGAAATTAACGACAATTGCCGCTTATTGCTCTGTTAATAAGCGACTTCCTGGAGTCTGGATAATTTACGGCTAGGAGCGAAGATCGAGCTGTTTGCAGGCTAATATGTATGTTGCCCGCCACCACTCACCGGCAATTATTTTGGCCAATGGAAAAACATTAAGGTTTAGTAAATGTGGACATGATGCGTAATACTTCAGGGAAGGTCAACAAGTTGCCACCGGTCCCGAGGCGATGAAAGTTCCCGGTGCGCTCTCAGTTTTGCTGAACTCCAGGATGAGCAAATATTGTCTAAATACAAGTCATGCGTATTCGTCTTGAATCTCTGGTGAGCTTTGTGCGTTTCGTCCAGATCTGTCCCGTAATCCAGTGTGAGACTTCCTGTAATAAAGACCGCTCACTGCTGCTCCTTCTCCTTGTGCAGGGGGACTGGTCTTGTCACCGCCCCTTCCTGTCGTTTTCTGCAGGCAGCCTGGAGTGGGTGGAGCATCGAGTAAATAGATACCAAACATGTCAAGTCTTAGCCCTTGTACACACGGTCGGACATTCCGACAACAAAATCCGTCGGATTTTTTTCCGACAGATTTTGTCCGAAACTGGTGTTGCATACACACGGTCGGACAAAGTTGTCAGAAAATCTGATCGTTCGGAACGTGATGACGTTCGTTGGATACAACGGGACTACGTTCAAGCTAGTAGACAATAGCTTTAGTCTTGTAAACTGATCTGAGCATGCGTGGCACTTTGTCCGATCAGAATTCTCTACAAATGATTAGACAAAGTCCGATCGGATCATGTTGTCAGAAAATTTTATATCCAGCTCTCAAACTTTGTCCGATGGAGCCCACACACGGTCGGATTATCCGACAACACGGTCTGATCGGACATTTTCCGTCGGAATTTCCTACCATGTGTACAGGGGCTTAAAGTAGTTCTAAAGTGAGAAAGGTTTTTTAACTTAATGCATCCCACGCATTAACATAAAAAAAAAAAACTTCTGTGTGCCTCAACTTTCTTCAACTCCCGTCATCCCTCTCTTGATCCAGTGATGTTGCACGAGAGACTCGGCTGTCCGGGACTCACCTCCTCATTGCCAGAGACAGCTGTGAGGCGCCATTGGCTTCCGCTGTTGTCAATCAAAGTCAGTGAGCCAATGAGGAGAGAGAGGGGGTGGGGCCAGGCCGTGGCTTCCGTGTCTGAATGGACACACAGAGCAGCAGCACGGCGCAGGTTGCTGTGGGGGCCCTCGGCAGGGGGGAGGGGCCAGGAGCACTGGCGAGGAGGACCTGGGCTGCTCTGTGCAAAACCACTGCACAGAGGAGGTAAGTATAACATGTTTGTTATTTTAAAACAAAACAAAACAAAAAACAGACTTTAGTATCACTTTAAAACTGCGCACTTGTGAAATGCCCAAAAAGTACCAAAAATATTAATTGACGGAGCTTTAAAAGCCTTTACAGGGTATCACCTGGTAAACCCTAGGCATTGAAGAACTGGTAGTATTGCCTCCCAAAAGCCTGTATACTAGGTTTACACCACCTCTGAAAAAGTGATCCACTGCAGATCGCTTTTTTAGAGTGGGGGCGGAAAATTGAAATTGGTCAAAAGATATAAAGAAATGATAATCATGAGAAAATCCATTATAAAGAATCATATAAAGAATGTATATATTTTTTTTAATGATTTTTATATCTATACAGTGCCTTGAAAAAGTATCCATACCCCTTGAAATTTCACACATTTTGTCATGTTAAAACCAAAAACAAATTAATTTTATTGGGATTTTATGTGATAGACAAACACAAAGTGGAACATAATTGTGAAGTGAAAGGAAAACGATAAATGGTTTTCAATTTTTTTTTACAAATAAATATGTGAAAAGTGTGGGGTACATTTGTATTCAGCCCCCTTTACTCTGATACCCCTAACTATAATCTAGTGGAACCAATTGCCTTTAGAACTCACCTAATTAGTAAATAGAGTCAACCTGTGTGCAATTTAATCTATATAAATACAGCTGTTCTGTGAAGCCCTCAGAGGTTTGTTATGCCGCGTACACATGACCGGACTTTGACGGACATCGTGACGGACTTTCGGAGGAGTTCCGACGGACTTTCCAAACGAACGGACTTGGCCACACACAAGCACATGGATTTGAGTGTGATAACGTACGACCGGACTAGAATAAGGTAGTTCATAGCCAGTAGCCAATAGCTGCCCTAGCGTCGGTTTTCATCCTTCGGACTAGCATACAGGCGAACTGATTTTTCGACCGGACTCGAGTCCATAGGAAAGATTTGAAACATGTTTTATTTCTAGGTCCGTCTGACTTTTGGGAAAAAAAAGTCAGCTGGAGCCCACACACGATCGTAATATCCGATGGATTCATTCCGTCAGACCTTGTCCGTCGAAAAGTCTGGTCGTGTGTTCGTGGCATTAGAGAACCTTGTGAACAAATAGCATCATGAAGGCCAAGGAACACACCAGACAGGTTATAAAAAAAAATCCTCAAGTTTTAAACATCTCACAGAGCTCTGTTCAATCCATCATCTGAAAATGGAAAGAGTATGGCACAACTGCAAACCTACCAAGACATGGCCGTCCACCTAAACTGACCGACCGGGCAAGGAGAGCATTCATCAGAGAAGCAGCTAAGAGGTCCATGGTAACTCTGGAGGAGCTGCAGAGATCCACAGCTCAGGTGGGAGAATCTGTCCACAGGACAACTATTAGTCGTCTCTCCACAAATCTGCCCTTTATAGAAGAGTGACAAGAAGAAAGACATTGGTGAAAGAAAGTCATAAGAAGTCCTGTTTGCAGTTTGCGAGAAGCCATGTGGAGGACACAGCAAACATGTGGAAGAAGGTGCTCTGGTCAGAGGAGACCAAAATTTAACTTTATGGCCTAAAAGCAAAACGCTATGTGTGGTGGAAAACCAACACTGCACATCACCCTGAACACAACATCCCCACTGTGAAACATGGTGGTGGCAGCATCATGTTGTGGGGATGCAAATACAGGGCAATCTTAGAAGAAAACCTGTTGGAGTCTGTAAAAGACTTGAGACTGGGGCGGAGGTTCACCTTCCAGCAGGACAACGACCCTAAACATACAGCCAGAGCTACAATGGAATGGTTTAGATCAAAGCATATTCATGTGTTAGAATGGCCCAGTCTAAGTCCAGATCTCAATCCAATTGAGAATCTGTGGCAAGACTTGAAGATTGCTGTTCACAGACGCTCTCCATCCAATCTGACAGAGCTTGAGATATTTTGCAAAGAAGAATGTGCAAAAATGTCCCTCTCTAGATGTGCAAAGCTGGTAGAGACATCCCCAAAAAGACTTGCAGCTGTAATTGCAGAGAAAGGGGGTTCTACAAAGTATTGACTCAGGGGGGCGCCATACAAATGTACCCCACACTTTTCACATAATTATCTGTTAAAAAAAAATTGAAAACAATTTATCATTTTCCTTCCACTTCACAAATATGTGGCACTTTGTGTTGGTCTGTCACATAAAATCCCAATAAAATATATTTATGTTTTTGGTTGTAACATGAGAAAATGTGGAAGATTTCATGGGGTATGAATACTTTTTCAAGGCACTGTATATGTATATATGAATTGTATATACTGTAATATAAACCGAACCAATATGGGAGTTCCCATTACTTACAACCAATCTTGTAGCCTTTATACCGGAATGGGTCCTGGATGCGAGGTATGTGTCTCCGTTGTTGGGGTTGTGGCCCCTTTAGGAGGGTGAATGGAAGCAGTTTGGGCACTCAGGGATTCTCACCTGTGTAGGGCGAGGGGTTTGGGGGTGATCCAGTAAAGATGTAATCCTGATAAACAATTTTCTCATAATTATAAAGTCCTGAGATGAGTCCTGTAATTTGGAGATCTTGGGTGTGTAAGAGCCCCCAACCTAGAATATGCCCCCAACCTAGAATATGGGTACCTTTATCCTGAAATGGGTAAAAGTGGTTCTATTCATTAAAAAGTAGAAGTCCAGCCAAAAGCTCGTTTGGCAGTATGCCTCCTGTTGATCACAGGAGTGCGCTTCGTTCCGCACGCCTGTGACCCATTTTTAGCTGACAGAGGGCTGAAACCCGCTGTCGGATGATGTCACAGACCCGGTCCAGGCTGGGGCAAGATCACAAAAATAAAGCCGGGATCTGCCCTCATGCCACACTTGGCTCAGCCTCTCAGCGAGCCACCGAAAGCCTGAGCCAGCCGCTCCCGCCTCCTCTACAACCCATTATAAAAAATCTTAATAATTTCAAGCAGAAGTCCAAAGCACCCCACCCCCCCTGCCCCATCCCCCATCAGATGTCAAGAGTCCCCCACCCTCTTTTACATCACAGTGCACCCCCTTATCTTGTGCTGCTTCCAGGAGAAATTTGGGGGTGGAGCTGGTAAGCAGAGCGTGCGGGGTCTGAAGCAGTGTCGGGAGAAGGTCATCTGGAGCTCAGGGTGAACATGCCAAACTGCGCCCCCCCAAGCTGTATAAGCAATAAGGATTATGTACAACTTAACCACTTTAAGACCGGACCATTTTGCTGGTAAATGACCAGAGGTCTTTTTACACTTTGGCACTGCGCTGCTTTAACTGGTAATTGCGCGGTCATGCAATGTTGTACCCAAACAAAATTTGCGTCCTTTTCTTCCCACAAATAGAGCTTTCTTTTGATGGTATTTGATTGCCTCTGCGATTTTTATTTTTTGCGATATAAACGTAAAAAGACCGCAAATTTTGAAAAAAAATGATATTTTCTACTTTTTGTTATTAGAAAAATCCAATAAACTCAATTTTAGTCATACATTTAGGCCAAAATGTATTCAGCCACATGTCTTTGGTAAAAAAAAAGTCAATAATTGTATATTTATTGGTTTGCGCAAAAGTTGTCACATCTACAAACTAAGGTACGTTTTCTGGAATTTACGCAGCTTTTAGTTTACGACTGCCTATCTCATTTCTTGAGGTGCTAAAATGGCAGGGCAGTACAAAACCCCCCCAAATGACCCCATTTTGGAAAGTAGACCCCCTAAGGAAATTGATAAGAGGCATGTTGAGCCCATTGAATATTTTATTTTTTTGCCTCAAGCGATTGAATAATGACAAAAAAAAAATTTTTTTTTTTTTTTTACACAAAGTTGTCACTAAATGATATATTGCTCACACATGCTATGGGCGTATGTGAAATGACACCCCAAAATAAATTCTGCTGCTTCTCCTGAGTACGGGGATACCACATATGTGGGACTTTTTGGGAGCCTAGCCGCGTACGGGGCCCCGAAAACCAAGCACCGCCTTCAGGCTTTCTAAGGGCGTAAATTTTTGAGTTCACTTCTCACTACCTATTACAGTTTTGAAGGCCATAAAATGCCAAGATGGCACAAAACCCCCACAAATGACCCCATTTTAGAAAGTAGACACCCCAAGCTATTTGCTGAGAGGCATGTTGAGTTCATGGAATATTTTATATTTTGCCACAAGTTGCGGGAAAATTACAAACTTTTTTTTTTTTTTTTTTTTTTTTTCACAAAGTTGTCACTAAATGATATATTGCTCACACATGCCATGGGCATATGTGAAATGACACCCCAAAATAAATTCTGCTGCTTCTCCTGAGTACGGGGATACCACATATGTGGGACTTTTTGGGAGCCTAGCCGCGTACGGGGCCCCGAAAACCAAGCACCGCCTTCAGGCTTTCTAAGGGCGTAAATATTTGACTTCACTCCTCACTACCTATTACAGTTTTGAAGGCCATAAAATGCCAAGATGGCACAAAACCCCCACAAATGACCCCATTTTAGAAAGTAGACACCCCAAGCTATTTGCTGAGAGGCATGTTGAGTCCATGGAATATTTTATATTTTGCCACAAGTTGCGGGAAAATTACAAACTTTTTTTTTTTTTTTTTTTTTTTCACAAAGTTGTCACTAAATGATATATTGCTCACGCATGCCATGGGCATATGTGAAATGACACCCCAAAATAAATTCTGCTGCTTCTCCTGAGTACGGGGATACCACATATGTGGGACTTTTTGGGAGCCTAGCCGCGTACGGGGCCCCGAAAACCAAGCACCGCCTTCAGGCTTTCTAAGGGCGTTACAGTTTTGAAGGCCATAAAATGCCAAGATGGCACAAACCCCCCCCAAATGACCCCATTTTGGAAAGTAGACACCCCTAAATTTAGGGGTACACTAGTGAGACTAGGTAATAAATGGCGGGTGCCCTGAAACTATAAAAAAATAACTAACCAACCAGCGTCACCTGTAACAGTTATATGGTGATCACTGGTGAAAGGGTTAACTAGGGGGCAATCAGGGGGCTTTATGCGGTAGTATATGGGGGTCCCTGGCGCTATAAAAAGCTGCGGCGAACCTAAATACCTACTTGCCTAACTAGCGTCACCTGTGACACTAATACAGCGATCAGAAAAACGATCGCTTATTAGGCTGGGTTCACACTGGAGCGATGCGGGAACGCCACGAATGCGCGGCGGGTTCCCGCATCGCATGCCTCCCGGCGGCAGTTCACACTGCCCTATGCGAACTGCTGGGAGTGTCAGTGAAATGTTACTGACACCCCCAGATCAGTTCGCATATCGCAGTGCGATCTGAAAACTCGGATCGCATGGTGTGAACACCCATGCGATCCGATTCTGCTGCGGGCCAAAAAAAGGGTCCCGTGCGAATTTGCGGCGGGTGCGGCGGGTGTGGCGGGTGCGGCGAATGGCTGAACTCGAATCGCACAGAGATCGGATGTGATTTGCACTGCAGTGCGGTGCGAATCACATCCGTTCTCAAACCGCTGCAATCTGAACCCAGCCTTAGTGACACTGGCGACGGGGGGTGATCACGGGGTTAAACCTTTATTGGGGGGGTTAGGGGGGTACCTTAGAACTAAAGGGGGCTAACCCTAACTGCCCTAACAGTTATTAGTCACAAATGACACCCGCCGGGTGATCAGGGGGTTAAACCTTTATTAGGTAATAAATGGCGGGTGCCCTGAAACTATAAAAAAATAACTAACCAACCAGCGTCACCTGTAACAGTTATATGGTGATCACTGGTGAAAGGGTTAACTAGGGGGCAATCAGGGGGCTTTATGCGGTAGTATATGGGGGTCCCTGGCGCTATAAAAAGCTGCGGCGAACCTAAATACCTACCTGCCTAACTAGCGTCACCTGTGACACTAATACGGCGATCAGAAAAATGATCGCTTATTAGGCTGGGTTCACACTGGAGCGATGCGGAAACGCCGCGAATCCGCGGCGGGTTCCCGCATCGCATGCCTCCCGGCGGCAGTTCACACTGCCCTATGCGAACTGCTGGGAGTGTCAGTGAAATGTTACTGACACCCCCAGATCAGTTCGCATATCGCAGTGCGATCTGCAAACTCGGATCGCATGGTGTGAACACCCATGCGATCCGATTCTGCTGCGGGCCAAAAAAAGGGTCCCGTGCGAATTTGCGGCGGGTGCGGCGGGTGCGGCGGGTGTGGCGGGTGCGGCGGGTGCGGCGAATGGCTGAACTCGAATCGCACAGAGATCGGATGTGATTTGCACTGCAGTGCGGTGCGAATCACATTCGTTCTCATAAACCGCTGCAATGTGAACCCAGCCTTAGTGACACTGGCGACGGGGGGTGATCACGGGGTTAAACCTTTATTGGGGGGGTTAGGGGGGTACATTAGAACTAAAGGGGGCTAACTCTAACTGCCCTAACAGTTATTACAGTCACAAATGACACCAATGCAAAAAAAAAAAAAAAAAAAAAAAAATGACATTGGTGTCACTGTGACTGGGGGGCAGGGGTAATTGGGGGGGTGATCGGGGGGTAAAGGGGGGGTGTGAGTGTGCCTGGCATGTTCTACTGTGTGTGTAGAGTGTTGGTGCAACTCACCGATCCGCTCTCCTCCGTGTCGGAACGGAAAATACCGACACGGAGGAGAGAATACATCACTTCCTCTCCTGTGTTTACATTACAGGAGAGGAAGTGATGTCACGGGGGATTTCCATTCGTCGAGAGCGATCGCGAGGGGGTGGCCATGAATGAATGGCCGTCCCCTCATCCCTGATCTCTCCCGAACGAATGCCGACCGCCGCAGGCACCGGGGGGGGGCCCGATCGGGCCCCCCACCCGCGGGCAGGCATGGACTTATATATACGCCAATATGCCTGCCCGTGCCATTCTGCCGACGTATATCGTCGTGCGGCGGTCGGCAAGTGGTTAAGATACACTCTCAATGACCTACCAATTAGTGTATCATCACAGCGCTCCCACACTCCCTCCCTCCAGCTGCCACTTAAAAAATTAAATATATCTATCAGAAGGTGAAAAGAAAGCAAATCTGTCACTTGAAATGCAAACAAAGGCACCTAGTGGCGCTAAACAAAATCCACACTGTTAAATAACAGTGTGCTATACTACCCGACGTGAAACAAATATGCATAAAAAATGGTCAACAATACAATCAATATTGATAAAATAACAGTAAAAATCAAACAAAAAAAGAAATATGCAGTCAAAAAAATATTATATAAATCAAACAAATAATAATGCTGTGAGTAAGTGACAAAGTGAAAAAATAAATGAAAAATGAACACAAGAACAAATAGTGCACTAATAAAAATGTGTGATTCCAAAGTGAATTCAATAAATCTTCAATCAAGGAAAATTGATGGAAAGCAGTAATCCTAATGGTGGCAATAGTTCAAAAAATTGGTGCATTCAACATAAATATTCTGTAGCCAAGTGTCCATCAAGTGAAACGCCTCCACCGCACCCTTGGTGCTCGTGCCCCCCTTGTATAAAAAACTCACCAGAGGTATTGCCCAGCACTCTTGTGTCAGGCAAAAGCGCTTATAGTGTATACAAATGATGATAATTTTCTCCAAGCCACTTCTTATGAGAACTTCACAGGCAAAGGATAGTCACTTATTATCTCAGAATTACCTCAAGGAGACAAAAGAAACTTCCCATAGTGCAATAATGTAAAGCTAGTTTAATAAACGTCAAAGTATTAAAATCACACTCACATGGGTTCAATTAAAAGCAGGCACTTCAAATAGACAATCACTGGTCAATTCAAAGGTTCTCCCCTCATAAGCATTGGTGAGTATACTGGATGCAGGCTAGGTAGTGTCACATAGCACCGTCTCTATACAAGGTATCTGTGTGGTACCTGACAGCAGATATCTCAAACTGAAAGCAGCGCCAAATGGTGATGTTCCGTCCTTCAATCTGTATATTCTCCTCCCTCCGCCTTCTAACAACCTGATTACTGTGTGTGCTGGTCGCCGTATAGCCACGCCCCCGACATGTTTCGTCCAATGGACTTCCTCATGGGTTTCTATGTGCCTTTGTTTGCATTTCAAGTGACAGATTTGCTTTCTTTTCACCTTCTGATAGATAATAAGGATTATGTGTCAGCAAACCCCCCCCCCCCCTAAAAAAATAAAATAAAAATAGCCCTAGTCTGCATGCTTACCCACTAAGAATAAATCCCCCAGTAGAAATCCACCTCCCTGCTGAAATCCCCCCTCCCAGCACAAATCTTTGCCCCATCCCCCAAAACAAATGCACCTCCCCAAAAAAGTAATCCCTCCTAACACAAATCGTCCACCCCTCAAATTTTCCCTCCAAGTACACATCCTCTCCCCCCACACTTCAAATCCCCCCTTCTAGCACAAACCCACCCTCTAAAATGACCCTCCCAGCACAAATACCCCCCCCCCCAACATAAATGTTCCCTCCTAGCACAGTTCTCCTCTCCCTTCACCATATCATCTCTTCTAGCACAAACCCTCCAAATCCACCCTACTAGCACAAATCCCCCTAAATCACCACTCCTAGCAACTCTTACCCACTACCACCCCCCCCCCCAAATTATCCCTACCAACTCAAATCTCCCTCCTATCTCCTCGCAGCAAGCCCCCCCCCCGCCCCCCGCCTCCACCTCCCATGAAACTACAGTGCCCAGGGCAGCCGCCATTCCTGCCTTTCTTTTTCTATCTTTTTCCAGACCTGGTCTTGAGGAGGACCAGAGGAGGGCTGGAGTCTATTGCATACTGAGACCACATACAGCCCAACTTTTTGAGGTGGAAGTGAGGGACACCTATTAGCAAAACTATGTAGGCACAGGACACGCCTCCTGCCACACCCCCTTAAAGGAGAATTGTACGAAAAATGGTTAAGTCCACAAGTGCTTTTTTTTTTACCACTATTATTCCTTTATATTGACTTTTGGAATTTACAAAAGCGGCAATTTAAAATATGAATGAAAGGTTTAGCGCTGGGAAACACTTTTTGATACATAAGTAGTGCATTTTATATAAAACTTTATAGACATACCTTCCAACATTTTGAGATGGGAATGAGGGACACCTACTAGCAAATGTATGTAGCCATAGGACACGCCCCCCTGCCACACCCCCTTAAAGGAGACATAACCCCCCAAAAAAAGGTTAATTAAATCAACAAGTTTTTTTTTACCTCTACTATTCCTTTATATTGGCTTTTAAAATGTACAAATGCAGCAATTTAGAAATTGGATGAAAGATTTAGGACTGGAAACACTTTTTGAAAGATAAAAAGTGCATTTTATATACAAGTATATAGATCAGACCAAAATGAGGGACAAATGAGGAATGAGGGACAGAGGGACATTGCTCCAACTCAGGGACAGTCTCTCGAAAACAGGGACAGTTGGGACTTCTGATATACATCAGACCAAAATGATGGACAAATGAGGAGGAAAGAGGGACAGCGGGACTTTGTTCAAAATCAGGGACAATCCCTCGAAATCAGGGACAGTTGGGAGCTATGAGACCAGGAGATGTGGAGACGAGGGGGGTGCTGCAGCTGCACAGAGAGGCGCAGGATCCGGTAGAGTAGGAGGAGTGCCGGTGTTGTGAAATATACAGTCCGGTCATGGAAAAGTGTCCGCCTCGTACTGTGCAGGCTCAGCGCTTTGCGCAGTACGGAGCAGAAGGAGATTCGGAAAATCTCCGAAGATGAACGGCGCCTGCGCCGTGAGTCCAGGTGCAAGCCCAACCATCCAAGTGGACATAGGGCTGCACATATTAGAGGGCCCCTCGCGGGCTTGCTTCGATTGGCACGCTTCGGGCATGGCCTCGCTTGGCTCTTTTTATTCAAACTCTACGTCCACTTGGATGGGCTTGCTTCGGTCGCCATGCTTCGGGCACGGCCTCGCTTTGCTCTTTTTATTCTAACTCTATGTCCACTTGGAGGGCTAGAACCTGGACTCACGGTGCAGGCGCCGTTCATCTTCGGCTATTATCGGAATCTGCTTGTCCTGTGTACTGCGCATACAGCGGACACTATCTGACGGGGGACACTATCCGACAGGACACCGGCAGAGGAAGGGGAGTGCCGGCAGAGGAGGGGGAGTGCCGGCAGAGGAGGGGGAGTGCCGGCAGAGGAGGGGGAGTGCCGGCAGAGGAAGGGGAGTTCCGGCAGAGGAAGGGGAGTTCCGGCAGAGGAGGGGGAGTTCCGGCAGAGGAGGGGGAGTGCCGCAGATGCAGGAGAGGTGTGATGGTCACATGGAATGGCCTGGCTTTGACCCACGGGTCTTGTGTTCGACACATGTGCATTGGACTTTGTACACAGATTTCTTGTGCAGTCTGTGAGAATTACATGCATAAAAAATTAAATTCCAGTAAATTTTCATAATGTATTGTAGCAAATTTCTAAAACCATCTCTGCTTTCATTGCTCTGGCCCCGCAGCCCTGGATTCCGGCCTATCTATGATTACGAAGCCTGATTCCTTTGTAGCGCTCCGTACACTTTGTGTAGCGTACGCTCAATATTCAGGATTACCCTTTTCTTGTTGGATGGAGGAGAGGAAGATTTAGGGCGGTTGTTTGGGAATGTGTTTTGTACTGATATATAGTCATAAATTGCAATGACACACTTACAGCAAGAATAAATTGGATTTATCCAGATGCTTCACCACTGTGAACAAATACATACAGTCACTTAATGCACAAATCAGATTTATATACAGAGCGGACCCAGTAAATGCTTTATGCTCTTATTTTTTAGAGAACTTGCGGCTGTGTCGGCAGCATAAATTATACCCGGGGAAAATCTGCCATTCAGACGGAGATAAGATGGAGGACGGGGGATCGCGGAGTTGATACGTTGTAATGAATTTGGAGGAAATGTGAAAGGGTGGTTTAATCATCTGGAAGCGCTCTACGGCTCTGCAGTTCCTTTATATACAAAATCTTAGTGATGGTAAGCATTAAAAGAGCATGACCAATAAGAATTGAGATTTTATGGGCCACCCTTGCTAAGGTATTGAAAACTGATCTGAGATTGGTTGATCTTAATTGCTGCACAAAGCGCTCTATGCTCTGGGTTGCTAACAGAACTCATTAGGGTTGAGCAAAATTAGGAGTTTGCAATTCTCCAAAATCAAGAAATTCGGGGGAAAATTTTAAACTAAAAGTATCCCCAACAAGGGACTCCATGGCAGAACCACTAGGAAATGATTTACTGAAAGCCGCAAATAACTTTTGAAATTACATTATCATGTTAACCAATAACCAATAATATATATATATATTCACACACACACACACACACACTTATATTATATTATATATAATTTTTTTTAGCAGAGACCCTAGGGCAGTGAAGGCGAACCTTAGCACCCCAGATGTTTTGGAACTACATTTCCCATGATGCTCCACTACACTGCAGAGTGCCAGAGCATCATGGGAAATGTAGTTCCAAAACATCTGGGGTGTCAAGGTTCACCATCACTGCCCTAGGGAATAAAATGGCGGTTCTTGCAATTTTTTATGTCACACGGTATTTGGCAGCAATTTTTCAAACAGGATTTTTTTGGAAAAAAAATAATAATTTTCATGAATTAAAAAAAAAATAAAAAAACACAATATTTTCAATAGTCGGACCACTGACAAGTGCAGTGGTCCGATTATTTAAGATAGCGCAACACTATGTATTGTATTATTCTTATTCTTTGGTTGGCTGGCCTGTTTGGAGTGTTTGCAGCTGTTTTCTTCATTTTGCACTTAATATCCATTTTTGCGCTTGAGTATCTTTGTTTCTTTAAAACACAATATTTGCCCCCATTTTTTTTATATAATGTTAAAGATGATGTTACGCCAAGTAAATAGATACTGTACCTTACATGTCGCACTTTAAAATTGTGCATTCATTTCCATTTTAACCCCTTCCCGACCAACCGCCCCAGTTACACTGTGGCAGGTTGGCACAGCTGTGCGAGCCGTCGTAGCTGTACGACGGCTCTTTAAGATGCCGTAGCAGGTGCACGTCCGCATCGTATCCCCAGAGCCGATGCGCATGGCCGGCGGGCGCAATGACCGCTGGGCAGCCTTGTTTGCTCATGACAGAGCGAGAACCAGGATCTGTGTGTGTAAACACATAAATCCCGGTTCTGTTAGGGAAGAGGAGAGAGATCGTGTGTTCCTACTAAGTAGGAACAACAATCTCTCTCCTCCTCTAGTCAGCCACATTCCCCCCACAGTTAGAAATACACATAGGAAACACGGTTAACCCCTTGTGTTAACCCCTTCCCAGCCAGTGACATTTATACAGTAAATCAGTGGCTATTTTTAACTCTGATCGCTGTACAAATATCACTGGTGACAAAAAAGTGTTAAAAGTGTCCGATGTGTCCGTCACAATGTTGCAGTCCCAATAAGAAGAAAAAAAAAAAAAATCGCAGATCGCCGCCATTACTACTAAAAAAAGAAAATAATAATAAAAATGCCATAAATCTATCCTCTATTTTGTAGACGCTATAACTTTTGTGCAAACCAATTAATAAACGCTTATTACGATTTAAAAAAAAAAAAAAAAATATGTAGAAGAATACGTATTGGCCTAAACTGATGAAGAAATTCATTTTTGTTTAGTTTCTTTGGGATATTTATTATAGCAAAAAGTACAAAATATTGTGTTTTTTTCAAAATTGTCGCTATTTTTTTGTTTATAGCGCAAAAAATAAAAACCGCAGAGGTGATCAAATACCACCAATTTGTGGGAAAAAAAGGACATCAATTTTGTTTGGGAGCCACGCCGCACGACCGCGCAATTGTCAGTTAAAGCGGCGCAGTGCCGAATCGCAAAAAGTGCTCTGGTCTTAAGCCAGCAAAATGGTCCGGTCTGTAAGTGGTTAAAGACCATAGATTGTAAGCTCCTGGAGGGTAGCTGGGGACTAATGTGACTGTACAATATGCAGCATATGTAAAGCGCTGCGTAAATTGTTGGCACTATATAAGTACCTGTAATGAAAAATTAACAAAATGTAACAGTCGGTAAAAATGTATAACATAAAGAACCCATTGATAGTATCACACAGTGTAATAAGTGCAGACGCGGGATGTCATCTGGAGATGTCACATCAAATGTCTTGGAATGTCATTAATCAGAGAACCTTTAACAAGGTGATAATTACTAAGAAGGAAATGTGGTGGTCACTGCACATATATAATTCAGACGGTTCATATTTCACTTTCCTCTGCTGCCTCCTGCATGGAGTTAATTGAAAGAACCGGCCATGTTAATTATCGGGTTAAATTGATATCTGCAGGTAGAGATAATGAGACACTCTGCCCAAATGCTGCAGGGGATTCTGGGAAGGCTGCTACCTTGCTGTTCCTTCACTAATAAAGATAAAGCTAGATAACCCCCTTTAAGAGTTTGTAAAGGTTCAGATTTTTTTTAAATAAAAATAACAAACATGTTATACTTACCTGCTCTGTGTAATGCCTTTGCACAGAACAGCCCTGAACCTCCTCTTTTCTGGGGTGCTCCGCCAGCGCTCATGGCTCCTCCCCTTAATCAGGTTCCCCCACGGAGAGCCGTTTTTCATGGGGGCACGCTCCAGAGTCCTTCTCCTGCATCCATTGACACAGACAGTGGGACTCGGCCTCGCAAACCCCCCCCCCCGGACTCCGGTGTCACTGGATTTGATTGACGGCAGCAAACCAAATGAGGACAGAGACAGCGGCTGGAGCTGCTGGGTTTGTGCGCATCGCTGGAACGGATGGGTTCAGGTAAGAAAAAGGGGGTTCTGGGGGAAGCTGCAGCAAAGAAGGTTTTTTACCTTAATGCATAGAATGAAACCATGAGACTTTACAATCCCTTTAAACACAAGTCTTTATTAATTGTGTCAATAATTAGGTTTTGTCTACTATAGATCAACAGCATCACCAAGAATACAGCCTATCCATTCACTAGAGACTGGTGACATCACTGAGAATGCAGCCTATCCATTCACTAGAGACCGGTGACATCACTGGGAATGCAGCCTATCCATTCACTAGAGACCGGTGACATCACTGAGAATGCAGCCTATCCATTCACTAGAGACCAGTAACATCACTGAGAATGCAGCCTATCCATTCACTAGAGACAAATGACATCACTGAGAATGCAGCCTATCCATTCACTAGAGACCAGTGACATCACTGAGAATGCAGCCTATCCATTCACTAGAGACTGGTAACATCACTGAGAATGCAGCCTATCCACTCACTAGAGACTGGTGACATCACTGAGAATGCAGCCTATCCATTCACTAGAGAAAAATGACATCACTGAGAATGCAGCCTATCCATTCACTAGAGACTGATGACATCACTGAGAATGCATTCTATCTATTCACTAGAGACTGGTGACATCACTGAGAATGCAGCCTATCAATTCACTAGAGAGCGGTGACATCACTGAAAATGCAGCCTATCTATTCACTAGAGAGTGGTGACATCACTGAGAATGCAGCCTATCCATTCACTAGAGAGCGGTGACATCACTGAGAATGCAGCTTATCCATTCACTAGAGAGCGGTGACATCACTGAGAATGCAGCTTATCCATTCACTAGAGAACGGTGACATCACTGAGAATGCAGCCTATCCATTCACTAGAGACTGATGACATCACTGAGAATGCAGCCTATACATTCACTAGAGACTGATGACATCACTGAGAATGCAGCCTATCCATTCACTAGAGACTGATGACATCACTGAGAATGCAGCCTATACATTCACTAGAGACTGATGACATCACTGAGAATGCAGCCTATACATTCACTAGAGACTGATGACATCACTGAGAATGCAGCCTATCCATTCACTTGAGAGAGGTGAAATCACTGAGAATGCAGCCTAGAGATTCACTAGAGACAATTGACATCACTGAGAAGGAAAGCTATCCATTCACTAGAGATCAGTGACATCACAGAGAATTCAGCCTATCCATTCACTAGATACCTGTGACATCACTGTGAAGACTAGTAGCAGGGATAAGCACCTTATGGCACTGAATGGCTTCCTAAATTCTGCAGATATAGCAAGGTTGCACCGCTCTCACCTAATGGACACAATTCCTGGTGGATTGACCAATGACGACAAGCCCAGCAGATATCGGGGTCATTGTCCGATGCCCCAGTCCTTGACAGTCCAGATCCTTTCCTGGGCTCTGATTGGGGCGGGTGGGTTGGCGGCGGATATAGGCGGCCTGTGTGCAGCTGGCACACATCGCAGCATAGCCTCGTTTCCTGTTTATTCATTTTCATGCGACAGGGCTGAAATGAGGCTTGAAAATTCGATGTTTGTGTTACCACCTGCATTCAATTAAATGGAAGATTATGTGCGGTTTAATGTGTTGTAGCCCTCTCCCTGGAATCGCTGTGCGGATTAATATCCCCCCTGCAGCTTTTCACTTCTCGTCTGCGGAGAGCAACTGTCAGACGTCACTTTGTCATTTCCAGTTCAGAGGCATCCTAGGGACAATTTACATCGGACTCCGAATAAATGGAATACATTATATTTTATATATATATATTTGTATAAATCGTCTATAGCCTGCATATAGAATCATACCTACAGTACTCTTCACTTAGTTGACCCCAAAGTAACTGACGAAGAATTAAACTCTCTCAATCAACATGAACTATTTCTGATCCTTATGCTGGTAGCATTAGTGAATAGATAGGAAGGTAGGTTATACTTACTTTTTTTAAACTTTATTTTTTTTTTACATTTAGTTACTTCCTAGTTTTTGGCCTAGGCCAAAATGATGTCATACACTCTAGAAGTCTTCATGGGCATTTATTTTTTCTTTCATCTGGGGGAAATGGGGAGGAGTGCTCTCAGCTGAGCACCCTACCCTCCCCCCACACACCCCCGCCTGCATGCCTGAGCTAAGGGCAGATGGATTCCAGGAGATATATGTGACATGAATCCTTTTACTCTGCTCAAAATAGTTGTAGCTAGAAATTGTCAACAAAATAAAGTAGGGTTGTCCCGATACCACTTTTTTAAGTACTGATACTTTTTTTCAAGTACTTATCGATACAGATTATCAATACTTTTTTTTGTAATGTCATGTGACAGTGCCACTAATATGCCACTAATATGCAGCACTGATGGGCACTGATAGGCAGCACTGATCAGGCATGGACTGTGTCAGTAGCTTTTTATCTTATTTTTTTTTAACAATTTTATTTATTACAATTGTAGCACCCTGATGTTTAGGCAGGGCTGCTCCTATATTTACCTGCCAGGTGTATTTGCCATGGCCAATTATTATATATTGCTGCACTTCTCTCTGCTGCCACTGGGTGGCTGGGTACCCAGTGGCATTAGATAAGACAAGGTCAAAGCAAGGACAGATTAGGAGTACTGTATATGGGGTATCTCAGCCAATGGGCAGGGGTTTTCTTAAATCCCTTGGCTTGCTGGGAGAACCTATATATTTGGGTGAGGTCAGGTGATCGGGGTTCAGTGCCACCTGTACGGCTGTCTGGGTGGACGTGTGTTGTGTTGCCTGGGCTGCTAGGCCGGAGTTTGGGCCTATCCTGGGCACATCTGGCTCCTAGGCTGTCTGAGGGCCTATCCAGAAGCAAGAGAGCAGCGTAGGGTTGGGATTGTGGCTTGTAGTCCAACCAGAAGTGACGGTTCTGCTGGCCCGGAGAACCTGTCGTGGTCGGAGGTAGAGGGGAAGCTGTTGCCACTAAGGGACCAACCACCTTATTACCAGGGACCACAGTGAGTAGCTGAAGCAAGTACTAGACTAGTATTCCCACCAACCGGGGACGGTGAAGAATCGGGAATCTTCGGTGGGTGACAAGCCAGGGACCCAGCCAGCGGAGGTGATGCTTGAGGAGTATCTGGAGTGCCAAGCCAGGGACCCAGCAGGGAAGCGTGGGTGACGCTTGAGGGAGAATCTAAAGCAATAAGATTAGAAGAGCTCACAGGATTCAGTGGTAGTGAATCAGCAAGTCTAGTGAGAGAGACTGGGAGCTCAGTGGGGCTGAGAGTCTACAAGAAGTGATTGTATAAAAGTAAAGGAGTTACAATTTGTGTCAGGAACTGTTCTAAGACTGTTGTCATAGGAGACATTGTGTCTTGCTGGATGCCTTTCCCTGAATGGCTGTCTACCTGTAGAAGTCTCGGATTCTGCAAATTGACATTGCAGCTACCTAAGAGTGTCCTGGCCCTAACCCTCTCTCCCACAGTTCTGTTCAAGAGAAAATAAATCTCTTTGCATTCAAGAAGTGTCTGGCACCCATGAATCTACCTTGCGTTACACCCACTATGCCTTGCAACCCACTCTATACCCAAAGGATGTCAGCTGTCTTTGGTTTTGGAGGTTCCCATTAGACTAAAGGAGGCCTGGGACCTTGCTACACAATTATTTTTTTACAATGCTTTCTTTTTTTTTTGGGGGGTGGGTTATTACAATGTTTCCTTTTTATTTAACCCTGTTGGGGGGCACGGGGGCTTTGGTGAGATGTCAGGGGTCTAAACAGATCCCTGACATCTCCCCCTTTGAGACATGGAAAGGGACTGAGGATAGAGATTGCTCAGTCCCTTTCTCAGAAGCCTCAGCTGCACTGAACATGAAAGGACAGGAGACAGAGGCTCCTCTCCATTCATAAACTGAAGCATCTTAAACACAGTTTACAATGCTCAATAATGAATGGATAGAGGCAGTGATCACGGACTCTGTTCATTCAGAAAAGGAAGGACCCAGTAAATGACAGATTTACTGGCATCTTCCTCCACTCTGGATCCTAAAAGATCTGGGACGGGGGGCATAGGAGTTCGGGGGAGGGACCGGAGGAGCACACGGAGGGGGAGCGGAGGAGGATGGGGAGAGGTACTGGAGGAGCATACAGAGGAGGACCAGAGGAAGACGGGGGGGGGGGACTGGAGGAGCACAGAGGAGGACACGGCGGGGGAGCGGAGGAGGATGGGGGGGACTGAAGGAGCACACAGAGGGGGATCAGAGGAGGAGGACAGGGCAGACTGGAGGAGCACAGAGGAGGACACGGAGGGGGAGCGGAGGAGGATGGGGGGACTGGAGGAGCACACAGAGGGGTATCGGAGGAGGACAGGGCAGACTGGAGGAGCACAGAGGAGCACACGGTGGGGGAACGGAGGAGGATGGGGGGACTGGAGGAGCACACAGAGGGGTATCGGAGGAGGAGGACAGGCGGACTGGAGGAGCACAGAGGAGGACACGGCGGGGGAACGGAGGAGGATGGGGGGACTGGAGGAGCACACAGAGGGGTATTGGAAGAGGACAGGGCAGACTGGAGGAGCACACAGAGGGGTATCGGAGGAGGACAGGGCAGACTGGAGGAGCACAGAGGAGGACATGGATGGGAGCCGGAGGAGGATACAGGGGACACTCAGAAATGATCGGTGCAGCGGCCTGTGTGGCTTTTAATAAAGCAGCTGAAAGCCGCGGAGGGGAGAGGAGGAGAAGCGGCTGTCAGCAGGTTTAATAAAAGCCACACGGAGATCAGTGATTATAACTTCCCCCGCCACCGCACGATTGTTCCTGAATGCCCAGCTATTGGCTTAGGCATTGGGAGCATTTGCACTTTCAGCGTTAAAGTGGGTTGTCCCCAGAAAAGAAATAGAAGGGAAATCCTCCAGTGGGGACACTAATTCCATTAATTCCATTAATTACCCAGTATTACCCATTATGTCCAGATAAATAAGAATTTATGATTGGGTTTACATCTACTTTATTATTTTGCCTCTGTTATCGTTGGAGAGTTCCCCTCACGCCTTTTTTGCTAAAACATTGTCATCAGAACACGAGGAAAAAGTAAATTCTCCGGGTAGCAGTAAAAATCAGACAGAGGGTTTAACTCTTCCCCAGTTTATCAAGAACAAATTAACCACTCCCGGACTGCCCACCGCACATATACTGCGGCAGGGCGGCCCGGCTGCACGAACCAACCTACCTGTTCATCCACTGGCCACCCGTAATGGCCGTAAAGAGAGCCAGAACGGGGATCTGCCTATGTAAACAAGGTGGATCACCATTCTGACGAGAGGAGAGAGAGATCAGCTGTTCCTAGTGATCAGGAACAGCGATCTCTCTGTAGTCCCAGTCAGTCAGTCCCCCTGACAGTTAGAAACACCTCCCTAGGGAACACTTAACCCTTTGATCACCCCCTAGTGTTAACCCCTTCCCTGTCAGTGCCATTTATACAGTGATCAGTGCATTTTTATAGCACCGATCTCTGTATTGGTGGTCACCAAAAAGTGTCACTTAGGGTCAGATTTGTCCGCCACAATGTCACAGTAATGCTAAAAATCACTGATCCCCACCATTACTAGTAAAAACAATAATAATAAAAAAAAAGTCGCTAAATCTTTCCCCTATTTTCTAGACGCTATAACTTTTGGGAAAACCAATCAATATACGCTTAATAAATATAAAAAATATATATATATATTTTTTTTTTTATCATTTATTTTTGGATATTTATAATAGCAAAAAAAATTTTTTTTTTAATTGACGGTCTTTTTTTGTTTATAGCGCAAAAAATAGAAACCGCAGAGGTGATCAAATACCACCAAAATAAATTAGTTTTTTTACATTTTCTTTTTTTTTTGGATATGTATTATAGCAGAAAGTAAAAAATACTGCTTTTTTTCTAAATTGTCTGTCTTTTTTTAGTTATAGCGCAAAAAATAAACCACAGAGGTGGTCAAATACCACCAAAAGAAATCTCTATTTGTGGGGGGAAAAAAAAGGTAATTTTATTTGCGGTACAACGTCACACGACCACGCGACTGTCAGTTAAAGCGACACAGTGCCGTATCGCAAAAAATGGCCTGGTCATTAACTCATAAATTAGTGTTATCTTGTCATACACTTCAAGCACATAACTGTCGTGTTGGCGTTCTCACACATGCCCAGGGCTGGACTGGGACAAAAATTTGGCCCTGGACTTCACCCAGAGTGGCCCACTTTAATTTTGCAAACAAGCACAAAAACAGTATATAAAACTATTCACAATTGCGCAATATGGATACTTATTGAGTTTGAGATGGATCTGAGGCGGTGAGGCCTTTGTATGGGGCATCAGAGCAACCCAGGGGAAAATTGACACCTTGTCCCCCGGTAAAGTGATCACATTTCTAGACTGCCATTCAGGGACAATTTTTCCAAAGACCGGGGGGGGGGGGGGATGTAGTCTCAGGGTTGACAGGGAATTCAGCGGCGGGGGTGATTTGTTGGGTAAATGGCTGGTGCTGGCAAGTAAAACATCCCCACATCATTCTTAATATGGTGTCAGGATGATCAAATCACATTATTTCTATTGCTACATTGTAATATATAATGAAATAGTTCAACTCACCAGAATGCAGAATGAGTAGGAACCATTGCCTGTTACCAGATGCAGCATGTCATTTGCCACTGCTGCCTGCCACCAGATGCCGTGTGTCACTTGCCACCATCGCTTGCCAACATATGCAGTGTGTCACATGCCACTTCATCTGCTGCTAGAGAGAGGGGGCAGAGAGAGGGAGCCGGGAGAGAGAGAGGGGGGACATGGAGAGAGATGGAGAGGGGGGCATGGAGAGAGAGAGAGGGGGGACATGGAGAGAGATGGAGAGGGGGGCATGGAGAGAGAGAGAGGGGGGACATGGAGAGAGAGAGAGGAGGGGACGTGTAGAAAGAGAGGGGGGACGTGGAGAAAGAGAGGGGGGGACCTGGAGAGAGAGAGAGGGGGACCTGGAGAGAGAGAGAGAGGGGGACCTGGAGAGAGAGAGAGAGGGGGACATGGAGAGAGAGAGAGAGGGGGACATGGAGAGAGAGAGAGAGAGAGAGAGAGAGAGGGACATGGAGATTGAGAGGGACATGGAGATTGAGAGGGACAGACATGGAGAGAGAGAGAGAGAGAGAGAGGAACATGGAGAGAGAGAGAGGGACATGGAGAGAGAGAGAGAGAGGGACGTGGAGAGAGAGAGAGAGAGGGACGTGGAGAGAGAGAGAGAGAGGGACGTGGAGAGAGAGAGAGAGAGAGAGAGGGACGTGGAGAGAGAGAGAGAGAGAGAGAGAGAGAGGGACGTGGAGAGAGAGAGAGAGAGGGACGTGGAGAGAGAGAGAGAGAGAGAGAGGGACGTGGAGAGAGAGAGAGAGAGAGAGAGAGAGGGACGTGGAGAGAGAGAGAGGGACGTGGAGAGAGAGAGAGAGAGAGGGACGTGGAGAGAGAGAGAGAGAGAGAGAGAGAGGGACGTGGAGAGAGAGAGAGAGAGAGAGAGAGAGGGACGTGGAGAGAGAGAGAGAGGGACATGGAGAGAGAGAGAGAGAGAGGGACATGGAGAGAGAGAGAGAGAGAGGGACATGGAGAGAGAGAGAGAGAGGGGGACATGGAGAAAGAGAGGGGGGACGTGGAGAAAGAGAGGGGGGACCTGGAGAGAGAGAGAGGGGGACCTGGAGAGAGAGAGAGAGGGGGACCTGGAGAGAGAGGGGGACCTGGAGAGAGAGAGAGAGAGAGAGAGAGAGAGAGGGGGGACCTGGAGGGGAGAGAGAGGGACATGGAGAGAGCGGGACATGGAGAGAGAGAGAGGGGGGAACATGGAGAGAGAAACGGGGGGACATGGAGAGAGAGAGAGAGGGACATGGAGAGAGAGAGAGACATGGAGAGAGAGGGGGACATGGAGAGAGAGAGGGACATGGAGAGAGAGAGGGACATGGAGAGAGGGAGGGACATGGAGAGAGGGAGGGACATGGAGAGAGAGGGAGAGAGAGAGGAACATGGAGAGAGAGAGAGAGAGAGGGACGTGGAGAGAGAGAGAGAGGGACGTGGAGAGAGAGAGAGAGGGACATGGAGAGAGAGAGAGAGAGGGGGGGACATGGAGAGAGAGAGAGAGAGAGAAAGAGAGAGAGAGGGGCATGGAGATTGAGAGGGACATGGAGAGAGAGAGAGGGACATGGAGAGAGAGAGAGGGACATGGAGAGAGAGGGACATGGAGAGAGAGGGACATGGAGAGAGAGAGAGAGGGACATGGAGAGAGAGAGGGGGACATGGAAAGAGAGAGAGGGACATAGAGAGAGAGGGACATGGAGAGAGAGAGAGGGACATGGAGAGAGAGAGAGAGAGGGACATGGAGAGAGAGAGAGGGACATGGAGAGAGAGAGAGGGACATGGAGAGAGAGAGAGAGAGAGAGAGGGAGAGAGAGGGACATGGAGAGAGAGAGAGGGACATGGAGAGAGAGAGAGGGACATGGAGAGAGAGAGAGGGACATGGAGAGAGAGAGAGGGACATGGAGAGAGAGAGGGACATGGAGAGAGAGAGGGACATGGAGATTGAGAGGGACATGGAGAGAGGGACATGGAGAGAGGGACATGGAGAGAGAGAGAGGGACATGGAGAGAGAGAGAGAGAGGGACATGAAGAGAGAGAGGGACATGAAGAGAGAGAGGGAGAGAAGGACGTGGAGAGAGAGGGACGTGGAGAGAGAGGGACGTGGAGAGAGAGGGACGTGGAGAGAGAGGGGGGACATGGAGAGAGAGAGAGAGAGAGAGAGAGAGAGAGGGGGGGCATGGAGAGAGAGGGACATGGAGAGAGAGAGAGGGACATGGAGAGAGAGGGGGGACATGGAGAGAGAGAGAGAGAGAGAGAGAGGGGGGGCATGGAGAGAGAGGGACATGGAGAGAGAGAGAGGGACATGGAGAGAGAGAGAGGGACATGGAGAGAGAGAGGGACATGGAGAGAGAGACATGGAGAGAGAGAGAGAGAGAGAGAGGGACATGGAGAGAGAGAGAGAGGGACATGGAGAGAGAGAGGGAGAGAGAGAGAGAGGGACATGGAGAGAGAGAGGGACATGGAGAGAGAGGGACATGGAGAGAGAGAGGGGGACATCGAGAGAAAGAGGTGAGGGGGCAGAGAGAGGGGTCCGGGTCTGGGCTACTTGTTTAATTTACCCCCTCTTGCTCTTCATTGATATAACGCACAGGCAGGGAGAGAGGGGCGGGAAGTGGTGTGTGTCACAAGCTGGCTGCACCGAGCAGTTACACACACACTGGCACCAGGGATGTTCCGGGGATGCAGTGGCCATCGGAGGACGTTTGTCCCCGCCCACCAGCGTGACCTTTCAGACACATATTGCAGCGGCAGAGCCTATCGGCTCTGTGCTACAGGTGGTGGGCGGGCCGGCAACGGAAGCAGTGAAACACTGAAGCACCATCCCGACTGAGTCCACCCCTAAATTGCCGCTTTGGTCCTATGGTTGGGCCGGCCCTGGGCAGTACAGCAGCGCTCAAAATAATGGCTGTGCGGGCCGTGCATCCATTATTTTGACAGGCTGTCTGTCACTGAAACCAACCGGCCCACTGAGCCATCGGCCCACCGGGAATCTCCCGGTAGTCCCGATGGCCAGTACATGCCTGCACATGCCCTCTCCTTAACAACATCACAACCTACACAACTCCATTCCATCTCGTTATCCTAATGCCATCCTCCCCATGGCACATCCGCTGAGATTTTCTGTTATTAAAACATATAAACACATCACACGGGCCCCCCGCAGGGTGCTGAATGCATAGTCTGGATCTGGTTCCAACCGTTAAGAATACAAGAGGTGTCATCCTATTTATATCCATTGTGTTTTTCCTGTTGCTGTACATGGGATCTGCATCGCTTTCATTCACATTTTAAGGAAAACCTACAGCCGTGGCCAAAAGTTTTGAGAATGACAAGAAATATTCATTTTCACAAAGTCCGCTGCTTCGGTTTTTATGATGGCAATTTACATATACTCCAGAACGTTATGAAGAGCGATCAGATGAATTGCAAATTAATTGGGCGCCCGAGAAAGTCCATCAAGCGCCAGGACCGTCTCTTACATTTGACTCAGCTGCGGGATCGGTGGCACCACCAGCGCAGAGCTTGCACAGGAATGGCAGCAGGAAGGTGTGAGGACATCGGCACGCACAGTGAGGAGAAGACTTTTGGAGGATGGTCTGGTGTCAAGAAAAGAAGCCACTTCCCTCCAGGGAAAACATCAGGGACAGACCGATATTCTGGGAAAGGTACAGGGATTGGACTGCTGAGGACTGGGGTAAAGTAATCTTCTCTGATGAATGCCCTTTCTGATTGTTTGGGGCCTCTGGAAAAAAAACCTTGACGGAGAAGAAAAGGTGAGCGCTACCATAAGTCCTGTGTCATTCCAACAGTAAAGCATCCTGAGATCATTCATGTGTGGGGTTGCTTCTCAGCCAAGGGAGCGGGCTCACTCACAATTTTGCCTAAGAACACGAATAAAGAATGGTAAAAAAAAAAACATCCTCCGAGAGCAACTTCTTCCAACCACCCAAGAACAGTTGGGTGAGGAACAATAACTTTTCTGGCATGATGGAGCACCGTGCCATAAGGCAATAGTGATAACTAAGTGGCTTGGGGAACAAAACATCAACATTTTGGGCCCATGGCCAGGAAACTCCCCAGACCTTAAAGTGGTTGTAAACCTGTTAGGATTATTCTTCTCTTGTGATCAGTCAAACTCCAGGTGTATTGAGAAGCAGACAATTTATTTCTGATGTGTCACACAAAAGTTAGAAGCTTACAGGGTAAAAGATCCAGTAAGACTCACACAAAGGAAAGTATATCCCCCCCTCCTAATACCTACAATAATACAGCCCCTACGCTTCTATTGGATGAGGAAACATAGATAGCGTGCCTGGTACATGGTGGTACTTTATTTTGGCTAATTAGTGTTTCCTGTACAATCTGATGCTACCATATATATAGTTAAGCCTAATCATCCTTCAACTTACTATGGAGTTAGTTAAAGCAAAACGATACAGCAAGTTAATACAACAACGTGCTCAGAAGTCATTTTAAAAATCAGTCTCAGGGTTATTGTTTTTTTAATAGAAAAGTTTTAAATGTTTATTGTGTGACTAACAAAACCTTACAATCCACTTTTTGCTACTGGAGCTACCCCGGATATCTCCATGTGCCGAAGTCATCGGCACATGCACACTGAAGCAATGGCATGTATGTGCCGTTTTCTTCAGTGAGTGTGCCGTTGCGGCTCGGGCTAATCACAACTTCGGAGCCTGCGGTACCTGGAAGTAACTCTGGGGAGAAATGTTGCCGCCTGGGGGTGTGTACGGGCACCACAGCGGGGGCTTTGATCCCAGGTGAGTATTACATAATGAGATAGTATGCTAGCTCATAATGCCTTTGTCTTCAGGTCTTTTTTTTTTTAAATCCCATTGAGAACTAGTGGCCAATCCTAAAGAGACGAGTGAACAAAAAAAACTAAATTCTGACAAACTTCAAGCACTGATTATGCAAGAATGGGCGGCCATCAGTCAGGATGTGGCCCAGAAGTTGGTTGACAGCATGCCAGGGGGAATTGCAGAGGTCTTGAAAAAGAAAGGTCAACACTGCAAATATTGACTTTGCATAAACTTAATGTCATTGTCAATAAAAACTTTTGAAACCTATGAAATGCTTGTATTTATACTTCAGTATACCATAATGACACCTGACAAAAATATCTAAAAACTCAGCAGCAGACTTTGTGAAAATGAATATTTGTCATTCTTAAAACTTTTGGCCACGGCTATAATTCAAAAAGAGGCGATGACTACCAAGTTTCCCCGAAAATAAGACCTAGCATGATTATCGGTGATGGCTGCAATATAAGCCCTACCCCCAAAATAACCTCTAGTTAAAGTACTTGTAGGTCTTATTTTCAGGGTAGAGCTTATTTTCGGGGAAACTGGGCAGGGCTTATTTGGCTGGTAGGGCTTATATTGCAGCCATCACTGACAATCACGCTAGGTCTTATTTTCGGGGAAACAGGGTAGGAATTAAAGTTGAACCCAACAGAAAAACTCTTGTGGATAAAATGGGAAAGATAAAAGGTTGTGAAGTGGGTGTGGCACTGCTTGTTTCTGGTGTGTGCCCCTTTAAATACACCTGGAGTAGATGTGTTTAAAAAGTGACAAGTTTCTGCTCAATATGTTAACCACTTCAACCCCGGAAGAATTTACCCCCTTCCTGACCAGAGCACTTTTTGCAATTCGGCACTGCGTCACTTAAACTGACAATTGTGCGGTCGTGCGACATGGCTCCCAAACAAAATTGACGTCCTTTTTTCCCCACAAGTAGAGCTTTCTTTTGGTGGTATTTGATCACCTCTGCGGTTTTTATTTTTTGCGCTATAAACAAAAAAAGAGCGACAATTTTGAAAAAAACGCATCATTTTTTAAATTTTGCTATAATAAATATCCCCTAAAAATATATAACCAAACATATTTTTTTCCTCAGTTTAGGCCGATACGTATTCTTCTACATATTTTTATTGATTGGTTTGCACAAAAATGATAGCCTTTACAAAATAGGGGATAGTTTTATGGCATTTTTATTCATATATATATTTTTTTTTATCATGGCTCTGGCAGTGCTCTGTCACAGTGTGTCACATGACATGGCTGCTGGGTGCCGATACTTATGACCAATAAGTTAACAAAATAAGCACCCAGCAGCCATGTCATGTGACACACTGTGACAGAGCACTACCAGAGCCATGATAGAGTGCCCCCTGCCTGTGAGTTCTGATACCACCCATGATGCCAGAGAGACAGACACAGTGCAATGTAGTCTATTCACACCCCCCCCCAAAGCTCACCTGTGTTGAAGCCTTGAAGGCACTGGCAGCCCCACCATCAGATCCTCTTCCCCTCTGTTCCTGCTGCTAGACACCGTTGGCTGAGCTCAGCTGCCTCTTTCTGGCTGTCGCCGCCGCCGGCCTCCCAGCCTCTCAAGTCTCACTCTCTGGCCCCGGCTACTACTGGATGGGGAGCGGAGGAAAATCACTCCACCAGAGAAGGCAATGAGATAAACAGGCAGACGCCTGGCCGGGACTTAAGCCAAGGCAGAAGAATATGGGAGCAGAGCTGAATGGGCATGTGCCCGAAACTGAAAAAAATAGTCCCTCCGCTCCGAACAGCACATGATCATCAGAAAGGGGCACAAGTAATGGAAAAAAATACAACCCCCTAAGCTAGTAGGTGCGGAGGGGTGTAATTCAGAATTTTTTTTTTTAATTCTTCACTGACTGTCTTTGAAAATTGCCCCAGCCCCTGTTCAAATCCAAACCGGGGACAGACTTGGTCTGGGGACAGTGTCCTCAAACTGGGGACTGTCCCTGGAAACCGATGTCTGGTCACCCTACCATAATGTAATGTAATCAGGGCTGTCTTTAAGGTAGGGAAAAAGGGGCATCTGCCCTGAGCCCCATCATTGTTGTGGGGCCCATAGCAGCTGCCTCAGTGTGAAGTTCTCTTACTAATACTTCTCAGCTCTGCTTATTGCCGTGTGCAGATGACTCACCTGCAGACCCCGTGTTTACATGTAAATAGCCTGCATTAATATGTGACGCGGACTGGCTGCATTTATATGTAAATAGAGGCATCATTCATATGTAGGAAGGAATTCGGGAAGGAATTCGGTGTCGGACCCATCACTTCCGGTTTTCGGCCGAAACCGGTAGTCCGCGTCTGCTGCACATTTTGCTGAGATCTTAAATGTAAGTGTGGATTTTACTGTGTCTTTCAATAAAATAGCGAAGTTACTGCACATGAGAGCCCTCTGTGTTTTTCTATCCTGTATGGCCTGGAAACCCTGGAGCTATTGGGAGGGCAAGTAATAGATATCCTCACAGTATCAGCGGTGAAGCAGTGTGAACAAAGTAGAAGCCAGCAGTTACCCTTTATACAGTGCCTGTATACCAGTTATTGGAGGTGAGAGGCTGGGGGAAATAGGTGGTGCACCCATTAAGCACTGAAGCTTGCAGTGATTTGGCACGTGTGGGAATCGTCTGATCACATTTTTTTGCATGAACTTTATCCATTAATTTTTGCAATGGCATCAGTCACTAATGCACTTTAATTATGGACTAAATATTAATCTATTTATTTATTTTTCACGATATTTCACTAATAATTTTTTGGATATTCTATTATGTTTGTTTGCATCTGGATTGTCTATGTGGACTGTTTAGGTGTCTGAATATTTTGTCACGGATTTCTATTCACTATCTTTGCACGTCTAATGCATACACGTATATTTGTTTACATTTTTTGATATTTATTCATTATTTATTGTATTTATATTTAGTGTATATTATTTGATTCACATATATTTGAGATTATCATACACTATTTTTATTTAGCAATTTTTGGTAGCGCCGCATTTTTACTAATTTATATTCATATGTATATTATGCCCCCCTTAGGTCATATCCAACATCACTTCTGCTGAATGCTGCCCACCAGGGAGGTAAAGGGGCATGCATGAAAGTCCTGTCTACAACTGTGGTCATTAATCCGAACATCAGCCTGTTCTGGTAGCAAATTGAAAGGTGGAACCCTGTTTTCAAAGTAACATGGTGCCACAGCACCGTGAATTGTGGTGCATATGAATACGCAGATGCTTGAGGGTGTCATTAACAATTAATGGCACTGCTGTGTATCTGCTAAAAGGCAGCACATTTCTGTGGTGTCAGGAAAGTGATTTTGCATGCGTTCCCAACACGCAAATGTGAACAGGCTAAATGTCTCAGTTACATTGGTGGTCACTGTAAATCTTCTCATTACATTGGGGCTTGGTGTACAATCCTTTCATTCACACTAGTGGCCAGTGGTGTGAATGTCCCCCTTACATAGCTGGTCAGTGTAAATCCCTCCTTACATTAGTGGATCCTGTGAATGCACCTATTACATTAGTGGTCAGTGTAAATCCCCATTACATTAGTGGTCAGTGTAAATCCCCATTACATTAGTCGCGATGACCGCTGGCCACGAGCAATCACGGGCACAAGAAGCAGAACAGGGGCTTGTGTGAGTAAACACACAAATCCCTGTTCTGTGAAAAGAGACAGATCGAGTTACTACAACCTAGAAACCACAATCTCTCATCTCCTATAGTCAGTCCCATCCCCCACAGTTAGAACACACACATAGGGAACACAGTTAACCCCCTTGATCGCCCCCTAGTGTTAAGCTCTTCCCTGCTAGTGACATTTAAACAATAATCAGTGCATTTTTATAGCACTGATCACTGTATAATTGTCAGTGGTCTCAAAAATGTGTCAAAAGTGTCCGATCTGTCTGCCATAATGTTGTACCAAGAAATTCCATTTGGCCCTTAAATATCCTATTTTAGATAAATATATGCAACAGAGGGGGAGATTTGGGACTTTAAATGAAGTACAGTTGAGTACCTCCATCCCGGTAATTAATACGCACAAAAAAAGGGGAAGTTTGGGACTTTAAATGAAGCACTTGGATAGTAAACGACAAAGATATTTCATTGGACCATATTAATTTATTTAATTGAATGTTCAAAAAAACTACTCATTATAAATAAGTCCAATTGATGATATATATAAATAGCGATACAGAAAAAACATAGTATATGACATAATGTATAGTATCCACATGTAATCATACATAACAGTAATAGATAGGTTAGTTAAGTAATATGGCAGAATAGTGCCCATGACAGCATGTCCGACATCGACACATGTATACACATGATAGAAAAGCATCCCATAAATATAAACAAAGTTAAATTTGTAATAAATGGTCAAGGACTTCTAAATAAGTAATTAGGAACTTATGAATGTGGTTTCGTATGCAGGTATAGCCCGAGCATCAAAATACAAAGCTCGACGCGTTTCGTGGGTATCTCCCCACTCATCAGGAGCAGATGCTACCACAGAGTTTCTATAAAAAATAAAATAAAAATTATACAAATAATATACTGACCAATAAATTAAGATAGTAAGTTCATAAAACTATGTTATGGATAGATAGTTTGGTTAGGGCAGACTCACCAGTCCAGGCGTCAAATGCAACGCACAGCGGTGGGCGCCGGGTGGGCCAGGGACAAAACCCACTACGCGGGCACTGAGGCGGCAAATAAATGGATATGATATCTGGCACAGAAGAAGTGTATCAGCATGAGAAAGTGTGCTGAAATGGTGTTAATACTAAGAAAAGTAAAAGTGAAAAATAAATCAGTCCACAGCAAACTTCACAAGATGATGCACACAGAGCAGAGTGAAAATGAGTAGTGGGTATACAAAAATGGCTGACATATTAAGAACAGAAAAAGTATAGGAGGGTTGGAAAGGATGTGTGTGTTGGAGTGTGAGTGCATGGGATATGGTAAATGTGAGAATGAAGAGTAAGGTAAGTGTAGGTGATAATAGACAATGAGGGATAATTAATTAGCGATAAGCAAAGGATATGTCAGTGAGGATAGAAAGAAAGAAAGAAAAATGAATGAGAAGAGTAGACAAGTATGTACCATGATAACGATCCTGGAACAACAGCCGGCTGACCAGACAACTGGTGTGTTCGGGCCCCATGCAGAGAATGGCCTGACAAGCAGCCATCCCCGAAGTGGGTTTAAATATGCCGCCAACGCCATGTGCGTGAAACTGGGTGGGAGGGGCTCTGTGTGCATCATCTTGTGAAGTTTGCTGTGGACTGATTTATTTTTCACTTTTACTTTTCTTAGTATTAACACCATTTTAGCACACTTTCTCATGCTGATACACTTCTTCTGTGCCAGATATCATATCCATTTATTTGCCGCCTCAGTGCCCGCGTAGTGGGTTTTGTCCCTGGCCCATCCGGCGCCCACCGCTGTGTGTTGCATTTGACGCCTGGACTGGTGAGTCTGCCCTAACCAAACTATCTATCCATAACATAGTTTTATGAACTTACTATCTTAATTTATTGGTCAGTATATTATTTGTATAATTTTTATTTTATTTTTTATAGAAACTCTGTGGTAGCATCTGCTCCTGATGAGTGGGGAGATACCCACGAAACGCGTTGAGCTTTGTATTTTGATGCTCGGGCTATACCTGCATACGAAACCACATTCATAAGTTCCTAATTACTTATTTAGAAGTCCTTGACCATTTATTACAAATTTAACTTTGTTTATATTTATGGGATGCTTTTCTATCATGTGTATACATGTGTCGATGTCGGACATGCTGTCATGGGCACTATTCTGCCATATTACTTAACTAACCTATCTATTACTGTTATGTATGATTACATGTGGATACTATACATTATGTCATATACTATGTTTTTTTCTGTATCGCTATTTATATATATCATCAATTGGACTTATTTATAATGAGTAGTTCTTTTGAACATTCAATTAAATAAATTAATATGGTCCAATGAAATATCTTTGTCGTTTACTATCCAAGTGCTTCATTTAAAGTCCCAAACTTCCCCTTTTTTTTGTGCGTATCCTATTTTAGATCTTTTCATGACGTGAGTATTTTTTAACTCTTTCATGCCTAAGCCTATTGCTGACACTTTTTGCTTACAAGTTAAAATCCATACTTTTTGCAATAAAATATATTATTATTATTATTAATATATATATATATATATATATATAAAATTATATTTTTATTAATATTATTAATATATTATTATTTTTATTATAAAAAAAATTATATATATATATATATATATATATATATATATATATATTTTAGCAGAGACCCTAGAGAATAAAATGGTGATTGTTGCAATATGTTATGTTACATGGTATTTGCGCATCGCTCTTTCAAACACAATTTTTTGGGAAAAAAAATACACTTTCATGAATTAAAAAAAAACAAAAAAAACTAAAGAGTAAAGTTAACCCAATGTTTTTCTATAATGTGAAAGAGGATGTTATGCTGAGTAAATAGATACCCAACATGTCACGCTTTGAAATTCCTTGTGGAACGGTGACAAACTATGGTACCTAAAAATCTCCATAGGCGATGCTTTAAATCTTTTTTTTTTTCTTTTGCCAACTCAGTGAAACCAATAATAGTCATAGGACCCAAATCAGCTTAACGCTCAGAATCCCTTCTCATAACGTCACATCATTGTGGCAATTTACCCTTCCTTCCCCCCCCCCCCCCCTGTTTTCAAGCTTATTGCTTTAAATATTTTTTACGGTTATCAGCTTAAACTTACAAAGCAGCACTTTTACTAGAAATCTTGCTCTCACTCTGACGATCGTGGAAATACCTCACATGTGGGATTTGAACACCTTTGTACATTTGGGGGCACTTTAAAAAAAAAAAAAATCGTTATTTATTTTTTACAATTTTAAATTTTTTTACATTGTCCCTTAAAAAAAAAAAAATTCTGATCACTTTTATTGCTGTCACAAGGAATGTAAACATCCCGTGTGACAGTAATAGGTGGTAACAGGTACACTTTATGGAGGGATTGGTGGGGTCTAAAAGACTCCATATCCCTCCTTTGCACTTAAAAGTATTCAGATCGCCAAAAAACGGCCATTCTGAATACTGTCATTTTTTAAAAATCCACGCCATTGGCAGCCGAGTAAACCGGAAGTGACGTTGATTCCATGTTTTTACATAGGAGACTAGATCGAAGCCATTTCCAGCTTCGTTTCCAGTCCCAGCCTAGCCAGCAGAAGTGTCAGATTGTGGATCGGGTCTCCTCCTGGTGGGACGGGAGGCCCGGGAAGAGCGGCGGAAGGCAGCGTGGGGGGGGGGGGTCCCTTCCCGCTTCTTTAGGATAACATCCAAGTGGCTTTTAGCCGCATCAGTTTTTATCACTAAAAAAGCCGACGGTCGGCTCACGGTACTGGGTTGATGCGTGTTGCTGCAGGCATCAACGCAGTATAACCCCTTCAATCCGAAGCCACATATATGCGTACGGTCGGCGCTAAGGGGTTTAATAATATTTTTTTTGTTTTGCCCATATTTGTGTTAGAGACGGCTGTAATTAAATGGTACTATCAGTGCCAGAACATACTAATAGATAGTAATATTTACCTAAGGCTATAATCCATTAGGAACTCATTGTTAGCACAAATCAGTTCGATATGTTAACCGATGAGGAGAAAAAAATACATAAATAGGTATTTTCACCATCTAAAAAGAACGTCTAGGGCAGTGATGGCGAACCTTGGCACCCCAGATGTTTTGGAACTACATTTCCCATGATGCTCATGTACTCTGCAGTGTAGTGGAGCATCATGGGAAATGTAGTTTCAAAACATCTGGGAAATGTAGTTTCAAAACATCTGGGGTGCCAAGGTTCGCCATCACTGGCCTAGGTGAAAGAAATGACACCTTGACGGGATGTTGAAATGCTTAAAAATGGCGGTCTGGGGGTGGGGAAACAATGCAATTTCTAAGCCCTTGTACACATGGTCGGACATTCCGACCACAAAATCTGTCGGATTTTTTCAGACGGATTTTGTCCGAAACTTGTGTTTCATGCACACGGTCGGACAAAGTTGTCGGAAAATCCAATTGTTCGGAACGTGATGACGTTCGTTCGTTACGACGGGACTACGTTCAGGCTAGTAGCCAATAGCTTTGGTCTCGTAAATTTGATCTGAGCATGCGTGGCACTTTGTCCGATCGGAATTCTCTACAAACGATCGGACAAAGTCCGATCGGATCATGTTATCGGAAAATTTTATATCCAGCTCTCAAACTTTGTTGGTCGGAACATTGCGACGGAAAAAGTCAGATGGAGCCCACACACGGTCGGATTATCCGACAACACGGTCCGATCGGACAGTTTCCATCGGAATGTCTGACCGTGTGTACAGGGGCTAAGATAGCCATTTAAAGGACTATTGGAAAGCAAAAAATTTTTTAATGCCTCTTATTATCCAATAAAAGGAATGAAATGTAGCGATAGTTCAATAGAAAATTACATCGCTAAATAATCCCATTGAATCTTGCAGTGACATCCCAAGTGTTCATGAGCAGGATGAAAGATTAATAAAGGTGTTATTAAATATGAAGAAGATTTAGTAGCTAAGAAAGTAGGAAAAACTTAAGTGTAACACGCAAGATTTTTACATTGGAAAAGGGAAAAGAGAACATCAAAAACACTTACAAGAGGGTCATTGTGATAAGAAGATTGATAGACACTGTTGTTAAATGTGGTTATACACAAATGAATGATAGATCCACAAACAATCATCAGAATGGATCCAAATATAAAAAGAATAAGAATAAAAAGGATAACTAAAATAGGAACAACATAAATAATATCAATAATCCACCACATACATACAATACTGGACAGGGGCGTAACTAGAAATCACAGGGCCCCATAGCAAAATGTTGTATGGGGCCCCCCCCTCAAACAGCCCCCCCCCCCCCACAAAAAAATGGCGGGGCTTAAATTAAATAGTGGGCGTGGTTTAAAATGCGTGGCTCAAAGGGGGTGTGGTTCGAGTCTGAGATGAAGGAGGAAAGAAGGAAGGAAGCAAAGGGATGGAGGGACAACAGGCCCAGATCCTACACCACAATAGCAATATACATATTCCAGAACGTTTAACAATCAACAGATAAAGATACTCCAAACAGCTGGTGTTAGCGCTTCAATAATCCTCACCTGTACCCAATGTGGCCTGCCTGTTCCCAATGCAGCGTGGCCTGCCCATGCCCAATACTGCCTCACCTGTGCCCACTTGTGCCCAATGCAGCCTGTCCAGTGCCCAATACAGCCTTACCTATGCCCAATGCAGTGTGGCCTGTGCCCAAAGCACCCTCCCCTGTGCCCAATGTGGTCTCACCTGTGCCCAATGCAGCGTGGCCTGCCTGTGCCCAATACAGCCTCACCTGTGCCCAATGCAGCCTCCCCTATGCCCAATGCATCGTGACCCATGCCCAATACAGCCTCACCTGTGCCCAATGCAGCGTGACCCGAGCACAATGCAGCCTCACCTGTGCAGAGGGAGAGGCGAGCCAGTGGCGGAACTACCGGGGAGGATGAGGAATGCATACTGGAGCCCTCAAATGGCTGCTGGCAAGTGTGGGGCTGCCTCACAGTGGGGGGGCTCTGGCTCTACATCCAACTCCTGGCATGTCTCTTCCAGAGCTTTCCACTGTGATTTCCACTCACCGACACCTGGCCTGGATCCCTCCTGAATGACTTTACTCAGGACGTGCTGACCGCGCTGGTCGGGACCCCCGTGAGTCCGGTCGCGGGACCCGCGGACTCGATCGCCGCGGGCATCCCCGCGATCGTCTCACGGAGCGGCCGAATGGAGGAAATGCTGTATAAACAACATTTTCCCATTCTGCCTAGCAACTAGTGACACTGATCTCTGCTCCATGTGATTGGAGCAGAGATCAGTGTACACTAAATGAAAGCCCAACCCCCCCACAGTTAGTAACACACCCCTAGGAACACTTAACCCCTACACTGCCACCCACTGTTTAACCCTTTTTACTGCCAGTGTCATTTACACAGGAATCACTGCATTTATATAGCAGTGATTACTGTATAAATGACAATGGTCCCAAAAATGTCCGATGGGTCCCCGACAATGTCGCAGTCACAATAAAAATCGCAGATCGCCGCCATTACTAGTAAAAAAAAAAATAATAAAAAATTAATAAAAATGCTATAAAACTATCCCTATTTTGTAAACACTATAACTTTTGCGCAAACCAATCAATAATCGCTTATTGCGATTTTTTTTTAACCAAAAATATGTACAAGAATACGTATCGGCCTAAATTGAGGGAAAAAAATATATGTTTTTTTATATATTTTTGGGGGATATTTATTATAACAAAAAGTAAAAAATAATGAGTTTTTTTCAAAATTGTCGCTCTATTTTTGTTTATAGCGCAAAAAATAAAAACCACAGGGGTGATCAAATACCACCAAAAGAAAGCTCTATTTGTGGGAAAAAAAGGACGTCAATTTTGTTTGGGAGCCACGTCGCACGACCGCGTAATTGTCAGTTAAAGCGACGCAGTGCCGAATCGCAAAAAGTGGTCTGGTCTTTGACCAGCAAATTGGTCCGGTCTGAAAGTGGTTAAAAATGCAAACACTAATACTGTTAACTTTATAGCTGTAAAAAAAAAAAAAAAAAAAAAAAAATCAGAAATATGTAGTAAAGATAATTCCTACATGCAAAAATGCACTGTACATTACATGTTCTTTAGACATACATTTTTTTTCAAACATTAGTTTCCTTTGCCAATTCAAATTCAAAAAATTACCATATAACACGAATTAAAAGATCAGCATTTGTAATTTTCCTTTATGTAACCAATGACTAATGTTAGAATTAGAACAACTAGAGAAATGCTGAATGAATGTGCAGTCACAATTGCAGCCTCACCTGTGCAGAGGAAGAGGCGAGCCAGTGGCAGAACTACCGGGGAGGATGTGGAGTGCAGTCCAGTATGGAGCCCTCAAATGGCTGCGGGCAAGTGTGGGGCTGACTCAGAGTGGGGGGGGGGGGGCGAGCACCGTCCGCACGGTCCCCCAGCCAGGGGAAGCGAGGAGAGGAAGAGGCAAGCTGTCTGTACGAGCAGAGAGCTGTAATAGCTTTCATTTGAATGTCCTGTGTTCCCGGGGCTCACCGTCACATAGCCCCACCTCTTGGCCTGCAGCCTTTGATGATGTCACATGTCCCGCATTGGACCGGTGTTCTGTCTATCAAAGACGCCGGGCCAAGAGGTGGGGCTATGTGACGGTGAGCCCCGGGAACACAGGACATTCAAATGAAAGCTATTACAGCTCTCTGCTCGTACAGACAGCTTGCCTCTTCCTCTCCTCGCTTCCGCTGGCTGGGGGAACATGCGGGAGGTGATGCCCCCCTCCACAGTATGCATTCCTCATCCTTCCCACGGGCCCCTGTCAGCTGCGGGCCCCATAGCGGCTGCATGTGCCGCTATGGCGGTAGTTCCGCCACTGATACTGGATAATATGGGGAGAATATACCCAACAGGCTGCAACAAATTCATTCAATGGGCCAATTTATCTCCACATTTTACCATTTGGTATATTTGAACTTCAGTACCTGCGTACTGAGTACAGATTGGACCTTAGAAGTAGGGGGTACACCCATGAGCGTCCGCAGGTAGGGGCAAGGGGGGTCAAGTGTCCCCCCCTGGAATCAGGGATCAGATTTTAAATTCAACACAGTTCCATCGCTATCGGGGTGCAGGCAGCCCACACCCGTGTGCAACCCGCCAGTGAGGTGACACCATCAAGATTCTGCCAAGCCCCCCTATCAGTGTAGTGTGACTGCGGGCTCTTTTCCATGCTCAGTCCAGCAGAGAACTGGGCGGCGCTGTGACAGGAGAAAGGCGAGCTGCGGGCTATCAGGTTTCCCCTGGTCACCCCCCCTTTCTCCTGTCAGGGAGAAGAGACGACGGCTCTCACCAGGTTCCTCACCCAGCTTCCTGCCAGCTCCGTTCCTTCCCTATTGGCCATAACTGAGGGCCAATCAAAGGAGACTAGGGGAGGAGAGAATCATAGGACATATAGTCCCAAAGATTGGCGGCCCCATTTTCCACAGGGAGGAGGATACAGCTCGATCAAGAGAGAGATTGAGAGACTGCAGCCTGGAAAAAAAAGATGAGGGAGAGAGTGCTACAGAAAAAAGAACAAGGAGTGTGCTGGGCAGAAGCCAGAGAGAGCCACGCTGCCCAGTGCCACCAGAGAGAGAACTACACTATCCCACGGCACCAGAGAGAGCCACGCTGCCCAGCGCCACCAGAGAGAGAACTACACTACCCCACGCCACCAGAGAGAGCCATGCTGTCCAGCACCACCAGAGACCCATGCTGCCAAGCACCGCCAGAGAGAGAAAGACTGAGTAACTGCCAGGATACAGACATGCTACACTACTGACCAGAGTCGCCCCCGGGGCGAGTGAGCGATCGCCCAGCCAGAGGGATCGCTGGTGTTGTTTCACTGGGTCTGGTAAGAGGGCCTGTTGGCCATTATCAATTACTTATCCTAGGGATTGTACTACGTCTGCAGTCTCTGACCATGATAATGTGATAATGACATTGTCGAAAAGGGACGGCGCATAAGTGACCCTAAAATTATGCCCCCCCTTGAAAAAAGTTCTGTGGATGCCCATGGGTACACCCCAAAAGCTAACCCTGAAAATTCAAAAGTTAGTGCAAATTAAAAAAAGTAGGTAACAGTCCCCACAAACGGAAAACGCTATGGACTGACATCTTAGAGTTTGGAAGTGACCTAGTATGCGTCCAGGAATCACATTTTGCTAAAAATATTTCACAGAGAAAAAAAAGTAACGCGGACAGGTCACCATTGCTTTTGTGTTGAGGCTATCGATCCCATGAATGACAAAGGTATCAGGTTTAATAGGCTTTATGATAGAGAAGTTCATTGGATCTTTGAACTCAACAGTTTGACACCCATTGGTTTGAATGAGGGCCTAGATTTGGCTACAGTGTTATAGTTTTCGATTCCTTTTTCTAGGAGTCTTGTGCCCTCTTTTTTCGGTCTCCCTTGCTATAATTCAGAATTGTGTATTTTGTTACACTAGCCTGTCTTATCCAATGTGAGTTGGCTCATCTGTACTTTTGTTTGTTTCAGGATTAGATTAGACCACCATGGGAGAAACCCATATTATGTTGCCAACAGCCCTTAAATTTGAACAGAAAGTAAGAATGTACCCCCCGGTGGGACTTTTAGGGCAGACTCAAATGTAAAGTAGATACATTTAAAAGGTATAAAGATTATTATTACAGAAAAAAAACATTGGTGCGTACATTACCATCACTTTACATAAAACAGCAAGTTGTGGATGGGCTCATGAAAGGCTGGTTAATGATGTGGTTGTATCTTCTCGCTATGTCTTTTTGTTTGTTTCAGGATAGGAAGGTTAATAATGGTTAGTCACAGCCATGGCCATTGCTGTCAATGAGGCGTTTGTGTGACGATCAAGATCATTTTTATTTAAAGGGAGTATTCGTTTATGGTTTATGTTGGATAATTTTATGCCGTGTACACACAATCAGAATTCTCGTCGGAAAAAGCTCTGATGGTTTTCCTGTCGGAATTCCGCTCAAACTGTCTTGCCTACACACGGTCACACCAAATTCCGACTGCCAAGAACGCGGTGACGTTCAACATGTACGACGGGACTAGAAAAAGGAACTTCAATACCTAGTAGCCAATAGCATCTGTCTCGTAGTTGAATCTGAGCATGCGTGAGTTTTTGTGCGTCGGAATTGCATACACACGATCGGAATTTCTGATAGAAAGTTTTTTCATTAGGAAAATTGAGAACATGCTATCAAATTTTTGCTGGCTGCAATTCGGCCAGCTAAATTCCAATGGAGCATACACATGGGCGCATTTTCCGATGAAAAGCTCTCATTGGTCTTTTTCTGGCCGAAATTCCGACCGTGTGTACGCGCCACTAGGCGCTGTTGTTGCATGCTCTTGATTTATGCATTAAATATCTTACGTTGTATATATGATACTATTTACTGTATATACACATATGCTTGTGCATGTACCACGGGATGATACAGGCCAAAAATTTTAAACAATCGTTAAAAGCTTTTAACAACTATTATCAATATTATTGTGTTTAATTATCATTTAAGAGACTTTAAATCTTTAAATCATGTTATATTGATACACTTATTTCATATTTTAGTATTATTTTCGATTTTCTGTATATATTTTTTTAGATATCATGTATTTACAGTCTGTCTTTCTCCCATAGTGATTTATATGATACTATTAGCCCACGTAAACACGGTCGGAGATTTTGCCAACCAAATCTGTCGGATTTTGCCCGTCGGATTTAGTCCGACGGATTGTGTCCGAAACTGTTGCATACACACGGTCGGGCCAAGTTGTCGAAAAATCCGATCTTTCAGAACGTGATGACGTAATTTCGTTACAATGGGACTACATTCAGGCTAGTAGCCAATAGCTTTGATGTAGGAATTTGATCTGAGCATGCGTGGCACTTGGTCCGATCAAAATTCTGTACACATGATCGGATTAGGTCCGTCTGGCCCAGTTGGTCGGGAAATATTTCCAACATGTTGGAAAATTGGGTCGGACGGAGATTCGGACGGAATCAGTCCGATGCATACCACACACAGTCGGATTATCTGACGACACGGTCCGATAAGACAGATTCTCCGACCGTGTGTACAAGGGCTAAGAAGATTTTGTTATTTTAGGCCAATGTATTTACTATATCTGCCACTTTTTTTATGTGATATATATTTTATGTGATTGTTATACCATCTGGTATAACTTTCTCAGGTTTGGAAGCCCCCCCGGTAGGTTTTTGGCTGCTTTCTCAATAATTCAATAATTATATTTAAAATTTTATATTTTAAAGTTTGTAATCTATACGTTTTTATGTGATATATATTTTATGTGATTGTTATACCATCTGGTATAACTTTCTCAGGTTTGGTTGCCCCGGTAGGTTTTTGGCTGCTTTCCCAATAATTAAAAGCATATATTACACAACACACCTTTGTGTTGGTGATTGTCATGGTTAATAGCAATACTGTTACTTGCAATATGAGCAGCTGACCCTATTCAGTATGTAGCACCCTCCTAGGGAGGTACTAGGATAGTTTGATAGCTGTTAAGTTGTGTGTGGCTGAGTGGCGACTGGTGCTCCATTTTTTTGGGGGGGCAGCAAACAAACCTCCTACATGCTCCCGCCCACCTGCTCGCTTACCCACCATGCTCGCAAGCCTGCCAGCCCCAACACTTACCCCATCCAGATCACTGGGGCTGTGGCAGCTTCCCCTGCTTCTCCTCCTGGCCAAATCAGTCTTAGGACCTGCTTCCTGCCCCGATTGGCCGGGAGGAGAAGCAGGAAAACAATAGCGAATCGACATTCACTAATGTCACAAGTGGGTGGGCTCGGGGCGCAGTGCTCTGCGACTGGAGCCCACCCTTTTTGAAGCCAATTAGAGCCTAATCATGTGCTTCACAAAAAAAAAAAAAAAAAAAAAATAAAAAAAACTTGTGGAACTCTATACATCCGGAGCCCCACATTAATATTCAGTGCTGGTGCATAGAGATTAGGAGGGCCCCTTATGGATGGGCCACCGCTGGTGTAGCTGTAATCGCGTGACAGGCAAAAGCATATTCTGCTCACTTCTGGTCCAAATCATTTGGTGGAGGGGGGATTATGGTGTGGGGGTTGTTTTTCAGGGGTTGGGCTTGGCCCCTTAGTTCCAGTGAAGGGAACTTAAGGTGTCAGCATACCAAGACATTTTGAACAATTTCATGCTCCCAACTTTGTGGGAACAGTTTGGTGATGGCCCCTTCCTGTTCCAACATGACTGCACACCAGTGCACAAAGCAAGGTCTATAAAGACATGAATGTGAGAGTTTGGGGTGGAGGAACTTGACTGGCCTGCACAGAGCGGAGACCGCGGGCCAGCCCTTCTCATCAAATATCAGTACATAACCTCACAAATGTGCTTCTGGAAGAATGGTCAAACATTCCCATAGACACACTCCTAAACCTTGTGGACGGCCTTCCCAGAAGAGTTGAAGCTGTTATAGCTGCAAAGGGTGGGCCAACTCAATATGTAACCCTACGGACTAAGACTGGGATTCCATTAAAGTTCATGTGTGTGTAAAGGCAAGCGTGCCAATACTTTTGGTAATTTGGTGTATATATCCTCATGCCCGATACTTGCTTGCCTCAATTTGAAACAGGTTGATTTTACATGTGTTTTATTGACCTTCTTCTCCAACTTGATCATCATGCTTTTCCCACTAGTGCTGCTGGTTAAGTTCCACATCTGTTGCTTTTTCTATTGGTTTTGCCCACCTCCCAGTTGGATTGCTTTTGGACGTCCAACATATATGCGCTTCCAGCTGGAGTCAGTCACATTATGAATAATGGGGTTCATCTTCTAAACTATTGTCACCCTCTGCCTCACCCACAAATGCATACAAGAAAACGCTCCCCAATACCTATGCAAGAAGATAACACACTACACACCCAATCGCAGTCTCCGATTATCTAACCAAAACCTCCTCCTCATTCCCAAATCCTGCTACAAATCAAAGGGAGAATGAAGATTCGCAGTCCAAGGACCATGGCTATGGAACGCTCTACTGACTGACATCCGTATGGAAGAAAACCATCGGACCTTCAGAAAAAAACTCAAGACCCACCTCTTCTAAGAAGCAGGACAACACAGGACAGATCGAGCGCCTTGAGGCCATTCAGTTTGCATTTGCAGTACTATACAAATCATTCATTCAGTATGTTTTTTCTCAGGTACTGCCACAGCACTTCTATTGACTTGTGTAGCGGCCATAACCCTTTGTAGGGTGGCCTTGATTAACTGGGCTTACCAGTTACCTCCGCTTAGCTTGTCCTTTCACGTCTAGGGGTTCCCAGGGTTGATACCCAACAACTTGAACGCTGACACAAATAAAGTCCTTTTGAAAGGTTTTATTTTGCAGCGATAACATCCAATAACACAGTCTCTCATGGGAACAGAGGGCATGGGGTGAAGAACTCAGGCACCTTGAACTGCAGGTTTAACAAAGTCTCTAATTCCACCCAGAGAGTAGCCACTCGCAGCTGCGTACTTCAAGGCTGAACAGATCTGTAGCCAGAGATCATGGCAGTCAGCACGTTGACTCAAAACTTGAAACAATCCTATGAAGGTGTACAAATTGTAACTAAGGGTGAACAGGAACCTTTTTCTTCACTACCTGGAACGTTCTCTGTCTCCTTAATAGTACTGGAAAAAGCGTGCATTTGTCAATGTCCTTCCCAACTCAGTAACCAGGCACTTCTTAGGATGCCACTTGTCGGCCCTCCTCCGAAGAGTCCTCCCCCGGTCACTTCCACGAGCTGTGGTGCCCCTTCAAGCTGAGAGCGCACCCGGACACCTTGAATCCTCCCTCAGTTACTGCACCTCGGACCAGCCGGTTCCGAGACTCGGGAACAGACGGATCCCTGCCCCAGACCAGACGGGTCTATTGGGGCATCTAACAGGAACATGTTGCGGGATGTCGAACAACCCGGGGCTACCCCGGTCTTGGAACAAGAACAGACCACTCGGGCCTCACAAACTCCACTCTGAACATGTGACCCACACATCTTAAGTACCCCTTCCCAGACTCCCCAGCGGGGCCCGGAACTCCCACTGATTGGCTCCAAGAAAGTTGATACTCAAAACGTCCAACCAGGCCTGGTTCTGGCCTGTCATGTGCACCTCACTGTACACATGACCAGGCAGAACTTCTAACACAGCCCAGCCAGACTGATGTCAAGGCCATCCTACATAATTAACCCTCAGAACCCCTACTGTTCTGAGGCAAAAACAAAATTTTCATCTGCATGACACTTTGTCCAAAATGTCATCCGCTACACTTGTTAAAACTGCTTATAAGGCGACCAAATAACTTTCTCCAATGGGCGACAACAACAGTAGTGGGGTTCCATCTGCATATTTCTTCTTCCCTGAAATATCGATCTATCAACTTGGGTACAACCAGCATGCCGCGTTTTACCTGCTATTATCGCTAGCGGCTGCTATAGCCGCTAGCAATAATCACTGTCGTCTCTCCACTGGGAGAAGAAAATGGCCTGGCAGGAGTTATTCCGGCGTCAACACTGTCTGTGTTGATGGGGGAATCCAGCTAATTTTTTTCCTGCAAGCCGTGGCTGCAGGAAAGATATTTGCTCTGTGTATGGCCGGCCTAAGGCATGATGGTTGGAAGAATGATTGTACAGGAGGCTGGCATAACGATTTTTGATTTGTCAGCGGAAAAACCTCCTGTAGGTGGCAGTATAACCCACATGTCATAGAGACTGTTCTGCAAACTTTGTGTCCCTCACTGGAATTACACTAGACAAATAAAAAATAATACAAAACAAATAAACAATGGGCATACAAGATTATCCCTGTGTTAGTTAGCCATGCTCGACATTTTAATGTAAAAATATATATATTTTTTATTTGATTTTGGCCTGCTGACCTGGCTTATACATTTCTGATTTCTGGCTCTTTAAAAGCTGAACTCCAGGCAAACCGCTCAATATACAGATGGAAATACACATATAAGATCTGTTTTATCTGCCAAAGAATTTATATTTTTATTTCTGCGCATCCAGTTTTTTAAAATAAATCCCCTGCGACGTTTCTTAAAATCCTGGAGATGATTAGGACACCTAAAATAAGGAGCCATAATACGTTCAATGCCGCCGAGGTGATATTGATGAGCAACCTGCACATCTCATACACTGTCCCGATCATGCTGGTGAGTAACAGAAATAGCTTGCTGAAGGCTAACAGGATGGCAATAATAGAAGTCACCATCAGACAAAGGCTCCGGACAAGTTGGTAGATTGCCATTCTAAAACCTTCCGGTCTGTTGAAATAAACTGCCTCCATTTTTTTATTTTTTCTAATGGTGCCTGATCCACTGGAGAGAAGAGAGAGAGACGTCGGCAAGGATTAGAACTGGCTTTAGCTACAAAAAATAAAATTACATTTGTTAAAAACCCTAACTGGATGACATTTAGTTTGCTAAACCATTCTGAACAATTCTTTTTTTTTTTTTTCTCAATAAAATACTTTTTTTTTTTTTTACTTTTATTCATCCTTATTTATATGTCAGTGCTGCTGTGTTTTTGTTTTTTTGGGGTCATCTAAAGAGCAAACACAACTATCTAATTTCAGAGAATTTGTCTCTGATTGAAACCTCTGATTGAGGAAGGGGGATAAGTCAGAGTTTGACTCTTCACTTGTATGTGCCCATTTAATTTTGAGATATTGAGCTCTGTACACAACATGCCTATTTGCAATACAAGGTCAATTTGAAAATGTTAAAGCGGAGGTCCACCCTATAAAGAAAAAGAAAAAAAAAAAAATACATAAAAATTCTTCTAAAAATGTGAAAAAAAAAATGTGAAATTTTTTTTACATATAAAACCCCTATATTGTGCCAGTTACCAGCCCTGAGGTCAGGCAGGAGATAAGTCATCCTAATGCCCCGTACACATTTTTTTTTCTTTGCATGCTAGTCGTATTTCGAACCTGAAGAGTTATGCCGGCCATACATGGTTTGAATTTCGAAAGAATTTTCTTTCGAAAATCGTATCTAAGAATTTTCGTATGAATTTCGCACCAGTGGGGCTGCAGCAACAGCTGATTTTCGTACGGAAATAAAATTTGAGGAATCAGACATGTTGGAAATTTTTAGAAAAACGAACGATTTTCTAATCAATGATGGGAGAATCGTGCGAGAAATGTAATAAGAAAAGAAAATGTACGGAGATAAAAGAAAATTTACGGAGAGAAAAGAAGATTCCCGGCCAAGAAAATTCTTTTCTGTAGCAACATGAGGTGAAATTGAAGGCTTGGTCGGCTGAATTTCGAAAATCAATGGTGGCATCATCGGATCACAAGAAAAACGAATTTTCTGATTTTGAAAAGAAAATTCGTTCGAAATTCGACCGTGTATGGCCTGCATTAAAGTTACAAAAATTCTCGTACAACAGAATAAAAAATCAGAAGTGATGTCATGTGTTATAATGTATCTGTATTGTATTTTCGGACAACAATTGTACTGATTAAACAAAAATGATGTGATCTGGTATAATACAAGAAAAATTTTCGTGCATGTCCGAAATAAAAATAATATCGAATGAACTGTTGTGATCAGCTCTCCAAAGCTCTGTACTAACGATCTGATTATCATATGATCGCGTCGAAAGCAGTATTTTTTGTCTGATTTTCGGATTGTGCATAGCTCCCAACTATCCCTGATTTTGAAGGGACTATCCCCGATATGGAACAATGTCTCTCTGTCCCTCATTCCTCCTCATTTGTCCCTCATTTTGGTCTGGTCTACATCATTGTATATAAAATGCACTTTTCATCTATCAAAAAAAGTTTTCCCAGCGCTAAACCTTTCATCTGATTTCTAAATTGCTGCATTTGTAAATTCCAAAAGTCAATATAAAGGAATAGTAGTGGTAAAATGGCACTTGTGGGTTTAATCAATCTTGTTTTTTGTACGATTCTCCTTTAACCACTTGCCGACCAGCGCACGACGATGTACGTCGACAGAATGGCACGGGCAGGCTAATGGGCGTACATGTACGTCCCTTTAAATTTGCCGCCCTGCCATCGGGAACGCGCCGCCGGTGGCGCGCTCCCGTGCTGGTCGGGACCCCCGTGAGTCCGGTCGCGGGACCCGCGGACTCGATCGCCGCGGGCATCCCCGCGATCGTCTCACGGAGCGGCCGAATGGAGGAGTGCCGTTGTAAACAACATTTCTCCATTCTGCCTAGCAACTAGTGACGCTGATCTCTGCTCCATGTGATTGGAGCAGAGATCAGTGTTCACTAAATGAAAGCCCAACCCCCCCACAGTTAGTAACATGCCCCTAGGAACACTTAACCCCTACACTGCCACCCACTGGTTAACCCCTTCACTGCCAGTGTCATTTACACAGGAATCACTGCATTTATATAGCAGTGATTACTGTATAAATGACAATGGTCCCAAAAATGTGTCAAAAATGTCCAATGGATCCCCCACAATGTCGCAGTCACAATAAAAATCGCTGATCGCCGCCATTACTAGTAAAAAAAATAATAATAAAAAATTATTAATAAAAATGCTATAAAACTATCCCTATTTTGTAAACGCTATAACTTTTGCGCAAACCAATCAATAATTGCTTATTGCGATTTTTTTTACCAAAAATATGTAGAAGAATACGTATCGGCCTAAACTGAGGGAAAAAAATGTTTTTTTATATATTTTTGGGGGATATTTATTATAACAAAAAGTAAAAAATAATGCGTTTTTTTTCAAAATTGTCGCTCTATTTTTGTTTATAGCGCAAAAAATAAAAACCGCAGGGGTGATCAAATACCACCAAAAGAAAGCTCTATTTGTGGGGAAAAAAGGACGTCAATTTTGTTTGGGAGCCACGTCGCACGACCGCGCAATTGTCAGTTAAAGCGACGCAGTGCCGAATCGCAAAAAGTGGACTGGTCTTAGACCAGCAAATTGGTCCGGTCTGAAAGTGGTTAAGGGGGCGTGGCCAGGGGTGTGTCCTGTGCCTGTATACTTTTGCTGATAGGTGTCCCTCATTCCCATCTCAAAAAGTTGTGAGGTATGGGATTGTGTGTATGGGCCATAAGTAGGGGCATTACAACCTGACAATGGGCTGACACGTCTGCTTTGACAGGGAGTGAATAATACCAAACACCTGACAAGGAATGTCTTTACTTATATTTGTATAACAACTTAACAGTGGAAGTTCAAACAGATTCTTTCCATGACAGGTTTCCTTTCAACATATATTATTTTGATTGCCCTCTACCCCTTATCTTTGAGTCCTTCAGTTCTTAACCACTTGCGGACCGCTCTTGTCCACAATGTACTGACATACCTGTACGTCACTGACTGTTTCCGGGTTAAGGGAGCGTGCATGCGCGTGCCTGTTGGCACCCACTGTGATTGTACACATCGGGAGCCTGTCAGCAAGTTTCCGACCAATGATTCATGGATGATCGGCTGTGTACAATCACAGCCCAGCACTTTGTGTTGACAATATGGAATTGTGACACAACTGCCACTGACATCACCAGTGACACTAATAATAATAATACTATACACTGTCACTGTATTAATGACACTGGCTGGGAAGGGGTTACCATCTGGGGGCAATGAAAGGGTTAACTGTGTGCCTAACAAGTGTAATGTGTGCAATATGTGCTGCATTTTCTAGTAGATATAGCTGATTTTTCTGATTCTCCGTGTATAGAGCGCTGCATTGTTAGTGAACACGGAGCTCTGTGCTGTAATTCGCTAAGTAGATCAGAAGGTTCCAGCCATAAATCATTAGCCAGGACCTGCTAACCCACTTGTGCTGTACTGATTTAACCACTTACGGATCGAGCCTCTTTCTGAGATTTGTTGTTTACAAGTTAAAAAATGTTTTTTTTTTGCTAGAAAATGACTTAGAACCCCCAAACATTATACATTTTTTTTCTAACACCCTAGAGAATAAAATGGCGGTCGCTGTAATACTTTCTCTCACACCGTATCTGCGCAGCAGTCATATGCCCTGTACACACGGTCAGACATTCCGATGACAAAATCCGACTGATTTTTTTACAAAGGATTTTGGCCCAAAATTGTCTTGCATACACACGGTCGCACAAAGTTGTCTGAAACTCCGTTCGCTCAGAACGAGGTGATGTAAACCACGTACGACGGGACTATAAAGAGGCTAGTAGTCAATAGCTTTCGTCTCGTAATTTATTCTGAGCATGCGTGGCACTTTGTGTATCAGAATTGTATACACGCGATCAGAATTTAAACGATCGGATCTTGCTGTCGGAAAATTTTAGATCCAGATCTCAAACTTTGTGTGTCGGAAATTCCGACGGAAAAAGTCAGATGGAGCCCGCAAACGATCGGAATTTCCGACAACACAGTCCGATCGTACATTTTCCGTCTGAAAGTCTGACCGTGTGTACAGGGCATTACAAGCGCACTTTTTTGGAAAAAATACACTTTTTGAATTAAAAAATAAGACAACAGTAATGTTAGCCCAATTTTTTTTTATATTGTGAAAGATAATGTTACGCCGAGTAAATTGATACCCAACATGTCACGCTTCAAAATTGCGCCCGCTCGTGGAATGGCAACAAACTTTTACCCTTAAAAATCTCCATAGGCAACGTTTAAAAAAATTCTACAGGTTGCATGTTTTGAGTTAAAAAGGAGGTCTAGGCTAGAATTATTGCTCTCACTCTACCGATCGCGTCGATACCTCATATGTGTGGTTTGAACACCGTTTTGATATGCGAGCGCAAAAATTGTAAACATCCCTTGTAATAGTATAAAAGCAAAGCAGCTGCTTTTTAAAATATAGTATATCTATAAAGAAACAATACAAAAAACAGTGCTTAATAAAAAGTCAACTTTTTATTGACGCCCTCAGACGAAGTCGGATATGACGAAACGCGTCTGAGACGTAATCAACCGGAAGTGACGCATGTGCCTCATCCCTGCGTTCCACAAGCCAGAGTAGCAGGAAGCGACTCGCTGATGTACACAGCGAACGCCCGACACTCTTCCGGCGATTAGGATCGGGATAAAGGCACAGTGCACTTGTTTTTTAATCGCTGTTCTAATAGGTAATTTCTGGTATGCCTAACATTTATTGGGGGGCCATTGTATCAATAAAGGTGTAAAGCAGAATTACGCTATGGTTTTATGTTCTATTCCTTTTATATAGTACACCGGAGCCCCAATCCGATAACAGTGACACCTAGTGGTTAAGGAGGAATCAACAAGGGAATGATGACTCTCGGAAGGTCTATTATTTCTGACGTTTTGGTGAGTGTATCCCCAAAAGGGGATCCTTGAGCCACGAGTGGTGAAAATTTGGGTGGAAGCTTTCTCTATCAACCACAATAAGAACTTTCCAATCACTTTTAGACACCATTCTTGGAACTGTGTTTCACTTAGAGAAAAGTAGCACTGTTTTTTGTATTGTTTCTTTACAGATCCCTTGTAATAGAAAAAAGCATGACAGGGCCTCTTAAATATGAGATCTTGTGTCAAAAAGACCTCACATCTCATATTTACACTAAAATACAATAAAAAAAAATTTGTCATTTAAATATTTTTTTTTTAAATGGCCCTTTAAGAGCTATGGGCGGAAGTGACGTTTTGACGCCGCTTCCGCCGTGCATTGTTATGGAGACGGGTGGGGGCCATCTTCCTCTCACTCGTCTCCATGCCCAGCAAGGGTGAAGATCCAATCGCCTCTGCCTCTGCTGTAGTCTCTGGTAAGCGGTGGAGGGCACCGGGGCATGGCGGGAGAGGGGGGCCCCTCTCCCACCGCCAATAAAAGTGATCTCATGGCGAATCTGCCGCAGAGACCACTTTTATCTAAAACCAGACCGCTCACTGAAGAAGAGGGTACTGGGATTATGGTAGCTGGCTGCTGCCATAACAACGATAGTCCTCTTCAAACAGCCGACGTATAACGACTGTGGGCAGCCCACACAGATGGGGTTGCGGGCACACATGCGCCCCCCTGCCTGGAAATGCCGGATTACATACATGAACTTGATCCAGCGCAGAGTGGCCACCCCGTTGCCATAAATGTGCATTGGGCAGTCCGCAAGTAGTTAAAGGGTTAGTTTACCCATCCTGGTCCCTGCTGTACTTACTTCTGTGGGTGATGAACTGTCAGTGCCTGGCAGCGGCGTCCATGTCTGGGTCCAAGTTGACATGAATAGAATTGCCCGCATGGGGATGCAGATAAAAAACAAACAAACTCAGCAGCTCGGACCAAAGTTGAATAAATGCCATTGCTATGGATGTATGGGTGTAGGCCATTTACATACCTCCCGAAGCCTGACTGGAATACTCCCAGGATGTTGCTAGGATGTTGCTAAGTGAGGCCTAGTCATTCCTGCTCACCTCCACCATCGCAGATCTGAGCTCTCAAATGCTGAGCTCAGAGCTACTGGGGGAGAGAGAGTATGTGAGGAGGTTTGAATGAGAAGAAAAGCTGGCTCCTGTGATGGTGGAGGTGAGTAGGCCTCACTTAGCAACGTCCTAGTAACGTCCTTTAAGTATTCCAGTCAGGCTTCCCAGGAATATTTATGGCCTACACCTATAGCAAGGGCATTATCCAACTGACCAGGGTGAACTGACCCTTAACCCTTAGGTGCCAATGTAAGCAAATATGCAGCCCCTCGGTGGGTGGGCCTTGGCGCCGAGCGGCCGCATATTTCCGTACCAATTTGCAGACACAGCTGTGCTGAGAGCGCTCAACCTGTGCACTCGCAGCACTATTACCGGTGGCTAAGAAGCGCTCGGGAGCTTTACGATCACATGATCATAAACCCCACCCCCCACATCTGAAACCTACAAAAAGGGCCGGGAGGCGCTTTTGCAAAGTAGTTAAAAAAATTATATTTCATAATTTTGTAGGTTTTGTAATTCTCTGGAACACCAGTCTGCGGTTATGGCACTCTCCTAAGCCCCCTCTTACCCCCTGGAATCATTCATATCCTGTACGATCTTCAGTGGGTGTCCCAGTTACCATGGCAACCCACCAAACACATTTCTACTTCTTGTTTGGTGTTTGAAGGCGGGTTGCCACGGTAACAGGGATATCCGCTGGAGGTCACGCCGGCTTTTGAATGATTTTGGTGATCGCACTATACTGGTGCACGATAGACGCAGAGGATGCCGGCCCACTTTTGCCACCCTGTGCAAATGTTTTTCCTGCCTCGGTTGCTAGGACCTGTCATCAGTTGTGTAAACATGGCAATGTTACTGAGGGGTAGAGAGGACTGAGGGCGGCCTAAACTGGTCACCTCACTTTCCCTCATCGGTGGCAGATCCTGAGATCCCACATTTTTGATGTTTTAGGCAGTTGTCATGGTAACAAATGTATGGAGACTGCGCCACTCACCTCACAAACACCGCGTACAGCCGTTACCTCAGGATTTACCGCCTGCCAGATCCTTTCTGCTGAGAGAACACCTACAGCTGGCAGCACCCTTTCCCCAGGGACCAATCACAGGAAAGACAGTCCAGGATCCTTCCGGAATCACCGGGCAGACCCTGATCTCCACACAAATGTCACCCTTTCTCTATAGGCCTTTGTTTTATATATATATATATATATATATATATATATATATTTTTTTTTTTTAACTTTATTATATTTTTACACATCAATGACTTTCTGTATAGGCCTCAGGGAACTTCCAGTAATATACCCCTTCCATGCCTATGCCTATTTCCGACATTTGTTTCTTACAAGTTAAAATACGTATTTTTTTGCTAGAAAATGACTTAGAACCCCCAAACATAACAAATATATATTTTCTTTAGCAGAGATCCTAGAGAATAAAATGGCGACCGTTGCACTATTTTATGTCACACGCTATTTGCGCAGCGGTCTTTCAACACATTCACACTTTCGTGAATAAAAAAAAAAAAAAAAACTAAACAGTGAAGTTAGCCCAATTTTTTTGTATAATGTGAAAGATGATATTACGCTGAATGTCATGTTTTGAAATTGCGCACACTCGTGGAATGGCGCCAAACTACAGTGCATAAAAATCTCCACAGGTTGGCTCCTAAAGAGTCAACCGGCCGCTATGAAAAACGGTACCGGGGTGATGCCTACAGGTGCAGACATCACACCGGTTTAACTCCTCCAAGCCATGAACGCAAATATACGCACAGTTGGCACAAAGGGGATACACACACAATATATATATATATATATATATATATATATATATATATATATATATATATATATAGAGAGAGAGAGAGAGAGAGAGAGAGAGAGAGAGAGAGAGAGAGAGAGAGAGAGAGAGAGAGAGAGAGATATATCTATATATATATATTTAGATATCTATCTATCTATATATAGATGTACATACACACACACATTCATCATCCATTTTGTTCTTTATTGAGATACAAAACAAGCGTGTAACCAGTGACGCATCACTTCACCCAAAATGCATATGCTTGGCCCAATTCAGAGCATTGCCAAGTAGTGAACAAAATATAAAGATGACAGCTTCAGAGCAACGACTTTCAAATAGATGTCAATGATACATAAAAATATAATAAAGTTTAAAAAGAAAAAAAAATTGATCTATATATATATATATAAATATATACAGTATATATGTCACTGATATGTAAAAAAATTTAAATAAATTTTATATATATTATACATGTAAAAAAATGTAAATAAATGCTCTATATATATATATATATATATATTTTTTTTTTATTTATATATATATTTATTAGATATATACTTCATGTATACACGTATAATGTGTATTTTTACATATTGAACTTTTTAACATATTTTTACATATCAATATATTTGTAATAAACTTTATTATCATTTTACATATCAATGACAGTCTGTATAGGTCCCGGAGAACTGCCAGTACATATTTATATAACCAGTGACGCATCACTTCACCCAATATGCATATGCTTGGTCTGATTCAGAGCATCATCAAGTAGCGAACAAAATATAAAGATGACAGCTTCAGAGCAACGACTTTCATATAGATGTCAGTGATACATAAAAAAAAAAAGATCTATATATAAATATATACAGTAGGGGGTTGATTTACTAAAGTCAAATACTCTGCGCACTTTGCAAAGTGCAGTCGCTCCAGACCTTAGTAAACGGGCAGAAGCTCTGCAGACGTCCATTATCCAATCATGTGCAAGCGAAAAAAAAAATTTTTTTCCTTGCACGTGATTGGGTACTTTTTGGAAAGTGAATCTTTACCTCATTTGCTAAGCTCTGGGGCAACCGCAACTTTTCAAAGTGCACAATCTATTTGCCTTTAGTAGATCAATCCCTATTTCTAAATGTGCTATTGACCTGAAATGTTCACCACATGTCGGTAACAACCCATGCTATCCATACATACAAAGACACCAAAATGCATACATTCAGAAATTAAGTTATGTGTAATAAAATGGAATGACACAGGGAAAAGGTACTGAACTCGTGAAGAAAGGGAGGTGCAAAAAGGCATGGAAAGCCAAGGCACCAGCTGAAATCTATCAGTAATTAGAAAGCATGTAGAAAGCAATCCCGCCCCTTGTCAGTGAAAATTAATATCAGCTGGTTCAGTCTCATCTAATGGCCTATAAAAAGTTGTCTCATCACCAAGGTAAACAAAGATTTGGGGGGCACACCCTAAAAAATGCATAAAAGACGGTGCAGCCATAAGACCATACAGACAGAAAAAAAGATTACAGCGCACACATAAAAAAAATGACATTTAACTCTTGCAAGGCTAATTTAAAACACCTGAGCATATTCAGAAAATATGGGGATTTAGTTACAACATATGGCCATATAGTGCTAAGCAGGGGCGGACTGACAACTCATGGGGCCCCCGGGCAATAGGAGAAGATTATGGAGCCCCTGATCAATAGATTATGGGGGGCCCCCAGGCAATAGGAGATTATGGGTCCCCCAGGCAATATAAGATTATGGGGCCCCTGATCAATAGCAGATTATGGGGGACCCCCAGGCAATAGGAGATTATGGGGCCCCCAAGCAATAGATTATGGGGACAAACAGTATACACACACACACATACGGTATACACACACAAACACACAATATACACACACAGTATACACACACAATACACATACACATACTGAAAAGGTACTGGAGAGGCGGGGCAGCTATAATCTTGGGATTTAAAAAAAAAAAAAATCACAGATTTTTACATACTGTCCCTGGTTTTATTGAGGCTGGCAACCCTGATGGGGCCCCTTAGTGGCATGGAGCCCTCGGGCAGTGCCCATGTGCCCGAATGGCCAGTCCACCCCTGGTGCTAAGCCCACTACTACGTCAAAGTACCCCATTCTTGTTGGGTCCTATGCTATCCATAGAATGGAAGATCCTGCTTCTCTGAACCATGGGAGAAATACACTCCTCTAAATGGGAGAATTAAAAGGACTCCTCCTATAACACAGGTTGACACTAATAAGAGGCAATGGTAGGGGTGGGGTGGGGTGCTCCAACCCAAAGGGATTTGGTCAGAATCCATACAATAGACAAAGATTTGGGGGGCACACCCTAAAAAATGCATAAAAGACGGCGCAGCCATAATACCATACAGACAGAAAAAAAAAAGATTACAGCGCACACATTGCTGTGGAACTCTGCAGCTCCTCCAGGGTTACCTTAGGTCTCTGTGCTCCTCTCTGGTTAATGCCCTCCTTGCCCGCTCTGTGAGTTTTGGTGTGCGCCCGTCTCTTGGCAGGTTTGCTGTTGTGCCATGTTCTTTCCATTTGGTTATGATAGATCTGATGGTGCTCCTAGGGATCATCAAAGATTTGGATATTTTTTTAGAATCTAACCCTGACTTGTACTTCTCAACAACATTGTCTCTTACTTGTTTGGAGAGTTCCTTGGTCTTCATGGCAGTGTTTGGTTAGTGGTGCCTCTTGCTTAGGTGTTGCAGCCTCTGGGGCCTTTCATAAAGGTGTGTCTATGTAATGACAGATCATGTGACACTTAGATTGCACACAGGTGGACATCATTTCACTAATTATGTGACTTCTGAAGGTAATTGGTTGCACCGGAGCTTTTTATGGGCTTCATAACAAAGGGGGTGAATACATACGCACATGCCAATTATCAGTTTTTTTTATTTCTGAAAAATAGTTTTATGTATATATTTTTTCTAATTTTACTTCACCAACTTAGACTATTGTGTTCTGATCCATCACATATAATTCAGGTTAAAAAAAAAACCATTCAACTAAAGGCTGTATTGTAACAAAATAGGTAAAAAGCCAAGGGGGGTGAATACTTTTGCAAGGCCCTGTATATAATTTTTATATTTTTTTTAAACTTTAATATATTTTTACATATCAGTGACGTATTTTTGAAGGTCATCACTCTGAATCTGTCACATTTATATTTTATTTGCTACTTGACGATTCGCTGAATCAGGCCAAGCGTATGCATTTTAGGTGAAATGAGGCGTCACTGGTTTCATGCTTGTCTTGGGTCACTGACTCACTAAGCAGTGAAAGATGACAGCTCCGAGACGGAGCCATCAAAAGCAAAGTCAGCACCCATATTTCTGTCCTGATGGGTTCTCTTTAATTGCCCCCCCCATCGCTCACCGCTGGGGTTTCTGGGTAAAGATTCCACCCGGGTGCTCCACCGGCGGGCAGTAAATAAAATGATGCGGATCTGTGTAAATAGAGTTCATTCGGGTTCTCACTCCAGGCCAGTTGCCGAATGAGTCATCCCGCCATGTCCTCCCATTCTGCTCCATGGCTCCCCCCCCCCCCCAAGCCTGTGATTCATCATCACTCCAAGCCGGGACCGCGCTCCAACCTCACGCCTGTCGAGGAGAACAATCGTCTGAAGAGGAAGGTAATCTCCGCTATTTAACCTCACCGGCGTCACGTGCCAGGCCGCTCATTTGTTCAGACGTTGTGCCATTCATTGGCAGAGAGGACGACAGGCGAGGGGGCACAAAGCACAGATCTCTGATTAGTTCTCGGATTTCCACACGTTTTCTGGGAAAATTACAGATTTTTCTGTCTTTTCAAGTGCAAAAATGCCATTTACTAATTTACATATTGTAAAGGATGGCACGTGCTCCAGTTCAGGTGGCACTGGGCACACACATCAAACCACATAGCTTAGGTGGCACCAAGTAGCTCAGGTTTACACCAATCAGACATACACTTTCTCACCAAAAGTATTGGCACACCTGCCTTTATGAACTTTAATGGCATCCCAGTCTTAGTCCGTAGGGTTCAATATTGAGTTGGCCCATCCCTTGCAGCTATAACAGCTTCAACTCTTCTGGGAAAGCTGTTCACAAGGTTTAGGAGTGTGTCTGTGGGAATGTTTGACCGTTCTTCCAGAAGCCAATTTGTGAGGTCAGGCACTGGATGTTGGATGAAAAGAACCGGCTCACAGTCTCCGCTCTAATTTATCCCAAAGGTGTCTCTGTTAACCCAATAAATGACTCTATTGGGTTGAAGTCAGGACTCTGTGCAGGCCAGCCAAGTTCCTCCACCCCAAACTCGTTCATCCATGTCTTTATGGGGAGGAACGCTACTCGGCCGACACCTGTGGCCTACAGACACTGGACTGGTGGTGGTTCTTCTTTTGGATGTTACATAGAAACCTTGGCATCCTTTTGCATCTTCACTGGCAAAGGGCTAAACACAGAGTGAACAGGGAGTATAAAATTTAATAAATGGAGAGTTCCCCCCTCTCTGATTGATGTCAGTCCTTGGCTCTTAGGCTGAATTCACACCTATGCAGTTTTAGTGCTTTTTGCATTTTGCAGATTTGCACTACAGTCCATTTACCATGGTTTCCTATGGAACACGTTCTGTAGTGCAAATCTGCAAAATGCAAAAAGCACTAAAACTGCCATAGGTGTGAATCCAGCCTCAGGCTGGCCATAGATGACTCATTTGTTTTTTGATCGGCCAGCAGCCAAATGGAAATAAAAAATAATTAATTCCTCCACCCAAACAAGTGAAATGAATGGAGGAATGCTTCCCGTCGCGCCATTGTATTCTGAAAGCGGGAAACCTCTGCTGTCAGAATAAACCGTTCCCACTGATTGACACTGCCACCGCTGACTGGGAAAAGTTTTCGAACACTCCCAATCAACAGATCGATTAGATCCTCTTCTAACGAGCAGGAATAGCTATGCATGGATCCCTGCTGAACTGACCACATTTGGATCCATCTATGGCCAGCTTTAGTATTTTAATTCCCCCCATTCAGTTACATTGTATCATCTCCATCCCTCAGTTACATTTAATCATCTCCATCCCTCAGCTACACTGTAATGTTTAAATCCTTAATAGATGTCCATTTGTGGGTGCACTCCTGTTAACTTCCTCTGCAAAATGGTCACACCTCAAAACCATATTCTGTTAGTGTCTTAGATTAACATACATGTGTTTTTTGCTTTCCTTGCTCTTTTCCAAGTCTTGTTTTGTTGACCAATTAATTTTCATGCAACAGATTTCCCAGCTGCAGTTTAACTAGGCTGATTGGCATGGCAAAACAAAAAAAAAAGTTGTGATTTGTCTAAAAGCTACTTTCATTGTGCCTTCATGGTATAATATGCATGGATAGTCACCAGAGATATGCTGCGTACACACAACCGGACTTTTCGACGGACTAGGTCCGACGGTCTTCCCGTCAGTCTTTTGGAGGAGTTACGATGGACTTTGCGAACGAACGGACTTGGCCACTCACAAGCACACCAAAGTCCGACGGATTAGAACGTGGTGACGTACGACCGGACTAGAATAAGGAAGTTCATAGCCAGTAGCCAATAGCTGCCCTCGCGTCGATTCTCGTCCGGACTAGCATACAGACGAACTGATTTTTCGACCGGATTCGAGTCCGTCGGAAAGATTTGAAACATGTTTTATTTCTAGATCCGTCTGACTTTTGGGGAAAAAAAGTCCACTGGAGCCCATACACGATCGTAATATCTGACGGATTCATTCCGTCTGACCTAGTCCGTCGAAAAGTCCGGTCGTGTGTAGGAAGCACTTAAAGCGGAGGTCCACCCTAAAATGGACCTTCCGCTCATCGGAATCCTCCCCCCCTCCGGCGCCACAATTGGCACCTTTCAGGGGGGAGGGGGGTGCAGTTACCTGGATAATCCAGGTAACTGCACCCACTTCCAGGATAGCTCTCTGCGGAAAGGGGCGTAGATTACGCCCCTTTCCGCAAGTGCCCCGCTGCCTGCTGGGAAAACACACAGATCCCAGAGGCAGCGGGGACCGTCCTTATTGCGCAGCGCAGCTCGCGCATGCACAGTAGGGAACCGGGAAATGAAGCCGAAAGGCTCCATTTCCTGATTCCCATACCCAAGATGGCGGCGGCAGCACCCGAGAAACGATCTACAGATCGGCTTCGGGTGCCGACATCGCGGGCGCGCTGGACAGGTAAGTGTCACTATTTTAAAAGTCAGCAGCTGCAGTATTTGTAGCTGCTGGCTTTTAAAAAGAAAAAAACACGGAGTCCCGGCGGACTCCCGCTTTAACCCCTTGATCGCCCCCTAGTATTAACCTCTTCCCTGCCAGTGACATTTATATATATTTAGCTCTGATCGCTGTATAAACGTCAATGGTCCCAAAAAAGTGTGTCAAAAGTCTCCGATCTGTTCGCCGCAATGTAGCAGTCCTGCTAAAATTCACTGATCACTTCCATTACCATAAACATATCCCCTCTTTTGTAGACGCAATAACTTTTGCGCAAACCAATCAACATACGCTTATTGGGATTTTTTTTTTACCAAAAATATGTAGCAGAATACACATTGGCCTAAATTGATGAAGACATTTGATTTTTTACATTGTTTTATTGGGAATGTTTTATAGCAGAAAGTAAAATATTGTTTGTTTTTTTCAAAATTGTCGCTCTTTTTTTGTTTATAGCGCAAAACATAAAAACCGCAGAGGTGATCAAATACTACCAAAAGAAAGCTCTATTTATGGGGAAAAAACACGACATGACGCAATTGACAGTTAAAGGAACGCAGTGCCGTATTGCAAAAAATGGCTTGGTCATGAGGGGGGTAAAACTTCCGGAGCTGAAGTGGTTAATGCTGGAGCTTGATCTGTGTATTTTTTTGCTATACCTGGTTCCTGCACTTCCCCTCATCAATATGAAAATAAGATTTTTTTATTATTTTTTTTTTTTACAAATAACGTCATTGTCACGATATTTCACATAGGAGACTGGAACAAAGCCGTTTCCGGCTTTCCTAGCCGGCGGAAGTGCCCGATCGTGGATTGGGTCTCCCGGTTGGACGAGAGGTCCGGGAAGAGGAGCGGAAGGCGGCGGGACGTCCCCTCCCACTCTTTTAGGATAACAGCAAAGCGGCTTTTAGCCGCATCGGTTGTTATCCCTAAAGAGCCGACCGCCCGCTTTAAGAAAGCTGCAGGCACCACCCCGGTATAACCCCTTAAAGCCGAGGCCGCATATGTGCGTACGGTCGGCGCTAAGGGGTTAAGTTCCTCGGTCGCAAACGAGGTAACGTGCTGCGTCGTCAGGATTTACGATAATGAACTCATCTGCTGCATCCATTTTTTTTTAATTGTTAGATCTATTTAGCGGAGCGAGTTTATGGGGCGGAAGTTTAATTGTGCGTAGACTATTGACTGACAGTCGGATCGCACGCCGCACACCGGTCCCCTTCAGGAACGCCATGCTGTGCCGCTTCCATTGTGTTATCGATTTGACTTCGGAGGCGTATTTGAGCACATTCATAACAACGGGGGGAAATTTGTACCTCGTGTCAATATTGTTCACAAATAGAGCATTTCCTTTGACAGATTCACAAAAGGAGAATGGATGCGGCGTAGGAAGCGTCAGGCGGAGTATTGTTCTGACCGTCACGCAGGTTGTAAACACAGGACATTCATTCAGAATCTTCATATCCGTGAGAAGAGAAAAAATATAACGTTAAATATGAATTGAATACATATGCTAATAAAGGAAGTCTGTAGTGAGCCAAATACAGAGAACGCCATAGATGACTTCCTTTCTAAGTAAACGCTGATGACAGTCTCTGTCTTAAAGAGACCCTATTCACCAGACCATTCATCACCCTCAATCTTCCCATAAGATTATATGTGCATTTAAAGTAGTGGTAAATCTCAGACATAAAATATGAACAAAGCATATCCCTTTGTAGTATGTAGTTATTGTGACAGAACTGTCCAGCACCCACCTTGGGTGCTTCCGTCAGGATACAGCTTCCTCCAGCCTGGAACCAGGAACCAGGTATTGTAGCGGAATATTGCACCCAAGATACTAGACGACACTAGCTTAGGTGCAAACTGGAACTCTCTTTATTGTAAACTCACTGTCAGAAACCATGAAATCAGGCCAAGACAGAGGTACAGTTAAATCACACTTGTTTAATAATAAAAGTAAAAAGAACAAACGTAGTCAAAACATAGCCAAAGTTCAGTAACCGGAAACGAATAGTCAGCTACGCCAGAAGTCAGGGATCAATGTAGTGGAACAGCAAGCAGGATCCGGAGCCAGAAGGGATGTCAGCAAAGCAAGTCTTGAACAGGAACACAGGAGAGCATCTCAGTTTCCGTGATGTTGACCAAGGCAAAGGCAGAGCTCCTCTGGACTTGGACAGCTTATGTAGGCAGGACTGACGAGCAGGATATCCTCAACAGGTGCGTAACTGTGGAGAGATAGGAGCTGGCAATTAGCCAACAGCTGAGCAGCCAGCTCAGAGAAGGAAAGGCTGAGCCCAGCCCTGACACTCATTCAGAATATATATACCATACAAAATCAAATAAGAGCTTGATCATGTTATCCTAAGCAATTAGCACATCTAAGCAGTGGCGGTCCATCCATTAGGGATGCCACCCCCCCCCCCCCCAATCCACGCACCCAGCCCCTAATCTCCATGCAGGGTGCAGGTGTTCTGTCATAAACTGTCCCCTCATCGGATAGTGTCCTCCCCGTACTGCGCAGGCACAGCGCTTGCGCAGTACGGAGGACAAGGAGGCTCACTAAGTCTCAGAATGTGAACGGCGCCTGCGGAGTCCAGATTCAAGCCCCACCATCCAAGTGGACATACGCTTCGGGCACGGCCTCGCTTCGCTCGTCAATTTTTTATTCTAACTCTATGTCCACTTGGATGGTGGGTCTTGAACCTGGACTCAGTGCGCAGGCGCCGTTCATCTTCTGAGACTTTCGGCGTCTCCTTGTCCTCCGTACTGCACGAGGGCAGTACAGGGTGGACACTATCCGACGGGGGACAGTATTCGACACAACACCGGACACATGGATTTCAATTTGGGTTTCTTTTTTTAAGCACATGAATAGAGCCGGAGGCTCTAATTGGCTTAAAAAAGGGTGGGCTTAGGGTGCAGAGCACTGAGCCCCATGCCCACCCACTTGTGTGGCATTCGCAAATATTATTCGCTGATGTCTTCCTGCTTCTCCTCCTGGCTACTCAGGAAGTGGGTCCTGAGACTTGATTGGCCGGGAGTCTTAGAACTCCCAGCCAATCCGGTCTCAGGACCTGCCTCCTGTTTAGCCAGAAGGAGAAGCAACGGCCCCACAACAGCCTCTTCCAGGAGCCCGGAATCAGCAGTGGAGCACCACCTCTTCCTCCTCCCTGCACCTCTCCCGCAGTATAAGGTAAGGCCACAGATCACATGGGGGGGTGGCGGTAGTGCGAGTGATACGCCACCTATTGAGCGTGGGGGGGGGTGTAGTGCGAGTGGATCACTACTTTGATCGATTTATGCATGCGTGTGAGGGGGCCAAGTCTGTTTCCTGCCCCCCCAAATATTGACCACCAGCCACCTCTGCCTCTAAGGAATAGCCAACATAAACAGCATGCTAACTAATAGCTGACCGTGATCTAATTAACATGAACTAATTAACAACTATTCACTTAAACAAGCCTAGGTGCCCAGACCATCTGGCAACAAGCCCACCACCCTGAATACACAAAGTACATTACACATCATCATAAACATATAACATCCCACAATGTTTCGACAACAAGGTAAAGTGGACACAATATTAATCACATCTCCAAGAGATAAGCAGACAGACAGAAACAATAGGTGACTCAATTATCAATAGAAATGCACACCTAGGGGGCCCACAATGGGACAAAGACACACATAACACCTTAAACAGATCATAGCAGGAGACCCCAGTATCAGGTTGTTTTGAGCTGATTATATTAACATCTACTCTGAGTCTCATAGTCTAACACAGTCATTACTGGTTTGAGCATAGAGTCCCCAAATATGTATCTGGGTCCTCCAGTTCCCACGGATTGTGTGTTTTGGGAAGACATGAACTTGAATCGGAAGCAAGACAACTCCAAGGGTCCCCCAGGCATACACCTCCCAAGAATAGAGCCCCCTCAAACGCCAGGGTCCATAGTCAATAGTTAAGAGGCTAACCTGCAGTCTTCTCCAAAAGCCCCTGTCCTGGTTGGGTCTGTCACAGTTGTCTCAGTCCAGAGCACTGAGTGTCATTTCTGTCTGCTGCCTCCTTCCTCTGCTATCACTATGAATTACTGACACCAAGAGAAAAAAAAAGGTTATGGGGGGGGGGGGGGGGGGCGGAGACTCCAGCACACAGCCAATGATTGAAAGCCTCAGCTCTGTTCCTGTGTTCTATGTGAAGGGGGGGAGGGGGGGGGGGTGTCCCTTCCCTCCAATCTGCTCTTATTGAGACCTGCAGAATGTGACTTCAGCTCTTCACCGCTGTATGAATTCTGGACTTTGAATGGCTGTAGGGAAGAAAAGACTTCAGATAAACAGGTACAATGTACGTAGGAGGTTTTGTTTCATCTTTGTGTATCAGTCAGTCACTTCACTGGGTTTTTCATGCATTTTATTTACCTGTAAAAGTATTCCTTGTATAGACACCCAAAAGCCCTGAGACTGCTGTGGGTTGCGCAATCCTGGATGTAATGTCACCCACCCCAGCAAACTCAGAGCTGTCATTCAAAGCGCAACTACACTCACCTTCACTCCAGCACTGCGGTGTCCTGGAGCTCCCTGCCAGCCACTGACACCTTCAGCTGGTCGCCTTCCGGGTACCGTTCTCTGTTTTCATTGGCTGGGCCTAGATGCCATCACTCCCGTGCATCATTCATTTAGGAGCTGCCGAAATTGTACACTGAACTGCGCATGCACAGCTCATTGTACAGTGCGGACAGGCAAGTAATAAACTTTAATATGGAAGAAACATAGTATGCTCTCAATTCGGATCAGAAAGCTCCTGATAGCAGGTAAGCTTACCGATTCCCCACCAGCTACCATGCAGAGAGCACGCTGTCAGCACGGTAAGTTGTTTACACAGGGACGCAAATATTCGGCTGCTTGGGGTTAAGGCCCACCTGCTGAGAGGATGTATATATGCGCACTGTCGGCACCAGGGTGTTAAAGGGGTCCATGACTCAAAAAAGGTAGGAACCGCTGGTCTGTAGTATTCCACTTTGCTCTTCCCCTAGCAGTTAAATTAAAGGATATGTAGAGAGATAAGGGGGTAGAGGAGCTGGGCCAGTACAGACAGTAACTAGACACAAAAGAGGACGGGTGCTAGAATTATTGCTCTCATTCCGGCGTGCGCAGTGATATGTAACATGTGTATTGCAATCTACGTTTGCAGGCATAGGTGTCCTGCCGCGTGCATTTACATTTGTCCCCTGCATGTCTCCCATGGACTCCACTGAATGCAATGCACATCGCACTGCATTACATTCTTTCCTGGCCTTGATGGCCGGGGAAATTGTCAACGTGTGTCTGCTCTCCTCCTTCCCTCCCACTGCCCCCTCTACCCGGTGCACCCGCTATGCTGGTCCACCACTATGGATGGTTGAGTAAGGAAGAGGTTTCTGGCACTATGGGAGCTTGGCAGGGAATGAGGGTTCTTAGGGCAGCCTGGGGGCACTGTGGAAGGTTGGCAGGGGCTGAGGGCTCTTAGGGTGGCCTAGGTGCACTGTTGGATGTTGAGGGGCACTGCAGGCCACTATGAGAGGGGAAGATTTATGGAAGGAGCTGGGGGCAACTGTGGGAAATGGGGCCTCTGGAAACAGCTGGAGGTCTCCCCTAGAGGATGGAGGGGCATTGTAGGAGACTGGAGGGCACTGCTGGGTCATGCTGTGGGACACTGTTTGGGGCACTATGAGGGAACGGAGGCTTTGCAGAAAGCTAGGGGGCACTTCAGGGGGCTGGGGACACTATGGAAGGTTGGCAGGGACTGAGGGCTCTTAGCGGGCCTGGGGGTACTGTGGGTGGTTAAGGGGCTTTGCGGGCCACTATGGGAGGTTGAGAGGGAGCTGGGGGGGCTACTGTGGGAAATGGAGTCTCTGGAGATGGCTGGAGGACTCTCCTAGAGGATGGGGGTTTTGTAGGGGCACTCCGGGAGGTTGCGGGCTACATTGTGGGATGTTAAAAGAGAAGTACTTCTGTGGATCACTGGAGTGCAAGTCCGTTCTGCGCTCCTGCGACCTGTTTTCAGTAGACAGTTGGTTGAAGCCCCGTCGGCAGACATCAGAGCCCCTATGGGAGGTTGGCAGGAAATGAGGGTTCTTAGGGCAGCCTGGGGGCACTGTGGAAGGTTGGTAGGGGCTGGGGGCTCTTAGGATGGCCTGGGTGCACTGTAGGCCACTATGAGAGGTTGAGAGGGGAAGAGATTTCTGGAGGGAGCTGGGGGCAACTGTGGGAAATGGGCCTCTTGAAACAGCTGGAGGTCTCTCCGAGAGGAAGGAGATTTTGTAGGGGCACTGTAGGAGACTGGAGGGCACTGTTGGGGCACACTGTGGGACACTGTTTGGGATGTTAAAGGAGAAGTACAGTCAAAGCTTGCAGGCCCCATTCTGCCCTCCTGTGACCTGTTTTCAGTAGACAGTTGGTTGAAGCCCCATTGGCAGACATTAGATCGTCGGTCAAGCCTGGGAAATGATCACCATGTGGACAGGATCCACCCAGAACCCTGGACTGGCACCCCCACAGTTTAGCGCTCCAGTGATTTGATTAGTGGTGTTTAATCGATCGGTTCTCAGTATTAGAGCCGGCGGGGGACCGATGCTGCATCCACCTAGGTAAGTGTTATTCTTGGAAAAAAATAAATACTATACTTCTCTTTTAAGGGATGTGCAACTGGCTGGGGGGCATGGCCTGATGGTTAAGTAGCACTGCTCTACTGTCATCTGCATGACTCCTGAGATGAAAGGGCACCGACTGTTCAAAATGAGGAGGCAGGGCACAATTTTAGAGCGTTAAATTTTTCAGGCTCTCCGACGCGCTCGCTGCTGAGGAACTACGAGTCTCAGAATGCCCTCTTGGAGTCATAGCTCCTGCATAGCTGGGAGGGCAGGTTGGCATTACACAGAGCAGAGGGTTGTTAGCACAGATAACGTCTCAGGCTGGATGATCTTTTAATGAAGTTGTCTCTGTGTCGGATAACATTATGATCTGCCGGAGACAATGGCGCTCTGACTGGGCAGAAACCCTACGGGTACAATTAAGTAGATGAGAAACATCCTATTGATCTGCAGGAGAAGAGAACAGCGAGGCGGAGGGGAGATGCCACACTGCCAGCTGCACACACTACAGAAGCAGAATCTCCAGAATAAAGGATGGAAGAGGAACACTTCACCCGAAAATGTCATCTGCCATGTGCATAGCTTCCAACTTGTCCCTGATTTAGAACAAAGTCCCTCTGTCCCTCATTTCTCCTCATTTGTCCCTCATTTTGCTCTGATCCATATAGTTGTATATAAAATGCACTTTTTATCTTTCAAAAAGTGTTTCCCAGCGCTAAACCTTTCATCCAATTTCTAAATTGCTGTATTTGTAAATTTCAAAAGCAAATATAAAGGAATAGTAGTGGTAAAAAAAAGGCCTTGGGGGTTTAACTAATTTTTTGGGGGGTTAATTCTCCTGTAAGGGGTTGTGGTGGGTGCGTGTCCTATGCCTATATACTTTTGCCAATAGGTGTCCCTCATTCCATATCAAAAAGTTGGGAGGTATGCATGTGGCCTTTTCTGTGAAATCACCAAGAATAAAGAACAGATGTCCTCAGAGAAATATGGAAGAGATCATTACTGAGAACATCTCCAACATCCATTATCACTACAAATATTGACCTCAATGACAAAGTCATTCTCACATGGTACAGATTCTGTTAGATAAATATGATTGAAATACATTTCCTTTAAGTTTTAGAGCAAACTACTAATTGGTCTCCAAACTACAGCCAAATCAGGCCCACTACAAGACTTTATAGTATATGCCTATCCCTGTTCACAAATTGAGGATTTAGATCAGCATAGGCTTCATGTGTTCTCTGCTTCAGCCTGATGAAATGAGGACCCTAATGTAAGGGGGGCTCTGATGTCTTAGGGCAGGGGTCAGCCACCCCAATTCCTGTGCCTTCACACTTCAGATCAGCTCCAACTCCTGCACCATCAGACCTCAGATCGCCCCAATTCCTGAACATCCAGAACTCACATCGCCCCAATTCCTGAACCTCCAGACCTCACATCACCCCAATTCCTGAACCTCCAGACCTCACATCACCCCAATTCCTGAACCTCCAGAACTCACACGCTCCAATTCCTGAACCTCCAGACCTCACATCACCCCAATTCCTGAACATCCAGACCTCACATCACCCCAATTCCTGAACATCCAGACCTTAGATAAGCCTCAATTCCTTTATCCTAACACCTCAGATCATCCCAATTCCTGCACCTTCACACTTCTGGCACTGATGTATGGGTAAGCAGCTGCTCTTCATATTTTGTATACCCCCTCTTTTTTCTCCTAGACAACATCAGAATTGTAATATCTATTTCCAATATTATTGTCTCTTCATCATGAATGTTTTTTATATATCTATATATTTTTTTCAGATGTATTCCCTGTATTTCCTGATGAAGCGGTCAAACCGCGAAACTAGTTAAAATACTACATCATCTGTCATTTTTACACACAAGAATCTATATGGGTACCGAGATAATCCAAGTGCTCCTTTCTTTTGGTGGGCCCTGGTTGGGGACCAGACTCCCAGATCTCTATTCTATTTGAATCTGGATGATGGTACATTTTGTATTTGTTATAATCTAATTTACATTATTTTGTGAGGCCACCCATTTCTCTACCTTCACACTTCAGATCACCCCAATTCCAACACCTTCACACCTCAGATCACCCCAATTCCTGTACCTTCATCCCTCAGATCACCCCAATTCCTGCACCTTCACCCCTCAGATCATCCCAATTCCTACACCTTCACCCCCCTCAGATCATTCCCAATTCGTACACCTTCGCCCCCCTCAGATCATCCCCAATTCCTACACCTTCACCCCTCAGATCATCCCCAATTCCTACACCTTCACCCCTCAGATCATCCCCAATTCCTACACCTTCACCCCTCAGATCATCCCCAATTCCTACACCTTCACCCCCCTCAGATCATCCCCAATTCCTACACCTTCACCCCCCTCAGATCATCCCCAATTCCTACACCTTCACCCCCCTCAGATCATCCCCAATTCCTACACCTTCACTCCCCTCAGATCATCCCCAATTCCCGCACCTTCCCCTCCTCAGATCATCCCCAATTCCTGCACATTACCTCCTCAGATCACCCCAATTCCTGCACCTTCACCCCTCAGATCACGCCAATTCCTGCACATTCCCTCCTCAGATCACCCCAATTCCTGCACCTTCACCCCTCGGATCACGCCAATTCTTGCACCTTCACACCTCAGATCATCTTTTGCAGAGAGCAAGGGCCCACCAGTGGATCCTTTGTTTCTCTGGTTGGCCAGACTAAGCTTACACAAATATCACATGACAGCCTTCGGGCCACCACTGAAAATTACACTGAATGCCTGCCCTGACAACTGTACCTTAAAGAGGAAGTAAACCTTGATGGGTTTTACTTCCTCTTTGCTTCCCTGCAAAGGTAAAGCATAATGGACTACTATGCATTGCCCATTATGTGTCACTTACCTGACACAGGACCCAGCGATGTCACTGCTGTCCCCTCTTCCCCGAAGTGTCCATCTTCCTTCCGGGTATCGTGGCACCGGCGCTGTGATTGGCCGGAGCCGCGATGACGTCACTCCCGCGCTGCAGCCGCCACTAAGGGCATGATCGCCGTTAGCATCAGCACGCTCAGTGCGCAGTGCCTGTCTTTTTGCAAATACCTACACGGTTTAGGAGATATTTCTTGCACCTACAGGTAAGCCTTAATCTAGGCTTACCTGTAGGTCAAAGTGGTCTGTAAGGGTTTACAACCACTTTAAAATGCCTCTTTCAGCCTTTGGGGATTAGGAAGGTAAGCTTTTTTTCTTACTGGAGAAAATGGCACCATTCTTCAGAAAGGTTGTTTTTTTTGCCCTTCTCTGAATCACAGTAGCCGCACGTTTGGGTTTCTGAGGATACAAGGTATTTCGCTTTTGCCATTTGTATTCAGCTGAACGTGGTTGTACTTTGGTTGAACTTGGACATTTGTCTTTCTCAAGACAAAGCTGGTGCTTGGCACGCTCTCACATGGGGGGTGGGAAGACTCCTCAGCCCTGTATAAACTCCAGGCTGATGAACAAAGCTGGGAGTCAATAAACATTGGTTATAATCTACTGTAGAGGGGGGTTATTAAAGAGAACCTGTTTATTTTGCTTTTGTATGTTTTAAATGGCTATGGCAGAAAGGAAGGCTTTGCTATATACTGTATATAGCCTGCATGGAAAAGGCAAACCTTCTCCTAGAAACTGGTAAAAAAAAATTACTTGAATATCTGATACTATTTTTTTTTTTTTTTAATTAAATAAAAAATGTACTAATAGATGATTAAAGAAACAAGTCGTCGTTCCTTTAAGCTGCTGCTTGCTATCAGCAGTGAGCCTGCCTTGCTCCTTGATGTGAAGGAACTTTGTAAAATAAATATGAGTAAAGTCCCGTTTGGTGTGTATTTTTATCTTCTCCCGCAGAGTCAGCCGCTGTGGGAAGCCGAGTCCCTCTGGGGCTCCACAGAACTCTTTTCACCAAGCTCCCCCTCAGCTCTAACGAAGACTCAGAGCTGCTAATTTCTAAAGTTTTCTTAATGTGCAATCCACGTGATGAGGCCGATGATATAACAGCTCCAACGCGAAACAATGGAATTTAAAAAAAGGAAAACAAAGTGTCCAAATACTCTGAAAGATTGTAGACACCTTGCCAGCTGCGGTGCTGCCAAATATCCCTCCGTACAAGGACAGTAGGCCACATATGTCAAACACAGGGCCCGCGGGGCAAATCCAGCCCTCCAGGCCTTGTCATGTGGCTCTTGCACCCAGTTTTGCAGCTGGAAAGTGGCAGAAATTAATTCCACCACCTCCGTCTCTCAGCGGCTCCCAGATTTAAGAGATCCCTGCACGCATTCAGAGCAGGGTCAGACCTCCAGAACCTGAGGAGGGAGAATGATCTCCTTCTTTAAGGCGAGGCAGAGCCACTTACACAGGGAGGTACTAGATTTGAATAGTAGAGCCAGGCCAGGTAGGAAAGTGAGATGTGAAGAAGCTTTGGGGTTGCACGCTGTGCCCACTGCATCCCTAAACCCTGCACTCTGTACACAACACACCCCTGAACCCTACACACTGTACGTTGAACACTCCAGATACAAGCAGCCCTTTGGTGGCAACCATACTGCTGATGCGGCCTACCATGAAATTGGGGTTGACAACCCTGCAATAGTCCCTTGCAGTCTGCTGGGAAGTAGCTCTCACAGTTCCATTCTTCTGATCTCCACAACACTACAGGACATAGAACTAACATGATGATCAATGACAGGAGCCAACTGGAGCTGTGGTGGACCATGGAGAGCTGCACTTCCAAAGGTTGGTTTTCTGGCAAACTTTGGGAGACCCAGCCTTAGAATGGTGTTTGGTGGTGTGGGCATCTGGAAGGGTATTACTGTCAGGGTAGCTTTAAGGCCCAACTCCAGATTTTTGCAAAAAATATCAATTTTCCCAGGTGAAAAATAATTAAAAAAATAAAACACACCCTTCACAACAATGGCCACATTCCCTCCAGCTCCATTGTCCTCCGGTCCTCTTCCTTATTGAAAGACACCCAGCAATAAATACAAAACATCACCGATTGCCTTGAAGCACATGCCTCTAAGGGCAAGCCTTATACTGAATATGTCATCAAGAAGTTCACACTAAAGTGGAACTCCTGGCAAAACACCAAAATTCCATTAAAGAAAGATGATTCTTTTGTTATTAATCTCCCACATCTACTTTTTTTCTCTATGGTTATTAAAAAGGTATCATTGAGTTTCCAATGGAACAAAGTACCTCTTTTTCTTTATTGCCCTAGGTGGCATGAATTGATCGCTGCAATATTGGGCACGGCGGGGCGCTCCCCCCTTGGCTCACGGCTGCCATTGCAGCTATTAATACAGGACAGCTAGGAAGATGGGAGAAAAGATGGGGCTCTCAGAAAAGTCAGGTGTTGTGGAAAGCTTAGCCCCTCTGAAATGCCGTAGAACTCTTTCTACTGAGCTCCCCTCATCTCTGATGCCTTGGTGTATGTCCTGTAGCCTTGATAGCGAGTGCCTGTCTCTTGGCCCTAGCACTTGCCCAAGGCAAGCCCGGGCACGAAGTATGCAGAGGGTGGGGAGTCCAACAAGCTGCCTCTCCCGCTTCATTTCTTGTGCCGGTGCTTGCCTCAGGCAAGCAATGGGAGCCAGAGACAGGCACTACAAAGCAAAGGCAGCAGCTTCCTTGCTAACTGTGGTGTCAAGGTGGCCATGCACCAAAGGGGGGCTTCCCAGTCCAATTTTGCCTAGATGTACTCATGGACTATATTAGACCAACTAAAAATGCACAATATATCATTACAGAGATACCTTACAAGTGTACACGCTTGCTCCTGATGAGTGACATCAAGTCACGAAACGCGTTGAGCTAACAGATGTCGTGTTCAAATCGCATACTTCATCCTACCACGTCATTGTGGATTCTGTTAATGCATTACGTATCTGACTATACTCTAATCATGCGCTAGCCAATTTGGGGCTTTTCCATATGTATCGTGTGCCATTCATTTTTTGGATTATTTATGTATTATATATTGCTGTATGAAATAAAGTTTTTTTATTATCTTACTCCATGCAGATATTTAATTATATGTGTAGTATATGTACAGGGATAGGGACAATTGTAGACACTCACTCAGGTTGAACTAGATGGACTGGTGTCCTTATTCAACCTTACCAACTATGTAACTATATGTGTAGTACATTCATTTTCTATTGAATATGCATTATGAGACAAATGTCCTACTCCTTGACATATAGTATAGATATGTCAATTATATGTGTAGTATATACATTTTTTATTGAAAATAAGTTATGAAACAAATGTCCTACTCATATATATATATATATATATATCTATTATAGATATGTCAATTATAACGCCACACAACACTTGACCAGCTGCGTACTTCATTCAAAGTCCCCCCTCCCTGTTCTCTTTTCTCTTGTGTACACCTAGATGTACTCAATGTAAAATAAATTCATTATTCAGTTTCAAATTGTTTTTTTGATATTGTGCTAAAAGCCAACACGTTTCATGGGTCAAAAGGAACTCCCACTTTATCGGGGCTTCAGTTAAAAATTAAACACCTTGGATGAACTCAAATACTGTCGGCCAGGAACCCTAATCCAGCAATCCGTTTCCCTGCACAGATTCAAACAGGAATGCCTTATTTTGATTCCACTCAAGGTTCCCATTTTTAACTGAAGCCCTGATGAAGCCCTGGTGAAGGGGAGTTCCTTTGACCTCTGAAACCTGTTGGATGTCTTTGCACAATATCAATAAATGAATTTGGACTTTTAGTCTGGCGTTGCTTTCCTAAATGCATACCTTTTGTATGGTAACCTGCTGGAGCCCTCCCCCCCAGGAGGGTAGCCTTGTCCGTTTTGAGCAGCATAACCTGAGCTAGTGGGCTCATCAAATGGGAGAAGTTTTTTGATCACAGACAAATCAACTTAGTAATAGCACCACATCCCTTAATAGGTTAAATGTAGAAAGATGGATTAGGATTTTTAAGGTGCAAATTAATTTGAAGAATAGTAACAACTATATATAAGAACATTTTTTATTTTAGAAAAAAATAAAAAAAAATGTTAAAAACACAACAATTGGCAAGTACAAATCAACAAGATTTTATGGATACAGCATAAAAGGATATAATTCCCAACATGTTTCACCCATATTGGGCTTCTTCAGGGGATGCTATCCAAATAGAGGTACAAGCCTTCTATTGAAAAAACATATACATATAATGATTACATCAACAGTTAATTTATGACCATAATATCACATACATAATACTTTAATTTTAATTATATAACAACTTCAATCTATACATGTGCATGTCTATTATCAGGGCAGCAGGGAGTGCTGCCCTGATAATAGACATGCACATGTATATATTGAAGTTGTTATATAATTAAAATTAAAGTATTAAGTAATATGGTGATAAAATTAACTGTTGATGTTATCATATGTATATTTTTATGTTTTTTTGTCTGACTGAGGGTAGACACCAAAATTAAAAGCACCTCATCCCAAATTTAAATAATTTGGAAGAAAAGAAAAGCAAGAAAGGGACTATAGCGGTGCTTAAAAGAAAGATATCATAACGATGGAAGACTCAAATACAGTAAAAAGATTTTTTACAAAACATTTATTATTGGACAAAAAACTGATGAATTTTTTGTTTTTTTAAAAGAGACAATAATCAAATACTCAAATTTATTCTGAGAAATTCCTGATGATTGTAAAGAAGATTGACTGTAAGTTGAATGTCATACGTCTGCCCAACATGTTTCGCCTATCAGGTTTCATCAGGGGAAATATGCGTCAGTCAAAAAAAAAAAAAAAAAAAGCAACTATATAAACATAAATAAGAAAAATAAATAAATACAATGTCAAAAAAACATAAATAACATATTTTATATTATGCAGGAATTCCAATGCTGGAAGAGCCAAAAACAAAAAGGGGACTCACCGCCTGGGACCCTAATAGACCCTAAGTAGATGATAATACAAGGGAGTAAAGAGGAATGTTTTTTTCAATAGAAGGCTTGTACCTCTAGTTGGACAGCATTCCCTGAAAAAGCCATATATGTGGGTGAAACATGTTGGGAATTCCATCCTTTTATGCTGTATCCATAAAATCTTGTGGATTTGTACTTGACAATTGTTGTGTTTTTAACAATATATTATTTTATTTTTATTCTAAAAATATTTTTTTTCTTATATAACATAGTTTTACTATTCTTCAAATTAATTTGTAGCCTAAAATTCCCAATCCCTCTTTGTACATTGGGCTCTTCAAATGTTTTTTGCCCTCCCATTACCTTATACAAATTCATATCAGAGTGCCGCTTGGATGCCCCTTTTTTTTCTTTCATTGGAAGGGAAGAAAAGCTTGGAACCAATGGGAGGTCATGAGACCTACAATAATCAAATAAAATAACGGGAGTTAGAAGTGATTTTACGAAGTTATCACGGTTTGCAGAATAGTGCTAACGGTAAAGGAGTTTCTGATACGTTTGCCGTGGAAGACTTGCCTTATACTTTAAAGTTGATCCCATTTATCTATAATCTTGAAGAACCAAAAGGCGGAGGGAAGATAATACCCATTTTCTCATCCTTGACATGAACATCTACAATCTCATTTCACCGTCTTCCACGGCAGCGATTAGCGGCTCATGCTTGAATTAAGTGTTCCTTGTTAATTGACCGATTCAGTAACAGCCTGAGAATTATCAATACAGCGATGTCACCTAATGACACGTGAAGTGTGTAAGAGTTTTATTAACAGCTCGATAAAAAAAAATAAAAAATCGGAAGGAGCCGGCGCTCGGAGAAAACTTTGAAACTATTTCTTGTTCTTTATTTTTCGTTTTTAACCACTTCGCATCCGGGGGAAAATTTTACATTTTTCACAAATGTTAAAAATCAGCATTTTTTCCTAGAAAATTACTCAGAACCCCAAAACTTTATATATTTTCTGAAAGCAGAGGAGCTTGGAGAATAATGGCCCATACACACGATCCGAGAATCGAACGGCAGATCGCACGACCTTTTTCGCTTAATAGTTGCAAGTAGAAATTGAATAGCCGCTTGCTGACCGCCTCACGCCGATATACGTCGGCAGAAGGGGTCGTACAGGCAGAATCACGTTACCTGTACGTTGCCCTTTAACCACTTAAGCCCCGCACCAATTTGCAGTCAAAGGACCAGGCCCCTTTTTGCGATTCGGCACTGTGTCGCTTTAACTGACAATTGCGCGGTCGTGCGACATGGCTCCCAAACAAAATTGCCGTCCTTTTTTTCCCCCAAATAGAGCTTTCTTTTGGTGGTATTTGATCACCTGTGCGTTTTTTTTTTTTTTTGCGCTCTGAACAAAAATAGAGCGACTATTTTGAAAAAATTCAATATTTTTTACTTTTTGCTATAATAAATATTCCCAAAACATATATAAAAAAATAATTTTTTCCCTCAGTTTAGGTCGATACGTATTCTTCTACAGATTTTTGGTATAAAAAAAAAAATCGCAATTTGCGATTACTGATTGGTTTGCGCTAAAGTTATAGTGTTTACAATATAGGGGATAGTTTTATAGCATTTTTATTAATATTTTTTTTTACTAATAATGGCAGCGATCAGCGATTTTTATTGTGACTGCGACATTATGGCAGACACATCTGACATTTTGGACACATTTTTGGGACCATTGTCATTTATACAGCAATCAGTGCTATACAAATGCACTGATTCCTGTGTAAATGGCACTGGTAGTGAAGGAGTTAACCACTAGGGGGCAGTGTAGGGGTTATGTATGACGTGATGTGTTTTTTTTTTTTATTGTAGGGGGCGCACGACGATGTACGTCGGCAGAATAGCACAGGCAGGCAAATTGGCGTACAGGTACATCCATTTGAAATTGCTGCCCTGTCATCGCGTGCGCACAGGTCGGGACCCCCGTGAGTCCAGTCGTGGGTCCTGCGGACTCGATCGTCGTGGGAATCCCTGCGAACGTCTCACGGGGAGGCTGAATGGGGAGATGCGGAAGTAAACAGCATCTCCCCATTCTGCCTAGCAATAAGTGACACTGATCTCTGCTTCCTGTGATTGGAGCAGAGATCAGTGTTCACTAACACAAAACCCAGCCCCCCACAGTTAGTAACACGCCCCTAGGACACACTTAACCCCTACACTGCCACCTACTGGTTAACCCCTTCACTGCCGGTGTCATTTACACAGGAATCAGTGCATTTGTATAGCACTGATTGCTGTATAAATGCCAATGGTCCCAGAAGTGTGTAAAAAATGTCCGATGTGTCCGCCATAATGTCGCCGTCACAATAAAAATCACTGATCGCCGCCATTACTAGTAAAAAAAAAAAAAAAAAATATTAATAAAAATGCCATAAAACTATCACCTATATTGTAAACGCTATAAATTTTGCGCAAACCAATCAATAATCGCTTATTGGGTTTATTTTACCAAGAATATGTAGAAGAATACGTATCGGCCTAAGCTAAGGAAAAAAATGTTTTTATATATATCTTTGGGGGATATTTATTATAGCAAAAAGTAAAAAATAATATGTTTTTTTCAAAATTGATGCTTTTTTTTGTTTATAGCGCAAAAAATAAAAACCGCAGGGGTGATCAAACACCACCAAAAGAAAGCTCTATTTGTGGGAAAAAAAAGGACGTCGATTTTGTTTGGGAGCCACGTCGCACGGCCGCGCAATTGTCAGTTAAAGTGACGCAGTGCCGAATCGCAAAAAGTGCTCTGGTCAGGAAGGGGGTAAATTCTTCCGGGGCTGAAGTGGATAGGTAAATAAAGTCACGAAAATAATTCTCGTACGACAGAAAAAAATAAATAAAAAATTCTCGGAAGTGATGTCATGTGTTGTAGTGTATTTGTGTTGTATTTTCGGACAACTGTACTGACTAAACGAAAATCGCACGATCTGGTATCGTACAAGGAAAATTTTCGCGCTCGTCCGGACGAATAATATCGGATGAACTGTTGTGATCGGCTCTCGAAAGTAGTGTACACACGATCCGAAAATCATACGGTTCTTCCTCGTACGATATTCGGATGGTGGGTACGGGCCATAAGGCTCCATGTACACTACAGCTACTAAACTTGACTTTAGGAGCTTTTGCAGTTATTTTGCCAAAGCTCCGAAACTCAACTCCATGAAAGCCTATGTGTCAATGTACACACAGGCTTTTAGCATCATTTAGGAGCTGCTGCAGGTAAGGGGAGGTTCAACCTCCCGCTCCTGAATGCGGAAGAATCACGTTCAGGATAGGAACAATTTGACCACTGGTCTCCGGAAACCGCGTCAAAATCACAGCACGGTTTTGCTGTTTTCCCCGCGACACATCGTGGCCAAGTGTGCATGAAGCCTAAGATGGTGACAGTTGCAGGTTTTGTTTTGATGTCGTATGATATTTGTACAACTATTTCTCATACACTATATTACCAAAAGTATTAGGACGCCTGCCTTTACACACATATGAACTTTAATGGGCTCCCAGTCCTAGTCCGTAGGGTTCAATATTGAGTTGGCCCGCCCTTTGCCACTATAACGGCTTCAACTCTTCTGGGAAGGCCGTCCACAAGGTTTAGGAGTGTATCTATGGGAATGTTTGACCGTTCTCCAAGGTCCTATAGACCTTGTTTTGAGCACTGGTGAGCAGTCATGTTGGAACAGAAGGGGACCATCACCAAACTGTTCCCACAAAGATGGGAGCATGAAATTGTCCAAAATGTCTTGATATGCTGACGCCTTAAAGAGGAAGTAAACCCTGATGGGTTTACTTCCTCTTTCATTCCCTGCAATGGTAAAGCATAATGGACTACTGTGCATCGCATAGTAGTCCATTATGTGTCACTTATCTGACACAGGAGCCAGCAAAGTCACCGCTGTCCCCTGTAGTCCGGCGCATCCATCTTCTCGGTGGGTCTCGCTGCTCCGCCGCTGTCATTCAGTGAAGCCGCGATGACGTCACTCCCGCACATGCGCACGGGAGCCGCCACTCGCTGCATATTGCCGTTGACAGCGGCGCGCTCAGTGAGCCTGCGCGCCGCTGTCTATGGCGCATGCGCCGTAGAAAGCGGTGCCTGTCTTTTGGCAAATATTTCCTAAACTGTGTAGGTTTAGGAGATATTTCTTGAACCTACAGGTAAGCCTTAATCTAGGCTTATCTGTAGGTCAAAGTTGGTTGTAAGGGTTTACAACCACTTTAAGAGTTCCCTTCACTGAAACTAAGGGGGCCAAGCACAACCCCTGAAAAACAACCCCCACACCATAATCCCCCCTCCACCAAATGATTTGGACCAGTGCACAAAGCAAAGTCCATCAAGAAAGGGGAAAGGGGTCTAAAAAAGTCCCACATAAAAAAACAGGATGCGTCTTAATTGTGTTCAGTTTCGAGAATCTTCTATAGGTACCAGCAGCCCATCACTATAAAAGAAGATATTAGATTATTGGCCTTGTAAAACTAGAAATGGGTTTACTGACCTTGAAAAGCCAATTATAGGCTTGTTAAACCACCGACATTGAGGAATACACACAGTACAACATACAATCGGTACACAAACATTCATAGTAAAGAAGTTCCTCCGCGTATGGAAAACAAAGACTCAAAATGATCTGATATTTTTATTCTTGAAACCGACATCTGCAACATTTTTTCTTTTTATAAAAATAAACCTTTTCTGATGACATAAGGCACGTGTGTTAAAACTGCCAATAATCAAACATTTTAATGCTCCAAATCATGAAAATGACCGTTCAGCAGTGCACAACAAAGCAATCAATGTGGTTGAATTCGGATATATTTTCCTGACTGATGAAAAGCATTATTAATTGATGGCTACATCAGTAAAATCATTGCATCGGACAATCGTATAACTGCTATCTGTATTGCCAGCGATAAAAACGCTGGTCAGAGACGTCGAGTCCTCCAGGAATAACAAAACATGAATAATAATAGGAAAAAAAAATAAAAACACAACAAATCTGTCTTTCAGAAACCTCATTTTGCAGAATTAGTCCCAAAAATCTCCTTCATATTTCCTTTCAGGTAAAACTGCAAACTGGCCACATGCTGGGTCTAAGGAAAGTATTTATTTATTGGGATTGTTTTTTTTTTTTGGCTTGTTTTTAGCTAGCGGTTGTTGCCATGGGAGTTGGTTTATTTTATAGCGGTTGCTTACTTTTATATGAAAGATCTGCTTTATTGAGTCTAGATTATTTCTGTAGAGTTTTATCAGGGTTAAGCTCTTCTACAGAGAGAAAAAACCTGCGGTTGAAGGAAAGAAAATTGCATAATGTATGTCCTTATCTCAGGGATTACACACACTTGAAACGCTCTCTACTTTGAGTGTGTAGAGTGCACAGTCCTCCCCTGCAGCTCTCCAGCCTCGTTTACCATCAATTTCCTGCTGTCATTTTGACAGCCGGGACTTGTTTTATTTAAGAGAAGATCTCTCAGATCTTTCTGCTCTGGTGTAAGCTAAGCCAAGCCATATACCAGGGGTCTTCAAACTATGGCCCTCCAGTTGTTCAGGAACTACAGTTCCCATCATGCCTAGTCATGTCAGTGAATCTCAGAGTTTTACAATGCCTCATGGGATGTGTAGTTCTACAAAAGCTGGAGGGCCGTAGTTTGAAGATCCAGGCCATAGATGATGCAATTTTCTTTTTTTGCAACCATGGGTTGCAGGGAAAAAAAAACAAAAATCAAAAATCACTGGATTCTCCCATCAACAGTCATTGTTGATGGGGAAAATCCAACCAGCAGTACTATTTTGTTGTGCCAGCAGAACACAATGATTACTGGTGGCAGCAATGATTACTGGTGGCAGCTGCAGCCACAGGCAGTGACTGCATACAGAAAGTTCGACAGGCTAGTTGTACTGAAGTCAATCCATCGATCGACTTCAGTAGAACCATTCTGCCCATAGATGGCTTGAACCTCGGGTGATCGCTGCTGAGCCGGCCAATATTCCATCAACCTATGACCAGCTTAAGGAAACATTTCCAGCAACAGAACTGATTGCCTGACTCGAACCCAGGTCCTTTTTAGGGCACATCCTTACTAAGGTTGTGTACAGCAGTTCCTTAGTTCCAGGAGGACTGTGGGATTCCTATGGATCAGTTCTAATATAACCAGAAAGAGAAATATACAACAGTGATAGCATAAAGAGACTGAATAGGCCCATGGCGCCTCCTCACCTTGTTTGATTTTTTTTTAACCTTTTTGCCCAAGTACAGATCACTGTTTTTCCAACGTATGTTCACATTCACTTAGTATCGACTGACTCACTACCTCTGCTGGATGTCTGTTCCAAACCAAAGATGTCCAGCAGAGGTAGTGAGTCAGTCAACAGTAAGTGAATTTAAAGATTCTTGTGGATAAACATAGACCTACAGTTATACTAAAACAAAAAAGGATATAAAAAGAAAAAAAAGGATAAAAAAAAAAAAAAAAAAGTAAAAAACAAAAACGGAGAAATATATATTATAGCAATTACATGAGTTTGAATCCTAATTTGCAGACAAGAATATTTCCTCAGTGCTACGACAGTTGTCATTTAAGTGGTTCCAATATTTCTGAAAGCTCGTCATTTAACCCTACAAATCCAATAATTTTTGCACTCCATTAATGCCAATACAGACTAACCAAGCAGCTTCCACTCTGTGTATCATACAAAACAGTTCCTGCCAATTCTCCGGCCACACACAACAGAACGGACATATGTAAACATTGTTGACTTTGGTCCTGCGCCTCCAGTAAGTGCCTCCTTCCTGTAGTGTTCTGGGTTACATCAAATCCAGCTGGTGGGAAGAGAAATTAAGGTGAGCATGGCGGTCTAATATTATGGAAGATTACAATGAGGGATAGGTAAAATAAAAATCCTTACCAGATCATCCACATCATCTTCTTCCACCATAGATGTGTCTTCTGGTTTCTTCTCAGTTTGGGCCAAGAACTGTGTGAGAGAGAGCGAGTGAAAGGTGACATGAGAAACCAGTTATGGACACTGGATGTGCTACACAATCCCAAAAACAGTACACCGAAGCCCTTCCTCCCACGCAGCTATCCAGCTTCATTTATCATCAAGTCCCAGCTGTTATTTTGACAGCCAGGATTTGCTTTATTTACACAGCAGCAGATCTCTCTGTACACTAAAGCTGGCCATCCAAACAAATTCAATAAGGTCCTAGATCGATGCTCAGGGACCGGAAATACCTGATGAAGTGTAATTAAATCCCTTTTCTGACCCCCCCCCCCCCCTCCAATTTCTTAAACCTGCCTAAACAACCTGAGACTTCCTGATGCTTGCCTTGGGCTCCGGCCCTGGTGTGGCCTATATGCTCTACTTTACCTCTGTTATGCTTCTACCTGTATACGCACAGTATCTACGGTTATCTGTGAACCAAGATATGTGTGTGAGTCGCTCAGGCTGTATTGGAATAAAGTCTTCTGCCCACCGCTGTAAGTGCTGGCTGGGAAGGGAGCTCGTCTATGCTAGATAGTGACTAGTTGTCCCGTGAGCTGCACATCAAGTCAAGGCTTGCTGTATGATAGTGAATGGCAGTCTTAGCACTTGTACACACAGTCGGACATTGCGACAACAAAATACGTAAAATTTTGTCCGAAACTGGTGTTGCATACACACGGTCGGACAAAGTTTTCGGAAAATCCGATCGTTATTTCGTTATGTTATTTCGTTACAACGAGACTACGTTCAGGCTAGTAGCCAATAGCTTTGGTATAGGAATTGGATCTGAGCATGCGTGGCACTTTGTCCGATCGGAATTCTCTACAAACTCAGGTTGTCGGAAAATTTTATAGCCCAGCTCTAAAACTTTGTCGGTCGGATATTCCGACGGAAACAGTCCGATGGAGCCCACACACAGTCGGATTATCCGACAACACGGTCCGATCTGACATTTTCCGTCGGAATGTCCGACCGTGTGTACAAGGGCTATGCCTGGACCCCCGCCAGGCTACGCTGCTCCGACGCGTTTTGCTCCGATGCCATTTACTATTATTCAGCAGGTCTTGACTTGATGTGTGGCTCCTGGGACACCTAGCCACAATCTACTGTTATTTATTGGTTTTGAGTTTTGTTTACTTAACCCTTCCATGTTTTGGCTCACTGACTTGTATGATTGTTTAGCCATGCAATTATGTATTTTATTGTACTGGCTGCATTGTTCTTCACTACTGTATTGCTGACTGAAATCTACAAATAATTTCAACAAAACTTAAAAAAACTAAACAAAAAAAAAAAACAAAAAAAAAAACTAAAGCTGGCTCTACACTGAACAGTTTCCTTCATTCTCATTATACAGCTCGGATGAATGAATCTCCTGCTGCAGCTATTAACCGCTTGCCGACCACGACAGCATGGCACTGGTGGGCAAAAGGGCATACAGGTACTTCCCCTTTAAGGCTGCATTCACACCTGAGCATAGCTTTTTCAAGCGTTTTTTTACCGCGATTTTGTGCAGGGCAAATGGTCACCAATGTTAAAAGAAGAAAAGCGCCCAAATCTGCTCAATTCGAGCGACAAAAAAGGGTCCGGAACTTGTTTGAGCTTCAGGCGTTCGGCTTCAGGCGACATGGAGTGGAGATGTGAATCATCTCCATTGAGAATAATAGAATTTTTCCCCTCTAGCGTTTTGTAGCTTCAGGCTTCAAGCTACAAAACGCTCAGGTGTGAATGGGGTCTAAGAAGTGGTGCTGCAGGAGCGTGCGCGCCTGCCGCGGTGTCCGGGACTGTGGGTCCCGTGGACTCAATGTCTGCCGGGTGCCCGCTATTGTGTCACAGAGAGGTAGAATGGGGAGATGCTTTTGTAAACAAAGCATTTCCCCGTTCTGCCAAGTGATGACAGATCTACTGCTCCTCTGTCATCGAGAGCAGTGATCGCTGTCATGCGAGTTGTAGCCCCTCCCCCCCAAGTTAGAATCACTCCCTAGGACACACTTAACCCCTTCACTGCCCCCTAGTGGTTAACCCCTTCACTGCCAGTGTCATTTACACAGTAATTAATGCATTTTTATAGCACTGATCGCTGTATAAATGTCAGTGGTTCCAAAATAGTGTCAAGAGAGTCCGATCTGACCACCATGTCGCAGTCCCGATAAAAATCGCAGTTCGCCGACATTACTAGTAAAAATAAAAAAATAAATAAAAATAAAAATGCCATAAATCTATCCTCTATTTTGTAGACGCTATAAATTTTGCACAAACCAATCAATATACGCTTATTGCGATTTTTTTTTTACCAAAAATATGTAAAAGAATATATATTGGCCTAAACTGAGGAAAAAAAGAATGTTTTTTTAAAATATATTTTTGGGGATATTTATTATAGCAAAAAAGTAAAAAATATAGCGTTTTTTTCTAAATTGTCACTCTACTTTTATTTATAGCGCAAAAAAACAAAAACGTAGAGGCGATCAAATACCAAATAAAAGAAAGCTCTATTTGTGGGGAAAAAAGGACGTCAATTTTGTTTGGGTACAATGTCGCATGACCGCGCAATTCTCAGTTAAAGCGACGCAGTGCCGAATTGCAAAAAAAAGTGCTCTGGTCAGGAAGGGGGTAAATTCTTCCGGGGCTGATGAGATTCAATTTTGACACCCATCATCTGACAAAATACTCCAATAGGCTCCTTTGACAACAGTCAACCAATCGGGAGTCAAGAGGGAGGCCAAGAGTCCCCACTTATATCAGAGTCCCCTTCAACCGCCCCGTTAAAAATAAATGCTGATCATCATCGGTTGCAGCGATGATCGCTGTCTTCTGACAGCGGGGGTGGGGGACTCTCCCCACTCTCAGAATACAATAGCGCAGTGGGAAAGACTCCTCACCTACCTCGAATGTGTGGATGGGGGAATCAGTTCAGTGTTTTTCACTCAACCTGCTGGCTGAATAAAAAAATAAAAAATAAATGAACCATATATGGTCAGTCTAAGCCCTTGTACACACGATCGTAGATTCCGACGGAATGTGTCCTATCGGACCGTTTTGTCGGATAATCCGACTGTGTGTGGTATGCATCGGACTGATTCCGTCGGAATATCCGTCGGACCCAATTTTCCAACTTGTTGGTAATATTTTCCGACAAACTGATCCGATCGGACATACTCCGATCACGTGTAGAGAATTTTGATCGGACAAAGTGCCACGCATGCTCAGATCAAATTCCTACACCAAAGCTATTGGCTACTAGCCTGAACGTAGTCCCGTCGTAACGAAATTACGTCATCACGTTCTGAACGATCGGATTTTCCGACAACTTGGTCCGACCGTGTGTATGCAACAGTTTTGGACACAATACGTCAGACAAAATCCGACGGATTTGGTTGGCAGAATGTCCGACCGTGTGTACAGGGGCTAAGGATTATTTCAGTGTCTTCATCCAGAATACGCCTCTTGCGGTACCTACTAAGCCCCCATGAAGGGAGGTCTTTGGATACCCCTGAAACATGCCGGATGTTTCACTGTAGCACAATATGGATTTAACTGACTGCAGCAATATTTATCCGAATGTCAGGAGTCTACTACAACCCCTCACTGTACGCGTTTTGCCTCTTGGCCTTTCTCTGAGGAGCTCGGTTGTCTGGTAAGTGTCGTCAGCGGGCTGTATGCCGGGAGACAGATATCAGGCATGCAGGAACATCCTGTACTGACAAAGCCACAGCGGGAGGGAGCTCAGACCTGCAGCTGTCTGTACATCATCGTGACTGATAAGATCGCCAGCATCCAAGTAACTGATTACCGGTGCCCACGGCTCGCTCGTTATACAGAGATGCTCCTACCTGTTTGGCCTCTTTGGGAGTCACTGAGCTGTCTGCCGATTCCTCAGATGTGATCAGGGACACGCCATCTGGGAGAGAAAATACAGAATGACAGGCACCTGGCAGAATCTCCTGACCCAGGCATATCAGACTGGTGTGTGTGTGTGTGTTTTAACTCAAAAGACAGTACAAGAACACACAAGCAGGCTGGGACATAGAGCTTCGTGCACACTCAGCCTTTTTACAGATGCTGTCTTTGTTTAAATTGCCTCTAAACTGCCCTGCATGTTATCCTATGTGCTCATGCACACGTAGGCTTTCAGCAGCATTTTTTGGCAGGAGAATTTACTGGCAGATAAATAAAAAATACTCTGCCAGCGCGGTTTGGAGCAGCAGCAAAAAAAATGCTGACAGTTCCTAAACACCGGTGCCCAGCAGTTCTTTTTTTTTGGAAGAGGAGGCAATTGGCTTCCTTAACAATCAGTGAATAGCTGGTTTTTAAGGAGCGGCCCGGGAAGCCGGCCGCCACATCCTTAACAACGGGGATGAGTCATCAGTTGTCAGCAGGATTCCCCACTGACAGCTGAATGTAAAAAAATATCATTGCAGGCAATCAATTGTGGGGAAAAAAAAAAAAAACGGCATAGGGGTCTGGTATTGATTATAAAGGGACCCTCACGCCAAAATAAAAAAATAAGTAAAAAATAAAATAAAAATCCATGTCAGACCCCTAAAAATAAAATAAAAAAAGCATGTGCTTATCCAAGCATGCAGCCTGGCAGACCAGGAAGGAGGGGGGTTGGGAAGGTACCCCCCTACTAATTCACCAAAAAAAAAGTGGAGTGTAAAAAAAAGACAGTAGGGAGCTTTGACAAGACATTTAAAAAAAAAAAAAAAAATGTTCTGGTGTAGATCCATCGTCAATCACGATGCCCGCCACCTCAAAAAAGAAGAAAAAGGAGTGGGGCCACCTGGCAACGTCATTGGGAGGCCCAGCCTCTTAGTTATTTAATGACTGTCAGATAGTGGCAACCCTATTTTTACACTACACTTTTTTTTGGTGGATTGGTAGGGGTACTATGTATCCTATACTCTTTCACATGGGGGGGGGGGGGGGGGGGGGATCTGGAGGCCCCCCTTGTTAAAGAGGGCTTCCAGATTTCGATAAGCCCCCTGCCCGCAGACCCCCACAACCCCCAGCCAGGGTTGTAAGGAAGAGGCCCTTGTCCCCATCAACATGGGGACGAGGTTCTTTGGGGGACTGCCCCACCTCCCTCCATGTTGAGGGCATGTGAACTGGTACGGTTCAGGCCTTTTCCTGGCTTGTCAGGATGCATGCTCGGATAAGAGTCTGCTATGGATTTTGGGTAGCTCCACCCCATTTAAAAAAAAAAAAAAAAAAAAAAAAAAAAAATTGGTGTGGGGCTCCCCACACAATCCATACCTGACCTAAGACAGCAAGACTCGCGCCCCCCCCCCCCCCCCCATGGTCACTAGATTTGATTGACAGTAGAGGGAGCCAATGGCTCCTGCAGCTATCAATCTATCCAATGAGCTCCTGAGACAGTAGCTGGAGTTGCTGGGCTCGTCCTCCATGCTGCAACAAATGGGTTCAGGTAAGTAAGGGGGGGGGGGGGGGGGGGTGATGCAGCACAGAAGGTTTTTCACCTTCACCTTCAGGTGGAAAACCTGAAGACTTTACAACACCTTTAAGGACATTAAACTGTATATTTTTAAAATATGCTGCAACTGTCATGACAAAAACGTTTGCGTCAATGTCCCATGCCAGCACACCACAGCCAGAGGACCTCGGGCACAGGTATCCGTCAAGCTATTTCTAATTACCTTGAACGACAATTTCCCAGAATTCTTTAAGGCTGCCCCCTGCTGTCTTCTCTTTCAGCGACTGGAGGAAATCATTAAAAATCTGAGGCCCTGACAGCTGAAAGTAGAAAATGGAACAGATCAATAAAAATGCAAACACACCACACAGTACTATTTTTATAATTAAAGTGACACTAAAATATGCAGAAATTCTATTCAAGTCTGTATTCTTAAAGCGGAACGTCACCCATTACAATGTGATAAAAAAGAAAGTTCCTTAGCAAGGAATACACACTCACCGGCCACTTTATTAGCTACACCTGTACAAATTGCTTGGTAATGCAAATTGCTAATCAGCCAATCACATGGTAGCAGCAACTCTATTTAGGCATCTAGACATGGTGAAGACGGCTTGCTGAAGTTCAAACAGAGCATCGGAATGGGGAAGGAAGGGGATTTAAGTGACTTTGAACGTGGCATGGTTGTTGGTGCCGGATGGGCTGGTCTGAGACTTTAAAAACTTGCTGATCTACTGGGATTTTCACGCACAACCATCTCTCGGGTTTACAGAGAATGGTCCGAAAAAAAAGAGAAAATATCCAGTGAGCAGAAGTTGTGTGGAGGAAAATGCCTCGTTGATGTCAGAGGAGAATGTGCAGACTGGTTCCAGGTGATAAAAAGGCCACAGTAACTCAAATAATCTCTTGTTACAACCAAAGTATGCAGAATACCATCTATGAACGCACTCAATGTTGAAGCAGATGGGCAACAGCAGCAGAAGGCCACACCGGGTGCCACTCCTGTCAGCTAAGAACAGGAAACTGAGGCTACGATTGGAACAGAATCACCAAAATTGGACGATAGAAGATTAGAAAAATGCCTGGTCTGATGAGTCTGAAATTCAGCTCCAACATTCCGATGGTCAGAATTTGGCGCATGGATCCATTCTGCCTCGTATCAACAGTACAGGCTGGTGGTGGTGGTGTAATGGTGTGGGGGGGGTATGTTCTTGGCACACTTTGGGGCCCTTAGTACCAAGTACCCTTAGTACCAATTGAGCATCAGCGCTTTTAGCCCTTCCTGCCCAGGCCAATTTTCAGCGCTGTCGCACTTTGAATAACAATTGCGCGGTCATGCAACACTGTACTCAAATTAAATTGTTATCATTTTTTTTTCTCTCACACAAATAGAGCTTTCCTTTGTTGGTATTTAATCACTGTTGGGTTTTTACATTTTTTGCTAAATCAACGAATAAAGAATTAAAAAAATAAAAATAAATGTTTTTTCATAGTTTATTATAAAATTTAACAAATCATTTTTCTCCTTCATTGTGATGAGGTGGCACTGGTGAGCGGCACTGATAGGCGACACTGATGAAGAGGCACTGAAAGGCAGCACTGGTGGGGCTGTAATGATTATCAGTTTACACGTCCCTTTTGGACCCCTTTCACACTGGGGCGGGGGTAAACCGCCGTTATTTTTAGCGGCGCTTTACCGCCAATTTTGCGGCGCTATTCGGCCACTGGTGGGGCTGTTTTACCCCCCGCTAGCGGCCAAGAAAGGGTTAAAACCACCGCAAAGCGCTGCTGCAGCAACGCTATGCCGGTAGTGTAGCCGCGCGGCCCCATTGATTTCAATAGGCAGGAGCGGTGTATACACCACGCCTTCACCGCTCCAAAGATGCGGCTTGCGGGGCTTTTTTTTACCGTCCTGCCAGCGCACCGCTCCAGTGTGAAGGCCTTGGGGCTTTCACATTGGAGAGACAGCAGTGGCTCTTTCAGGGCACTTTGCAGGAGCTATTTTTAGCGCTGTAGCGCCTGCAAAGCGCCCCAGTGTGAAAGGGGTATTAGAGAAGCCAGTTATAGTCTCTCTTCTCCTCATGCTGTCAGGAAAGGAGTGCCGATAAGCAGCTTCTAGTTACAGCCATTGTGATTGGACACAGCTGATCACATGGTAAATCGCTGCTGATTTGCTCTTTAGTTCAAGTGCCCTTGCACAGAGCAGGTAAGTATGACATGTTTATTTAATAAAAAAAAAACAAAAAAAAAACCTTTACAATCACTTTAAAAGAAAAAGTCTAAAAAAGAAAACGAATGCGGCTATAACATTTAGGCCCCTTTCACACTTGTGCGACTTGGGACTGCAAAGTCGCATGACAAGTCATACCCCATGATTTCCAATGAGTACAGTTCATATCTGTGCGACTTCAAGCCACACCGACTTCAAAGTAGTCCCTGTACTACCTCGGTCTGACTTTGATGCGAGTTAAGGCCCATAAACCTCAAGTTTACACAGACATTCCCTGAAATTGGCAAAATCATGTCAAAATCGCAGCCGCAAAACTGCGCGACTTTGAAATTGTGGTATTGTGAAAGGGGCCTTAAGGACTGGAAGCTGCAATATAATATATGATTTTGGGTTTATGATTTTTGGGTGTAATACTGCTTTAACCACTTCCAGCCCAAGGACATCATATGACGTCCTTGACTTTCAGTGCGGGTATCTGAATGATGCCTGTTGCAGCTGCAAGCATCGTTCAGATATCATTTTTTCTGCAGACGATTCTGTGCACTGTAAGAAGGATCATAGCGGCAGTTCAGCCGCTTAATCTTACAGGTGACTGGAGGAGACATCCGCCCTCCAGTGCTTCTTGGGGCTCTCCCGTGCCATCAGGGACCTGGAGAAAATCTGCCGCCACCAAAGGGCATAGAGATTTCCGGTGACCAGATGGTCACCAGTCATCTCTATGACCGTCGGAGGCCCGGGCGCGACGTTATAGCGCCACATCCAGGTCACAGATGTCAACAAAGCGGCGATCTCGGCTGGAAAGCATCAGGTCTGTAATTTATTATTTTATTTTTATCTAATGCTTTCCAGCCTGGAGGAGAGATGTGGGGTTTTATTGACCCCATATCTATCCATAATGAGGACCTGTCACATACCATTCCTATTACAAGGGAGGTTTATATTCCCTGTAATAGGAATAACAGTGATTAAAAAAAAAAAAAGTAAACCGTCCCTGTGTGCACGCGCACAAGTCCCGGCCACATATGTAAATGCCATTCAAACCACACACGTGAGATATCGCCGCGCGCTTTACCACTAGTTATTTATTCACCTGTTTACTATATTGGTTTAATTAGCGCTACTTCACTTTTTATACACAATTCTAGCACTAGACCTCCTCTGTAACTCTAAACATGTAACCTGTAAAAAAAATATAAATAAAATGTAAAGCGTCGCCAATCGAGATTCTTAACCACTTAAGCCCTGGACCAAGCCCCTTTTTTGTGATTCGGCACTGCTTCGCGTGGTCATGCGACGTGGCTCCCAAACAGAATTGGTGTCCTTTTTTTCCCACAAATAGAGCTTTCTTTTGGTGGTATTTGATCACCTCTGTGGTTTTAATTTTTTGCGCTATAAACAAAAATAGAGCGTCAATTCTGAAAAAAAAAATACAATATTTTTTACTTTTTGCTATAATAAATACCCCCAAAAAAAAAATATATATATAAAAAAACATATTTTTTCCTCAGTTTAGGCCGATACGTATTCTACATATTTTTGGTAAAAAAAAAAAAAAAAACGCAATTAGCGATTATTGATTGGTTTGCGCAAAAGTTATAGCGTTTACAAAATAGGGGATAGTGTTATAGCATTTTTATTAAGTTTTTTTTTTACTAGTAATGGCGGCGATCAGCGATTTTTATTGTGACGGCGACATTATGGCGGACACATCGGACATTTTTGGAACCATTGTCATTTATACAGCAATCAGTGCTATTTAAATGCTCTGATTCCTGTGTAAAGGACACTGGCAGTGAAGGAGTTAACCACTAGGGGGGCAGTGTAGGCGTTATGTATGATGTTATGTGTTTTTTTTTATTGTAGGTGGGCGTGGCCTGGCATGTGACGTCACTGATCATCATTCCCTATAAAAGGGAACAGACGATCGGTGACAGCCACACAGGGAAGCACGGGGAGAGGTTTGTTTACACAGACCTCTCCTCGTTCTTCAGCTCTGCTGACCCGATCGCTGATGGTGTCCCGCGGCCACGGCCACGGAGCTCAGGACCGTGTCAGGAGCGCGGCGGCACGCTCACGACCCACGGCTGGGCACTTAAAAAGCAACGTACAGGTACGTGCTTGTGCCCAGCCGTGCCATTCTGTCGACGTACATCGGCGTGAGGCGGTCCTTAAGTGGTTAAGAAGTTTGGCGCCATTCCACGAGTGTGCGCAATTTTAAAGCGTAACATGTTGGGTATCTATTTACTGGGCGAAACATCATCTTTCACAATACACAATTGGGCTTTTTTTTTTTCCAGACAAAAATGCGGATGAAAACTTGTTGCGCAAATACCGTATGACATAAAAAGTTGCAACGACCGCCATTTTACTCCCTAAGGTGTCTGCTAAAAAAAAAATAATAATATATGGGGTTTCCGAGTAGTTTTCTAGCAAAAATTATGATTTTTACATGTAGTTCCAGAATAGGCCTGGTATGGAAGTGGTTAAAATGTATGTATAGTCATAGCCTTTTTTTAACATACAATTCGGAGTTAAAATCCCATTTGGTTCATTTTTTTGCCGTCTGTGTTTTTTTGCCGTCTGTGTGAGAGAGAGGGGAGAGAGAGAGGGAGAGAGAGAGAGAGAGAGAGAGAGAGAGAGAGAAACAGAGGCACGGACTGCAATAAAAACCTGACAAAGTTTGTAGTCTTTCCATACTGAACATTCTGGCTACATACCCGAATGGCTTCTGTCCGCAGACACTTTATACAGTTCATACTCTTCAGGTAATACTGAGACTGCTTGGTGTCCACAAACTCATAGATACGTTGTACCAGCTGATTGCTTACTGCAAGAGAGAAAAAGAAAAAAAAAAAAAACCTTTAAAGCAGAACTCCGGCCTTACTTTCAGTCTTGCACATACCGAGATACCGTGTGTAACACAGGGTCATAAAGCAGTGCATAATAGGGCGGTATGGGGCAATACAAGGTAATGGATCGGAATCAGCCAATATAAGTGATACGGAGCTTGAGGCAATTGTTTATGTAAGGCATCCCATGCACAAGTGGCATGTGGTACAGCATATAATAAACAGGCATAAGGAATTAGGTGTATGCTTGAAACCCAGAATGTAGTATAGAGGCATGAATTAGTGCAAGTGATACAGACGTCTGGGGGTGCTGTGCAACAGAAAGCTTCTCATCAGCCGCTGTAACAGAGAGGTGCAAGGCATTGCGTATAACAGAGTGCAGCTTGCAGAAATGCACATCATGGTGAGAAGCATTTGGCACCATCTGTAATGCAGAGATGCATGTGGCACTGTGTGTAATAAAGAAAGGAATGTGGCACTGTGTGTAATAAAGAAAGGAATGTGGCACTGTGTGTAACAGAGAGGGGCATGTGGCACTGTGTGTAACAGAGAGAGGCATGTGGCACTGTGTGTAACAGAGAGAGGCAGGTTGCACTGTGTGTAAGAGAGAGGCATGTGGCACTGTAACAGAGAGAAGCATGTGGCACTGTGTGTAAGAGAAAGGCATGTGGCACTGTGTGTAACAGAGAGAAGCATGTGGCACTGTGTGTAACAGAGAGGCATGTGGCACTGAGTGTAACAGAGATAGGTATGTGGCACTGTGTGTAACAGAGTGGGACGCATGTGGCACGATGTGTAATAGACAGGCACATGGCACTGTGTGTGCAATAGGGAGATTCAAGTGGGACTGTGTGTAATAAACAGAAGCACATGGAACTGTGTTAAACAGAGAGCAAGATGTGCCAATGTAAGTAACAGAAAAAGACATGTGGCATAGTGTGTAATAGAGAGAGACATGTGGCACGGTGTGTAAAAGAGAGAGGCATTTGGCACTATGTGAAACAGGGAGCGGCATGTGGTACGGTGTGTAACAGGGACAGGCATGTGGCACAATGTGTATTTGAGAGAGGTATTAGGCACTGTGTGTAATAGAGAGACTCAAGTGGCACTTTGTGTAATAAAGAATGGGATGCGGCACTGCTTGTAACAGAAAAAGTCAGGTGGTATTGTGTGTAACAGAAAGAGACATGTCTCTGTGGGTAATGTAGGCATGTGGCACAGTGGGTAACAGAGAGAGATGCATGTGGCACTATGTGTAATAGATGTATGTGGCACAATGTGGCATAATGTGTAATAAAGAGAGGGGCATATGGCACTGTGTGTAACAGAGGGAGATGCATGTGACACTGTGTGTAATAGAGGTATGTGGCACTGTGTGTAACAGAAAAAGAAGCGGTGCTGTGTGTAATACAGAGGATATTGCACTGTGGAGCATGTAGCATGATGTGTACTATAGAAGCATTTGGTACTGAGCATAATGGATAGACGCATGTGGCACTGTGAGTAACAGAGACACTAAGCATTATAGGGTAAAAAAATATTTTACCATCCCCTCAAACAACACGATACCATCAAGATTTCTTGAGCGTTAATTTCTTTTTTTTGGTATCATTTGCCTTAAAGTGGAGTTCCACCCAAAAGTGGAACTTCCGCTTATTCATTCCCTCTCCCCCTCCGATGCCACATTTGGCACCTTTCAGGGGGAAGAGGGACCTGTTTTCGACTGGTCCCCTTTCCCACTTCTGGAGGCGGTGCCACAGTACAGCTTGCCCCCCCCCCCCCCCCCACACCAATTAGAAAGCGCAGCGTGCTTCGCGTTTGTGCAGTAATGGACCGGATGTGAAGCCAAAAGGCTTCACTGCCAGGTTTCCCTTCCTAAATCGGCTGGGGTACCGAGATCGCGGGTTCCCTGGACAGGTAAGTGTCCTGATATTCAAAGGTCAGCAGCTGCAGTATCTGTATAGCTGCTGACTTTTACATTTTTCGTGGGGTGGGCAGGCGGACCTCCGCTTTAAGCTTACTGGATTGTACAACCACGTTGTAAATATGAGGCAAGCTACAAATTTGCGGCTTATGTTTCTGAGCAGAAGAGAATATTTTTTATACAGAATTTCAAGGTTTAGTAAATCCTAATGGCAATTAACCGGCTTTTAATTACTTGCCAATTTTACAATACTGCACCGTCCCCTGATTCTCCGAATGCCCGGCTGCACTCCCCCCTCCCACACCGCCGCTCCATTGTTATAGCACAATAAAATAAAGAAGGAGACGGCTACCTGAACCCTGGAAATGTCGCTTTCTGCGTATTCCATTAGCAGCGATAAGTGACGAAAAAAAACCCGTTACAGTTTTAACACTCGGCTTCCCGTGTCACAGTTTAACTTCCTGGCATTAAATCTGGCACAGTTACATGCCGCAGTCTCTTAAGTGAAAAAACATAAAAAACGTTCCTTAGACGCCCCCACTCTGCCCCTTTATTAGTTCACAAAATGTCTCCCCACTGGAGTGTTAAATTAAAACCTCAGGCACTGATGTACAGATAGCAGTTTCTGCGTGACGTGGGGGGAATAGAGAAGGAGGTTCACAGTAGGAGCTAAAACAGATCCGTACGACACAAAGGAAGCCAATATATGGAGGGTAATGCACCCCCTGCAGCCGTTAATAAGGATATTAGAAAGTCAACTAGCGGTTCTGTGACCACATAAAAAGCACGTGACCGCTGGCTTTGCGCTTTCATACATACTACTGGAACGCAGAGTTGACTTCGCACATCTATATAAATGATGCTTGGGAGTGCATTTATCTATGTATGGCCTTGTTCATATGGGGAATTATACAGCATATGCCTGTGCAAGGCCATGTTTTACCCCCAGATGTTCTGTGCTTACCTGTACAGGTAAGCCCCATTGATGTCAATTGGGATGCAGCAGCTGCATGGACACAGGCGCTGCTCCCAATCTATGTGGGTCCCCAAATGCAGACAAAATGTGAGCTCAGGGACAAGCACCTGCACCCATATGGATGCCAAATTAGGATCATGTCCCAATGGGCATCAATGGGAATCTCTGCACAGAACACCTGTGCATCCCTGTGTGGTTAAACACAGCCTAACAAAGATTTGGGGGGGGGGGGGCACACCCTAAAAGATGCATTAAAGATGGTGCAGCCATAAGACCATAAAGCAGAACAAATCCAGGGGGGAGGGGGGCAGGGAGTTGAAGCTTGTGTGTATAAGGCAGCAGTGTGATCCGGGGGGAGGCGAGGCAGAGCTCTGGAGCATTGTGTGTATAAGGCAGCAGTGTGATCACGTGGGAGTGGAGGCAGAGAGTTGGAGGCAGCAATGTGATATGGGGGGGGGGGGGGGGGGAGAGCAGAGTTCCACAGCATTGTGTGTAAAATGCAGCAGTGTGATCCAGGGGGAGGGGGCAGAGACCTGGATTATTATGTGTATAAGGCAACAGTGTGATGTGGGGGGGGGGGGGGGGGGGCATAAATCCGGGGCATTGTATGTAAAAAGGCAACAGTGTGATGGGGGGGGGGGGAGCCAGAGCCTGTGTGTAAAAGGCAACAGTGTGATCCAGGGAGAGGGGGGCAGAGAGACAGAGTATATGTGTATAAGGCAACAGTGTGATCCAGGGGGAGGGGGCAGAAATCCGGAGCATTGTGTGTAAAAATCAACAGAGTGATCCAGGGAGAGGGGGGCAAAGAGCCGGAGCTTGTGTGTAAAAGGCAACAGTGTGATCCAGGGAGAGGGGGGCAGAGAGCCGGAGCAGTGTGTGTATAAAGCAGCAGTGTGATCGGGGGGGGGCAGAGTGCTGGAGCATTATGTGTATAGGGCAGCAGTGTTATCCAGGGGGAGCAGAGAGCCTGAGCATTGTGTGTATAAGGCAGCAGTATGATCCCGTGGGGGGGGGGGGTGAGAGTTGGAGGCAGCAATGTGATGGGGGGGGGGGAGCAGAGTTCCAGAGCATTGTGTGTATAAGGCAACAGTGTTATCGGGGGGGCAGAAATCCGGAGCATTGTGTGTAAAAGGCAGCAGTGCGATCCAGGGAGAGGAAAGTAGAGATCCGGAGCATTGTGTGTAAAAGGCAGCAGTGCGATCCAGGGGGAGGGGGGCAGAGAGCCGGAGCAGTGTGTGTATAAAGCAGCAGTGTGATCGGGGGGGGGGGGGGGCAGAGTGCTGGAGCATTATGTGTATAGGGCAGTAGTGTTATCCAGGGGGAGCAGAGAGCCTGAGCATTGTGTGTATAAGGCAGCAGTATGATCCCGTGGGGGGGGGGGGGTGAGAGCCGGAGTATTATGTGTATAAGGCAACAGTGTGATCCAGGGGGAGGGGCAGAATTCTGGAGCATTGTGTGTAAAAGGCAACAGTGTGACCCAGGGAGAGGGGGAGCAGAGAGCCTAAGCATTGTGTGTATAAGGCAGCAGTGTGATCAGGGGGGGCCAAGATCCAGAGCATTGTGTGTATAAGGCAACAGTGTGATCCAGGGGGAGGGGGGCAGAAATCTGGAGCATTGTGTGTAAAAGGCAGCAGTGTGATCCAGGGAGAGGGAAGCACTGGGGTGCCGCTGTCAGATTTTAATGTCCCGGTGGACACGGGGAGATTCCTCCATCCACCTCGTTTGTGTGGATGGACCAAAGTTTGTACACACAGGCAGAAAGCCTGGAGCAATTCTCCATGGCTGCCTCTCTTATCTCACCCCAGCACCGAGTAGTAAAGCACACACACTGGGCTATCAATACACAGTGAAAACCAAGAACAGACACAGTATATCAGGCTGGGAAAGTCTGAAATCGCCTCATTCACCTTGTGTAATCACCATACATCTCAGGAATGACACCCTCAGCCCGGCCAAGCTCCACCATACATCCATCTCTCATCCAGCACCTGCCGGCACTGATGGAATAAAAATAAAACGTCCGGGCGGCCATATTTTATATTTTCGGAGGCATGGGGCTCGTCCGGTTGCTGCTGCATACAGCGGCAGAGGATCCTCAGAGAAACATCAATTGTTTATCATCACAAATAAAAAATGTTCTACCTTTATTTGCTGCCAGACCTCTGCAATAGAGACAAACCAAAAGGTCCGCAGTATTTGGGGAACTGCATGTAGCAGAAAGTCTTTGTATGTTCACGTAGATTAGTAAATAAGGTGAATCTGTGGTCATGCTTGCTGGACTGGATGCATAAAATGTACTAAGCTTTGCTTCGTTCTCTAAACTACGTGAGCGTTTCCCATACCTAAAATGTTGTATTCCTTTACTAAAGTCAACCTAGTCTAAATATATATATTTTATTTTTAATTTTTTTTATGTATACACACTTTATAGACAAAAAACAAAAGGGTGCAAATGTCTAGTGCGCTACCAGATAAAACTTTATTGAAAAATAAAAAATTTGGGGTGCATACTCACAATAGCCAAAGACTGAGACAGTGGTATAAACTAGACCCAGTTGGCAAGTTACCCTCATAGGGATAAGCAACGCCACGATCCTGGCACCATCAATATTGTGGGGGACAGCTTAACCATTTAAGGACCGAGCCGCTTTTTTAGATGTGTTGTTTACAAGTTAAAAACAGTTTTTTTTTTTTTGCTAGAAAATTACTATACCCCCAAACATTATATTTTTTTCCCCCCTAACACCCTAGAAAATAAAATGGCGGTCGTGGCAATACTTTCTCTCACACCGTATTTGCGTAGCGATCTTACAAGCGCACTTTTTTTTTCTTGGAAAAAATATACGTTTTTGAATTAAAAAATAAGACAACAGTAAAGTTAGCCCATTTTTTTTTTATATTGTGAAAGATAATGTTACGGCGAGTAAATTGATACCAAACATGTCATGCTTCAAAATTGCGCCCGCTCGTGGAATGGTCACAAACTTTTACCCTCCATAGGCGACGTTTAAACAATTCTACAGGTTGCATGTTTTGAGTTACAGAGGAGGTCTAGGGCTAGCATTATTGCTCTCACTCTACCGATCACGGCGATACCTCACATGTGTGGTTTGAACACCGTTTTCATATACAGACACTATTCATGTACGCGTTCGCTTCTGCACGCAAGCGTGGCAGGACGGGGCATGTTTAAAACATTTTTATTTTCACTTTTATTTTTACACTGTTCTTTAAAAAAAAAAAGTGTCACTTTTATTCCTATTACAAGGAATGTAAACATCTCTTGTAATAGAAAAAAAGCATGACAGGGCCTCTTAAATAAGAGATATTGGGTCAAAAAGACCTCACCTCTCATATTTACACTAAAATGCAATAAGATGCAAAAAAAAAAGAAAAAAAATGATGTAATTAAAAAAAAAAAGGCCCTTTAAGAGCTATAGGCAGAAGTGACGTTTTGACGTCAATGGTATGGAGATGGGTGGGGGCCATCTTCCCTTCACTCGTCTCCATACCAAGCAAGGGGAACATCCGATCGCCTCTGCCGGCAGCTCCGGTAAGCGGCGGAGGGCACCAGAGCATGGCGGGAGGGGGGGGGGGGGTCCGATCACTTTTATCGGACCGCCGATAAAAGTGATCTTGTGGAGAGTCCACCGCAGAGACCACCATTATCAGAAAATGGTGCTGCATGGTCCTAGGCACAGCTGCATGGTCCTAGGCACAGCTGCATGGTCCAAGGCACAGCTGCATGGTCCAAGGCACAGCTGCATGGTCCTAGGCACAGCTGCATGGTCCTAGGCACAGCTGCATGGTCCTAGGCACAGCTGCATGGTCCTAGGCACAGCTGCATGGTGCTGTATGGTCCTAGGCACAGCTGCATGGTCCTAGGCACAGCTGCATGGTGCTGTATGGTCCTAGGCACAGCTGCATGGTCCTAGGCACAGCTGCATGGTCCCAGGCACAGCTGCATGGTCCCAGGCACAGCTGCATGGTCCAAGGCACAGCTGCATGGTCCAAGGCACAGCTGCATGGTGCTGCATAGTCCTAGGCACAGCTGCATGGTGCTGCATAGTCCTAGGCACAGCTGCATGGTTCAAGGCACAGCTGCATGGTCCTAGGCACAGCTGCATGGTCCTAGGCACAGCTGCATGGTCCTAGGCACAGCTGAAGATGCAGAGTGAAGATCACTGGATCCTAGAGGGAGGTTTGTCCAAGTGGGGAGGCACTCACAGGGAACTGATTAACCACTTGACCTCCGCAAGATTTATCCCTCTTCATGACCAGGCCATTTTTTGCGATATACGACACTGCGTTACTTAACTGACAATTGCGTGGTCGCGCGACCTTGTACCCAAATAAAATTGATGTCCATTTTTCCCCACAAATAGAGCTTTCTTTTGATCCTCTCTGTGGTTTTTGTAACAAAAAAGAGCGACAATTTAAAAAAAACAAAAAAAAAAACAATATTTTTTACTTTCTGCTATAAAAGACATCCAATAAAAAAAAAAAATTCTTCATGAATTTAGGCCAATATTTATTCTGCTATATATTTTTGGTAAAAAAAAAAAACTATGGGATATATTTATTTATTTTTCACTAGTAATGGTGGTGATCAGCTTCTCAAAGCAAGACTGCGATATTAAGGTGGACAGTTGGACACTGATTGACACTTTTTGGGGACCAGTGCACTGCCACTGTACTAATGAAGGGGTTAAACATCAGCGGCGAGCAAAGGGTTACCTGTGTGTCTAGCCAGTGTGTGTCAATGCCCATCTGTACCGCTTATCCATGCCCACCAGTGCCCATTAGTGCCCAGTGCCACCTAACAGTGCCACATATCAGTGCCAGCATATTAGTGCCTCCTCATCAGTGCCCACCAGTTCAGCCTATCAGTGCCCATTGGTGCTGTCTCATAAGCGCACATCAGTGAAGGCGAAAAATTACTTAGTTACAAAATTTACTGACAGAAAAAAAAAAAAAAAAAAAAAAAAAACATTTTTTCCCCAAATTTTTGGTCACTCTTTTTTTTTGTAAAAAATAAAAAACCCAGCAGTGATTAAATACCACCAAAAGAAAGCTCTATTTGTGTGAAGAAAATGATAAAAAATGTGTTTGGGTACAGTGGAGCACGACCACGCAATTGTCATTCAAAGTGCGACAGTGCTGAAAGCTGAAAAATGGCCTGGGCAGGAAGTGGGTGTTAGTGCCTGGTAGGCAAGTGGTTAAACAGTTAAACAATCAAATTGCCAAAAAATATTAAAGAGGAAGTAAACCCTGATGAGTTTACTTCCTCTTTCATTCCCTGCAAAGGCAAAGCATAATGGACTACTATGCACCGCATAGTAGTCCATTATGTGTCACTTACCTGACACAGAAGCCAGCGAAGTCGCCGCTGTCCCCTGTAGTCCGCCGCATCCATCTTGTTGGTGGGGTCTCGCAGCTCCGCTGCTGTCATTCGGCGAAGCCGCGATGACATCACTCCCGCGCATGCGCACGGGAGTCGACACGCGCGGCAGCTCCATTCTTGGAAATGCCGCGCTCAGTGCGCCGTTTTCGGGCAAATATCTCCTAAACCATATAGGTTTAGGAGATATTGCTTGGACCTACAGGTAAGCCTTCATCTAGGCTTACCTGTAGGTCAAAGTGGCTTGTAAGGGTTTACAACCACTTTAATAAAAATCAATAAAAAAAATAACAATAAAAGCAAAAAGGGATAAATAACATTTTTCCCAAACTTTCGTTACTTAACTTTTGCGTTTTGTGCAGGCCACGTTTGCATTCAAATGAATGGGGTTCTGTGCCTGTGTTTTCGCAAAAAAAAAAAGTGCAGGCATCTTTTAACCACTTCAATACTGGGCACTTTCGCCCCCTTCCTTCCCAGCCCAATTTTTAGCTTTCATCGCTCTAGCACTTTCAATGACAATTGCGCGGTCATGCTACACTGTACCCAAATGAAATTTTTATCATTTTGTTCGCACAAATAGAGCTTTATTTTGGTGGTATTTATTCACGATATAAGCGCAAAAAAAGCGGAAATTTGGAAAAAAAACAATATTTTCTGTTTTCTATTTTAAAAGAAATCCAATAAAATCAAATTTTGGCATAAATTTAAGCCAAAATGTATTCTGCTACATGTTTTTGGTAAAAAAAATTCCGTTAAGTGTATAATAATTGGTTTGTGTGATCACGGACATATGTACGCAAATGATCATGTACATATGTGTACAGGTGATCACGTACATATGTGTGCAGATAATCATTGGAACATGTGATTTTAGTGGGACATATGTGGGGGACATGTTTTTTTATTATTTGGGGACATGTTTTTTTATTATTTGGGGACATGTGTGGTGACGTGTATTGTGGTGACATGTGTGTTTACACTGTGTGGTGATGTGTGTATTACACTAGACTGATGATCAGTTAGTAAAAAGCTGTAAAAACAGCTCATACTCACTGATCACCAGCCGGCTGCAGCGATCTGCTCTCCTCTCCTCAGCGACGACTTCTGTGTGAGGAGAGGAGAGCCGATTGCCTAGCAACCGGCTGTTTGTTTACATCGCATGACGGCCGTGATTGGACACGGCCGTCATGTGATCAGGAGGGCCAATCACAAAGCCCTCCTGCCGATCCGAGATGCGCGTGTCCGGGTGACACGAGCACATCGGGATCGCGCCGCTGCGCAGGCACGCGCGCGCAATCCCCCTCCTTCTGAAGGACGTTCCTGAATGTCCAGTCAGAAGGAGGCGGCTCCCATCCAGCCGTATATGTACATTGGTCGGTGTGGGAAGTGGTTAAAAAATATGGCTGCAGGGAAATCGCATGATCTTTTTTCACCATGTGATTTCCCTGCGGCTCCCATACACACACTGCGATTTTACATGCAGAGCAGCACGTTTTCACTGCGGGCGGGGGAATTACTGCGATTCGCCTGCAGCCACATGCAGGAGTGTGAACCAAGCCTTACATAGACGTAACTCACCGTCTTGGAAGTTCATTTTCTTTTGCCTGACCAAAGCCTGAAAGTCTTCCACCGGATTCACACTGCCCACCTGAAAGAAGAGGACATCCGATTATCACAAATAAAATGTCTTCAGTCATTATTCTCACCAGCAATTCCACACTCTGTGGTAGTGATTGGGTGGCTGTAGAGCCGCTCGGATCTCTTCTACAGAAAAGCTCATCCCATGCTGAAAAATGTTGGTACTGCAGCCACTTCAACCCGTGGGCTGAACGAAGAAACAAACAAAAAAAAATAAGTCACAATTCCACCATCCATACCATGCATGGGGGAATCACTCCCACTGTGGTATTGCATTGTAAAAGCAGGGGAGACATCCCCAACATCAGAGTACACTGATCAGCACTGCCCGCTATAAGTTTGCGATAGATCAACTTTTATTTTACAAGCACCCTGCCCAAACATGGATCCAAATTCACCTGGTTCCTGCTGAACCGTTCAAATTATGATCCATGTATAGCCGGCTTAACATTAATGCCGCGTACACACGATTGGAACCTCGGCCAGCACCAGACCTATGAGAGCTTTTGGTCGGAAAATGCGATCGTGTGTATGCTCATTGGACTTTTGCTGGCTGAATTTCGGCCAGCAAAAGATTGAGAGCATGTTCTCAATTTTTTGGTCGGAAAAAGTTCCTATCCAAAAATGCGTTCGTGTGTATGCAATTCCGACACGCAAAAACTCAACTCACGCATGCTCATATTCAACTACGAAACGGAAGCTATTGGCTACTGGCTATTGAACTTCCTTTTTCTAGTCCCATCGTACGTGCTGTACGTCACCGCGTTCTTGACGGTCAGAATTTGGTGTGATCGTGTGTATGTAAGACAGCTTGAGCGAAATCCCGTCGGGAAAACCATCAGAGCCTTTTCCGTCCAAAATTCCGATCGTGTGTACGCGGCATCAGAGTCGCACAAAGTTTTTGACAGCTTTAGCGCAGCTTTGCAGGGCTCAGAAAATAAGCTGCAAAAGGCTCCTTTATTGAAAGCAACAGGAGGCGGCCGGGTTCTGTTGCAGCCAATCGTGGCCGCACGCTTAGGCCCCTTTCACACGGGACAGATCAGTAATGATCTGCCCCGTGATGATCCGCTTGCTCAGAGGGGATCGCTCCGTTGTCCCCGTTGAGCCGGCGGCGGACAGGGCGGTCTCTGCACACTGTGCAGGGACTGCCCTGTCAGCTCTCCGCTCTCCTCTATGGGGATCGGATGAGCACGGACCGTCTGTCCATGTTCATCCGATCTGCAGACGGATAGAAAAATTGGATTTTCCTCTGTCTGCAGAATCGGACAATTGCGGAGGCGGACGATAGCGGGTGTCTGCGGATATTCATCTGCAGACACCCGCTATCCCATAGGAATGCATGTATGTCCGTATTTCATCCGCAAACGGATGGATGAAATACGGACATAATGTCCGCATGTGTGAAAGGGGCCTTATAATCGCTCATGCAGCAATCACCTGCAAATAATCAGCCTTGCGGACCAGACTGTCTGCATCCAGGGCTGATCACTCCCAGGTGGTCGCTCCATGAGCGATTAAGCAAGCAGCCGCCATTAGCTAAGGAAATCAGCAGGCTCCCATTATTTTCAATGGGGCTGCCTCCTGTGGCTAATCACCGGTAACTCCCGCTGGGGTTCTCTCATCTAACTGTGTTGGGCTCAATCGCATTTGTGAACGTAGTCTTACCACTGTACTTATTCCTGGGTAGTGACAACTAAGAAACTAGCATATAAAGAAGGCAGTCCATAGTATATACAGGGCTGCTGTTAGAAACCATGGGACCCCAATGCTTCAGTTATGAATGAACACAGTGACTGATTGGTGCCGATCACTCACTGTGTTCATACAGGAAAGGAAGGGGCTGGTAAATATGACTTATTTACTAGACATTTATTTAGTTTCATTCAAAAAATGCATTCGTCCGAAAATCAGAATTAAGGTTGAATCTGTGATTGAAGGCTTATGGTGTCTGTCGAAAAGTTCTTATGCCACGTACACACGACCGGACTTTTCGACAGCAAAGTTTCAACGGAGCAAATCCGTCGGACATCGTATGTGGGCTCCATCGGACCTTTGCTGTCCAAAAATCTGATGGGCTTTAGAAATAGAACATGTTTCACATTTTTTGGGCCGGAAATCCGCCGGACCCAGTTCCTATCAAGAAATCCGTTTGTGTGTATGCCTGTCCGACAGACAAAGACTGACGCTAGGGCAGCTATTGGCTACTGGCTATGAACTTCCTTATTCTAGTCCAGTCATAGGTCATCACGTTCGAATCCGTCGGACTTTGGTGTGATTGTGTGTGGCCAAGTCCGTTCATTCGGAAAGTCCGTCGGGAAGACAGTCGGACCTAGTCCGTCGAAAAGTCCGGCTGTGTGTACGCAGCATAAGAAGATTCGACAAAGTAGCTAAACTGTACGATGCCGCAATCGTACATTTCCGGTGAATGCTCCGCCCGCAAGCTATAGTAGAGTTCTAATGTTGTATGACACTAGTAATAATTATATTTATTAATTATTATTACTAGTCAACCAACATTAGAATTCTTCTATAGCCTATGGGCGGAGCATTTGACCATAAATGTCCACTCGTGGCGATCGTATATTTTTTAGCTGCTTCGTCGAATCTTCATGTCTCTATAATGTTGAACCTTTTCTCTCTATGTCGAATAATCTTGGACTAATAGAGTTAGGTTAGGCACATTCAACCGCAGGTTCAATAGACGCAGAGCGATACTGTCACCGTCATCTCGAATCTTCTATCTATATCGAACTGTTGTCGCAACAAAAGGAAAATAAAGCATTTTTTTATGTTGGACCTTTTGGATACTGCATGTTCGTTATCGTTAAACAAACGCGAAAATCCCTGAAATTCCGCCGAAAACAAATGCACATGTCTCATATTTACCGGACCTTTCCCCTAACCTCCTTGTTGAAGGATCCTATTGTGTGCGTTTCAGCTGCCGTCAGGAAGGACAGGAGGGAAGCTGCAAGCAGTGTGTGTGTGTGTGTGTGTGTGTGTGTGTGTGTGTGTGTGTGTGTGTGTGTGTGTGGTTGGGGGGGGGGGGCATTGGCTTCACGGGCAGCAGGGGGAAACGTATGGCACATGGGGAGGCTTATCATGGTGGCAGGGGGAAATTATGTGAACCGATCCCCTGTATGGCTCTCCCTGCAGGATCCGAAAGCAAACGAGTAGAGGAGAGTAATCCAGCTTTCAGCAAGATTTCAGTAATTGATAACCAGGGGGATGGAGAGGAGGAAAGCTGGCAGCATTGCAGTGGTGGGCACACGGGGGAAACATATCGTGCACAGGAAGAGTGATTGGTGTGGTGGGGGGGGGGGGGCAATTACTGGAATCAATCCCCTGTATGGCTCTCCCCACAGCAGCTGAAAGCCAATGGGAGTGAGAGGAGAAGAATCCAGCTTTTAGCATGGCTCCAGTAATTACCCCTCCCGCCCACATCCAGTTCACTCGGCTGCCCGGACCGTGTACCCTCATAGCCACAGCCCCGCGTGCGCGTGTGTGTGTGTATATATATATATATATATATATATATATATTACAGATTTTCTTTGACATGTTCTGCCAAACAACTGAAGATAACTGCCAACATCAACCAATTAAACTCAAAGTTTAAGAGGCGAGGACGTTTGAATTTGACCTGTTGGTGTACACATAGAGCACTTTCACAACGAGCCACGGGTGGCGTAGCCGGTAAAGTGGCGCTATTTTTATTCAGCCGCTAGCAGGGCGGTTTTAACCCCCCGCTAGTGGCCAAAAAGGGGTTAAAACCGCTCCCCACAAAACACAGCCGGAGCGGCGTTTTGCCAGCGGTATGAGTTCACCGCTCCAAAGAAGCTGCTGGCAGGACTTTTTGTGACGCCCTGCCAGCGCACCGCTCCAGTGTGAAAGCCCGCTTTTTTTGGCGCTATTTTTAGCGCTGTAGCGCCTGAAAAATTTTGACAGTGTGAAAGGGATCATAGGGCCCATAGCTTGGCCACAATATGTCAATATAAGAATGTGACTGGAAGACGCGCCTGCAATAATAAAACATCATTTAAGAAACTATTTCTCCTTACTGAAGTGACATTGCCATCAGCCAGGTGAGAGATGTTAAAATCCTCATCTTCTCCTTTGAGTCTCTTGGCATCGGGTTCCTGGTTTCTGTAACAAAGAATGAATCATATAGCTCAATATATCAATATTTGGACCTTATTCAGTATACTATTATAAATTGCAGTAGCTCATTGCTATGGGTAACAGCCCCCACTACTGAAAAACAGCAAGATCCAGAATTCATGTGCAAGGTAACCTACTTGCTGTATGAACTGTACAAATCCATAAGAAGCTTAAGTACCAGCCTGCAATACTTTTCATTACCGGGCAATTTTTCAGTTTTCAGCCCTGTGATAGTTTGGCTGACAATTACCAAATTATGCAACACTGTATCCAAATGAGTCTTATATCATTTTTTGAGACAGATTGTGGTTATTTATTACCACCATTTTTTTAAATGTTTTCTTACTATAACCAAGCATTTAAAAAAAAAAAAAAAAACATGATACCTACCTGCTCTGTGTAATTGTTTGACATAGAGGAGCCTTGAACCTCCTCTTCTGGGGTCCCCCCACTGGTGCTTTCCACTCCTCCTCTTCTGTGTCTGCCCCTATAGCAAGGGGATTGCTATGGGGCAGACGTGCTCTCCTCATTGGTTTTGATTGAGAGCAGCAGGAGCCAATAGCACCCACTGCTGCCAGAACCTCCAGTGAGACCAGGAAGAGGAAGAAAGAGGAGAGAAGAGCTGCAGTAGAGGGGCACAGCACTGGATCGAGAATGGACTCAGGTAAGTGTTTAAGAGTGGAAGGGAAGGTGGGGAGGGGGGGGGGGGGGGAGGAAGCAGCTATGAAAAGTTTTTTTCTCTTAATGCAGAGAATTTTTTAAAGGCTTTGTGAACCAATTTGTCTAAGTCAATGCCAGACCCTCTATTAGAGCCTGGTATAGCACACTGTGCGTAAAGCATTTTTAAAAACGAGCAGTGTAAATACAGATTTTCAGCTGTCTTCAGGCCGATCACGTGACTCGTGGCCGCTCTCCAGTTCCGATGGATTGCTTCTGCGGGAGGGGACGTAATCTCCCTCTGACGTCAGCCCGGGAGATCACGTGGTCGCTCGGCTCCACCCGCAGAAGCCCTGTCTCGTAGCTGTAAAGCGGCCGTGAATCACGTGACCTGCCTGAAGACAGCTGAAAATCGGTATTTACACTGTTGGTTTTTAAAAATGCTTCACACAGTGTGGTATGCCAGCCTCTCTATTAGAGGTGACAATTGTAGTTTTTTTTTTTTTTAAATAATAGCGGCGGGGGGCGGGGCTGAGCGGAGATAGAAACAGAGAGGGGGCGCTGACAGGGAGGAAGGAGGGGGGAGAGAGGAGAGCAGAGCAGGGCAGCATATGACAGAGGGACGCACTTTGACCACGGTGATCAGGGCGGAGCAGCCCTGATTTTCGTGGTCTATTCAGGAACAGGAAGTGGCAGATTCAGGGGTGGTTTTTTCTTTTACAGTTTAGAGGAGGGCCGATTACACAGCACAAGCACTGTGCTGTTTAATCTGCTTTAAGGGACCAGGATATGAATTTTTTTTTTTTTTTTGGGGGTTAACAAACACTTTAACGCTACCCACGGACATTTTTTTTTAAAACGGACTGTGAAACAAATACAGACGCCAGGAAAGAAGCGGCGTTAAAAAACGCGATTTTATCCGCGTTTTCCATTGAATTCAATGCACGTTATTCCACTCTGGCTTTCAGCCGCGTTTCTCTGTCTCTATTCAAAATCAATGGTTCCCTATGGGAGCCCACTTATTTGAATAGAGGTCGCACCAGAAGTCGGATCAAGAGGACCCGACTTGCGGTGCGACTTGTGTGCTGAGAATCTTGAGAGGGGAACCCAGCGAAAATGTTAAAAAAAAAAAAAAATGTACAAAAAATCTAAAAGTGGTTTGTACGAAAAGTGTAAGCAACCTGTGTTGAACCACAGGGAAGTCTCACACTTATCTGTGTGAACAACAGTATATATAATGTGCAATCCCCAGTAGAATGCACATACAGCTTATATGTGAAAAAACGTGATATCAATAAAGTCACGTAGCAAAGAAGGCTTGACCGCTTGAGTCGAAACGCGTCGGACAGCATTACTTGCACCCCACATTGCTTTTTTGAATCGATTTTACTTTCAGTGATCACTTTTATATTTTTGTTAAATGCGTATATATTTTAATAAAACCAACTGGTTTATTTTTGACCTACACTATCTGGAGCCCCCCCCTTCTTTTTCTTTTTTCAGTTTATGTGATATTCTTTGGAGCGCTCATCTAAAATCAAAGCTTTATTACTCCCTGCTTTGGAGACATTGCCTCTTTGGGCTATGGAAAACTTCGGCCGGTGATCACCTGGACCACTTACCTTCGTCTGAGATAGAGGACGTCTATGGGAGGACTGTTGGTCGAGATCGATTTCCATTAAGAGCTGGAAAACAATCCCTTCGGGATTACACGCACTTTTGACCCACTGTCGTACGACAGGTGGGTCCAACATTTCCGGTAAGGGTATTCAACTTATCTCTATTGATTGCTGTGTCTTCAGACATTACTACAGACAAGCTGATCTCTGTCGGTGGTTTTCCTGTAGCCTTAATCCTGGGTCCCCAAGAGAGAATTGGTTGACTTTGCCTAAATAGTATATGAGGACCCTTGTACAGATTGATACACCGTTAATTGTTTGAATTCTTTGCTACGTGACTTTATTGATATCACGTTTTTTCACATATAAGCTGTATGTGCATTCTACTGGGGATTGCACATTATATATACCGTTGTTCACACAGATAAGTGTGAGACTTCCCTGTGGTTCAACACAGGTTGCTTACACTTTTCGTACAAACCACTTTTAGATTTTTTGTACATTTTTTTCCTTAGCGCTACATTTTTTGTTTCACATTTATTGTAACTTTGTTTGTTTGAGTGTTAGCTGCTTGTTGTATTATAGTAGCGTAGTGTTTTCCCCTTTTTCTTTGCATTATGTGTCACTTACCTGACACAGGAGCCAGCGAAGTCACCGCTGTCCTCTGTAGTTCCGAGCGTTCATCTTCTTGGTGGGTCTCGCTGCTCCGGTGCTGTGATTCGCCGGAGCAGCGATGACGTCACTCCCGCGCATGCGCACGGGAGCCGACACTCGCGGCATATCGCCGTGATCTGTGGCTTACCCGGTGCGCCTGCGCGCCGCTGTCTACGCCGCATGCGCCATAGACAGCGGTGGCTGTCTTCAGGTATATATCTCCTAAACCGTGTAGGTTTAGGAGATATTTCTTGGACCTACAGGTAAGCCTTAATCTAGGCTTACCTGTAGGTCAAAGTGGTTTGTAAGGGTTTACAACCACTTTAAGGTTCATTTATTCTCCTTTTGTTTTTCCTCCTTGTCTGTGTCTGCTATAACACCCCACCCCCCCCCCCCCCTTTCCTTTCTAGATGCTAGGCAAGTAAAAGGGTTTGAGTCTGTGGTTTCCCAATTTGGTGGTAGGGCGCCCTCTGTGTCCGGCCCTGATCCCGATTCCATGCAGCTCTCTTTGTGGGGGTCCCCTCCATCGATCTGATCCCTGGCAGCGAGCTATATCCCAATTTTTCTCGAATTGGATGCTATTTGGTGATCGTTCAGGAACTATACGGTTAAAATGCTTTTTTTTTTACTTTTGACGTAATTACGATTACTATTATTTGTAATCATCTGTACTTATTTGCAATTACTTGTATACAGTGTATTCTGACTGTTCATTGCTGTTTTTTTCTGTTAAAACTTCTAGATGACTATACACTCCACCACTAGCCCCTGAAGAAGAAGTTTCATCATTTTCAACCTTGAAACGCGTCGTGATGTTCTTGTCCTAGTCTAACTTTCAGTTGTGTGGTGTTTATTGTATCGTTACAATATTTCCTGTCATCGTCACCCAATTTCTGTACATATGCATCCAATTTTTTTTTTTTTATTATTCTTATCATGTTTTAACTTATTCTAATAAACGCTTTGATACAATTCTACTGTTTCTAGACTCTCTGCCTCCCAAAGTCCCACAGAGGAAAAATTTCTCCATTTTGTATCTCAATTAGGGATGTGGGCAGAGTGTCTTATTCCATAAAATTTTTGGCACCGCCACAATATATTTCATGTCAATAGCACCTTTAGAAATATATTTACCGAGAAAAAGTTCAATACTTATTTTACCCGCTGATCAGGGTATTAGCTATCATGAGGATATCTCTTCTCTAGCTATCTCTTCTTCTTTTTCTTCTCTCATGATTGTAAAACCTGATATGCGGAACTAGATCTTCACTGGATATCCTCATGATAGCTAATACTCTGATGATATTAATTAAATGCCCCTTTATTTTTTGGGACCTTAAGTGTGATCCCACCCAGCTCCTCTGTTGGGTCCTTCGTAATGGATATGCACAATACCTACATGGTTTTCAGATCCAACCCGGATCTTTATACGTAACTTTATCCACGATGTTAAACTCATGTATAATTCGTTACTGTATATCTCTGTAACCAATGTAAAATGTTCTTCTCTTTACGTTGTGTATTATTCGATCTCTCAATAAAACTACTTGAAAAGAAAATTTCTATACACCCACCACTATCCCCTGAAGAAGTTTCATAATTTTCAACCTTGAAACGCGTCGGGATGTTCTTGTCCTAGTCTAACTTTCAGTTGCGTGGTGTTTATTGTATCGTTACAATACTTCCTGTCATTGTCACCCAATTTCTGTACATATGCATCCGATTTTTTTTTTTTTATTCTTATCATGTTTTAACTTATTCTAATAAATAAACACTTTGATACAATTGTACTGTTTCTAGACTCTCTGCCTCCCAAAGTCCCACAGAGGAAAAATTTCTCCATTTTGTATCTCAATTAGGGATGTGGGCAGAGTGTCTTTTTCCATGAAGTTCTTGGCACCGCCACAATATAGTTCATGTTAATAGCACCTTTAGAAATATATTTTTACAGAGAAAAAGTTCAATACTTATTTTACCCGCTGTAACGTTATACAATATTTAAAATCCTCTTCCAAGTAGTGCTCACTGTCCAGCACCGAGTTCTGCGTCCATACCGGGATACCTGGTTCAGACGGGGTTAAGCGGCATCATTCTTCATGCATGAAAGGAAACAATAACTCATTCTGTCACAAACCTCCGAGCTTAATTAAGTGTGCTCCATTCAGTTGAAGGATTGTTTTTCGGCAGAGATTTCTGCACCTGTTCACAAGCCGTGTAAATTTCACCCCTCGCAGGGAAGGCCAGGCATAAACCGGAGTCAGCCTTGCGGAGCAGCCACAGAGCCGCTCGTTTGGCCGCCGAGCTCAAAACTTTACAGCCCAATTCATGCGATGAGAAATGAAATGTATTTTCTCCTCCGCCTCTCATTACCATCTCTGCATCACCCTGAAAAGCACTCGGCTGGAGAGTCCGAGCAGCTGGAGGGTATAAAAAGTGAAGCCAATGTATGAAACGGCTCATATGGCTACAGAAGCTGGGCAACTACAAGTACCAGCAAGCTGTAAACGCGCCCAAAGTAGGAGTTCCAGCTAAGTGGAAGAATAAAACATACATTACCCTTTAATGAGGACCTGTAAACTGCAGGAGGCGCGCCCAAAAAAAAAAAAAGGCAAGCCAAGGGGAAAAGGACTAGTCACCAGTAGGGGCGGATCACGTGGGAGCAATAGTGCCCCATCGTTGATATCAGTGTAAAGACTAGTGCCCCATCACTAGTATTAATGGGAGGAATAGTGCCCCATCACTGGTATTAATGGGAGAAATAGTGCCCCATCACTGGTATCAATGGGAGGAATAGTGCCCCATCACTGGTATCAATGGGAGGAATAGTGCCTCATCATTGTATTAGTGGGAGGAATGGTGCCCCCATCATTGGTATCAGTGGGAGGGATAGTGCCACATTGTTGATATTAGTGGGAGGAATGGTGCCCCACCATTGGTATCAGTGGGAGAAAAAGTGCCCTATCGTTGATATCAGTGGGAGGAATAGTGCCCCATCATTGGTAATAGTGGGAGGAATGGTGCCCCATCATTGGTAATAGTGGGAGGAATGGTGCCCCATCATTGGTATCAGTGGAGGAATCGTGCCCCATTGTTGGTATTAGTGGGAGGAATAGTGCCTCATCATTGGTATCAGTGGGAGGAATAGTGCCTCATCATTGGTATCAGTGGGAGGAATAGTGCCCCATCATTGGTACCAGTGGGAGGAATCGTGCCCCATTGTTGGTATCGGTGGGAGGATTCGTGCCCCATTGTTGGTATCAGTGGGAGGAATTGTGCCCCGTTGTTGGTATCAGTAGGAGGAATCGTGCCCCATTGTTGGTATCAGTGGGAGGAATCGTGCCCCATTATTGGTATCAGTGGGAGGAATCGTGCCCCATTGTTGGTATCAGTGGGTGGAATAGTGCCCCATCATTGGTATCAGTGGGAGGAATCATGCCCCATTGTTGGTATTAGTGGGAGGAATAGTGCCCCATCGTTGGTATCAGTGGGAGGAATGGTGCCCTATCGTGGTATCAGTGGGAGGAATAGTGCCCCATTGTTGGTACCAGCGGGAGGAATAGTGCCCCATTGTTGGTACCAGCGGGAGGAATAATGCCCCATTGTTGGTACCAGCGGGAGGAATAATGCCCCATCATTGGTATTAGTGGGAGGAATAGTGCCTCATCATTGGTATCAGTGGGAGGAATAGTGCCTCATCGTTGGTACCAGTGGGAGGAATAGTGCCTCATTGTTGGTACCTGTGGGAGGAATAGTGCCCCATCATTGTATTAGTGGGAGGAATGGTGCCCCATCATTGGTATCAGTGGGAGGAAAAGTGCCCCATTGCTGGTATTAGTGGGAGGAATAGTGCCCCATTGTTGGTACCAGCAGGAGGAATAATGCCCCAACGTTGGTACTAGTGGGAGGAATAGTGCCTCATCATTGGTATCAGTGGGAGGAATAGTGCCCCATCGTTGGTATTAGTGGGAGGAATCATGCCCCATTGCTGGTATTAGTGGGAGGAATAGTGCCCATTGTTGGTACCAGCGGGAGGAATAATGCCCCAACGTTGGTATTAGTGGGAGGAATAGTGCCTCATCATTGGTATCAGTGGGAGGAATAGTGCCCCATCGTTGGTATTAGTGGGAGGAATCATGCCCCATCATTGGTATCAGTGGGAGGAAAAGTGCCCCATTGCTGGTATTAGAGGAAGGAATAGTGCCCCATTGTTGGTACCAGTGGGAGGAATAATGCCCCATCGTTGTTATTAGTGGGAGGAATAGTGCCTCATCGTTGGTATCAGTGAAAGGAATAGTGCCCCATCATTGGTAATAATAATGCCCCAAGGGCCGGATGAAAGTAAGCAAAGGGCCCCATTCTGCCCCCTGGGTTTAGACTAACTGGCTTGGTCTTGTGCCAGGAGAGGTAAACCTGCAGGCAACATCTTAGACACTACCCCACACATCCAATCATCTGACCACTGTACTTAAAAACTAATCAAAAGAGGAAATCTAAAATTAACAAAATGTGCGGAATCTTTTTTTTAACACCTTCAAAAGAATAAAGCACCCTGATTTCTTTTCTGTGTTTCATGCTATTGACATTCCCGGGTATCTGGTTATTTTTCATGGGCAGCAAACAAGACAGCCCGGGATACATTATCCTCACAAACCTAACCTAAATCCAGACACGATCGCTCGATTTATAATAGCAGTGTAGAGAGAATAGGGAGCGATGTGCGGAGGAGTGCGAGGGTCTCTCGCTCGAGCCTTTGTGTGCAGCACTTGCTCTATAAAAGGAGCAGAGCCCCGGGCCCCTGCCAGCGGGGAGTGTTAACAGCACAAAGCCAGACAGAAGAAGGATGCCGTATTGTGCTTGGCCAGAGAAATCAATAATTTGCAATCAGCTAATCACAGCGCTTGTCAGGAAGCCAGGCTGTAATCAAACGCGGGGATCGGCGAGCAGCCCTATAGAAATTAAGAATTTAATTGACGTGTCTGGCCTCGGACTACAGAGCACTAACCAGTTCACTGCCGCCGCAAAACTGCTTAGCATCCCCCGAGCACCAACATGGGACTACATGGGATATCATCCCCTGTAAAAATGTACATGGGTGAGTTTTCACCATCTCAATTCAGGGCATTAAATGCAAATCCTTACATATACCCACAGAATGACTACCCTCAGGTGATGCACAAAGATGAAACAACCCCACCCCCCCCCCATATAAGTTGTACCTGTTTATCTGCAGTCCTCTCTCATCTACAGCTTCCTAAAGCACATTTTACACAGCATTTCTCACCTCCAAAAGACAGGGGGTGGGGATGTGACATCACAAACTGCACAGCACAGAGCGGGGAGCTGAGTGTAATCTGAGACCTGAGTGACTCGCTGCTTGTGATGAAAAATAGGCATGTCGTTGGAAGTGTCTCGGTATGGAAGATCTCCAGGAAGCTGATAGCACCTTGAGAACAGAAAAAAATGGCCACACACTACTATAGATCAAAATCCTTTCTATTAGGACATCCCAAAACAACAAGAATCAGAATGCTGGGTAGATGCGTTTCACAGACTTCCCGTGCGCACGTGAAGTGTGTGAAACGCCTTTACCCAGCATTCTGATTCTTGTCATTTTGGGGTGTCCTAATAATAAGGATTTTGATCTACAGTGGTGTGCGGCCATTTCTTCTATCCTCACTGTGTGAGGAGGCGAGCCCCTACTGGATCATTAGGCTTCCTGGTGTCACCTGGAGCGGCGGGTTTTCTTGTTCCATAGCTAATAGCACCTTGCAGAGTTCGCTAAGGAAACAGCTGGACTGTGCGCAGAGATCCGGAAGGCCAGCGGCTCGACTGTGCGCAGAGATCGGAAGGCCAGCGGCTCGACTGTGCGCAGAGATCGGAAGGCCAGCGGCTCGACTGTGCGCAGAGATCGGAAGGCCAGCGGCTCGACTGTGCGCAGAGATCGGAAGGCCAGCGGCTCGACTGTGCGCAGAGATCGGAAGGCCAGCGGCTCGACTGTGCGCAGAGATCGGAAGGCCAGCGGTTGGATTGTGTGCAGAGATCGGCAGGCAAGGGGCTCGACTGTGCGCAGAGATCAGCAGGCAAGTGGCTGGACTGTGCGCAGAGATCGGAAGGCCAGCGGCTCGACTGTGCGCAGAGATCGGCAGGCAAGGGGCTGGACTGTGCGCAGAGATCGGCAGGCAAGGGGCTGGACTGTGCGCAGAGATCAGCAGGCAAGTGGCTGGACTGTGCGCAGAGTTCGGCAGGCAAGCGGCTGGACTGTGCGCAGAGTTCGGCAGGCAAGCGGCTGCACTGCGCGCAGAGATGGGCAGGCTAGCGGCTGGTAACTGCAAAGTTCATCAGGGAAGCAGCTGGAGAGCGATGCCGGAAATGTCAGGCTAAAGCGTGGAGCGCAAGCCACTTTTCGCAGCTTTGGTAGTCTTCAGGAAGTTTAGTTTTGATAAAAGGACGGGCATTTTCCCCTCAAAACGTGTTAACCACTCCCCCCTGCGCAGTGACATCACCACAGCAATTCCCAAAGTCTACCTCATTCTCCACTGTGATTTTCTCCCTCATTTCCACCTGTTCCTCCTCCTCTTTTTCAAATTCTCAACATCTAGTAGTGTCGGGTAGCACTATAGTTTTTTTTTTTTTTTAATCCTGGTCTACCTATCTGGATTATATGATTCACTCTCTGTCCTCCTGCATCAGTGCTGGATCTTGGTAACTGGCCACTCAGGCACCAGAACTGTCACAAGAGGGCACTGATAGAAGCATATGTAGCAACAATCAAAAGGTTGGTGCCAAAATACAATAATAATTAGTATAGAGGGCTAAATAATGACAGAGGAACTCTTGGCTTCATACAACAAGATCCTTTGCACTATGTAGCCCCCCTCCTGGCAATGTCCCCACGTGTCATCAGCTTGTGTATCACCAGACGGCTGCAGCAGAGGTTCAATGACTAATGTCTGAGCCACCCCAGTACCTGCCTGCTGTTATTTCTTTACTGCTGCAAGAAGGAAGGATGTCAGTGGCATTATAAAAAAACCAAAAAAAAAAAAAACACAAAAGACAGAATGCTTAGCACTCTGTAATACAAGTGCCAGACCATTGTAATTGGTCTGTGACATTTAGCCGAACAGCAGCTAATTATATGCTGAGATTGAGAAGTCTCTCCTGTTGCTAAATGCTGAAATTTCAACAGCAGCTTTAACCCGTCGGCCCTGAAAATGCCAGAGACAATGTGCCATTGGATTCTTACAGTGAAGCTCCGATCACATAAAAATAGGACTTTTCCTACAGCTTACCGGTAAAATCCTTTTCTTGGAAGTACATCACGGGACACAGAGCAGCTATAGTAACTATTTGGGTTATATACAACACCTATAGGTGAATGGACACAGGCACACCCAAAAGACAGGAAGTTCCCCCTCTGCATAACCCCGCCTATACAGGAAGTACCGCAGTTTTGCAGGAAGCAATTCCCAAAAGAGGGGAGGGGCCTCTGTGTCCCGTGATGTACAGCAAGAAAAGGATTTTACAAGTAAGCTGTAGGAAAAATCTTATTTTCTTTAACGTACATCAAGGTACACAGAGCAGCTACAGTAATTACTATCTGAGATGTCGCAAAGCAATACCCCTGAGGGGAGGGAGACGCTATCATAGAAACTGCCACCAAAGAAGGACCTGCTCTGCTATTTTTAATACGCTGAGGCCAAAGGCACTATCTTCTACGTGACTGACATCGACCTGGTAAAAACCCAGTAGATGTATAAACAAAAGACCCAATAGTGGTCTTGTACACCGGGGCCACTGACATCTGATGATGGATGGCCCAAGATACTGGCACACCTGGTAGAGAATCTCTCCCCAGGGCAAAAAAATTTGTTTTTTGACATTTGAACCATAGGCATCATTTATAAACTGACAGATCCACTGCTTAATATTTTACCTGGAGGCCTCCTGCCCTTCCTGGGCTCTTCTAGCAGCACAAACGAGGATTCCTGATTTGTGCCGACAACACAAGTAGAACCTGAACATCTGAACTACCTCTAGAGTAGGTAGCGATCTTTTTCCTGCCGACTGTGGATTCGAAAAAATCCACAGACTGTGGATTAGAAGAATTCCACATCGTCCTGATTCAAGTGAAAGCTAGAAACCACTTTAGGCAATAAAAACAGAGGAGGAAGCAACATCACCTTATGATGTGAGACCAAGAATGGCTCCTTGCATGAAAGAGCCGCCAACTCCGACACTCCACTTCGTGAAGTGATAGCAACCAATGAAGCCACTTTCTGAGATAAAAGGATCAACAGAATCCCCCGATTGGTTCAAAAAGTGACCTCTGCAAGGACAGTCAAGATCAATTCAAGTCCCAAGGACACAAGAAAGGCCTGAACAGGCGGGACTGTCCAAGTTACATGCTGTATGAGGTATGAAACAGGGAGTGAGAAACAACGGCCACTGGAAAAAAAAATGGATAGGGACGAACTCTGACCCTTAATGGTAATTAAGGCCAAACTCCTTTACTCTACCGATTGGAGAAAAAAAAAGAAAATCTTCCACCCACATATTTCTGCGGGTGCCACTTCCTGGCTTCACCCCAGGCAAATAAAAAATATTTTCAAATCCTGTAATTGAGGTTCCCCGAAGCTAGCTTCCAGGAGCTCAACAGTGCTGAGATACAGGACTTGAGACCGTCCCGCTGGACTGGAAGTGTCCAAAGGAGCAACCACCGCAAGACTCGCTATGCCTGTGTACCAAGCCCCCCCCCGGGCTAATTCGGCCAACACTAATATCAGTTTTACCACCTTACGGATTCTTCGCAAAAGATGTGGCAGAATCCGAAACGGGGAAAAGAACATCAAATAAGGGAGAACCAGACCTTTAGGTGTTACCAGTACATGTACCCTTATTGGCAGTGGGACTCTTGTCCTGGACACACCTGTCCCAAACTGTTGTAAAACGTGGAATATAGTAGATTCCCCTGCAGAACTCCCCTTGCCACTATCCTATACCTGGAATATGTATGTATGTAGAGAAAGCACTTGTACTGTCCCAGACAGAATGTGGTACACCTCCCTGAGTCGCATGACCTCTGGTGATGCCATATTGGTTGATATATGCCTGCAGAGGCATTTCCAGATTGCACCTACAACAGGTTTGTCCTATAATCCAGAGCAAGGCATACCGGAAATAAATTCCAAGCTATTGGACAGTATTCTCTCCCGTGGAGTCCAAGCCCACTGAACTGTAGCCAGCCTAAAGTCAACTAGCATCAGTGGTTATTATTTTCCAATTTCCTGAAAAGGAATTTCTGCTGTGCAACACCCCGGAAACAGAGCCTTCCAGCAATGCAATGCCTGGACCTTCAAGTTCCAGACAAAGAATGAACCTCTACCAAGACCTGGAGTAGGACTGTATGTAGAGAACGTGCTTTGACCTAAACACAGCTTCCTCCTGTAGAAATATATCGAAGGAACCCCTGGCATTGACTGCTTCCTGAGCAAAGATTATTGAGGTAAAGAGTAAGCCCTTGTACACACGGTCGGACATTCTGCCAACCAAATCCGTCGGATTTTGTCCTTCGGATCTTGTCCGAAACTGTTGCATACACACGGTCGGACTAAGTTGTCGAAAAATCCGATCATTCAGTGATGACGTAATTTCGTTACGATGGGACTACATTCAGGCTAGTAGCCAATAGCTTTGATGTAGGAATTTGATCTGAGCATGCGTGGCACTTGGTCCGATCAAAATTCTCTACACATGATCGGAGTATGTCCGATCGGCCCAGTTGGTCGGGAAATATTTCCAACATGTTGGAAAATTGGGTCCGACGGATATTCCGACGGAATCAGTCCGATGCATACCACACACAGTCGGATTATCCGACGACGCGGTCCGATAGGACACATTCCAACGGATTCTCCGACCGTGTGTACAAGGGCTTAGACGCTTTGGGAACCCTCTGAAGCTGTGGCCAACCCAAAGGGAAGATTCACACAAAAAAAAAAAAAAAACGGCTTTCCATTGCAATTACAGAAATCTTTGATGAGCCTGGAAACAAACCGCCACACGAAGATGTCCGTTTACAGATGATTATAGACCCTGAAATCTACCTCTTGCAGAGAAGTCATCACTGAACAGTCTAGCCTATCTGAAACAGAAGGATGTTCAGCGGCTTGAGATCTTAAGACAGACCTCATGTCCCTATTTGACTTTGGAACTGCTACCATTTAATTGTCTGACAATAATGAGCCCACAACTTCTGCTCCAAGAGCAAATGCAAGGCAAAAGACTGACGACTCTGTGACAGACCCAGACAGCCCCAAGAGGTGCACTTAACCTACCAGGTTTCTGCCGGCTACAGATGGAACAAACCACCTTAGAGACTGCCCTAAGATTTTCTGAACGAAAAAATTGGGAAAGGGAAAAGGGAAGTATGCAAGCAATCCACTGATTGACGGTCAAGTACAATGCATGACCAGTTTGATCTTACACCTATTTAGGTGTTGTTGCTGTAACCATATTGCAGAAAGGGAAAGGAGAAGAGGTACCTGATTAGAAGGATACCGGGTAAGAGGTTACTTTCAGCAGAAAAAATTTGATCAAACTAAAATTATCAAGATAGTATATATTACATTTAGTTTGTTTACAATATAAATTTATTATATTTCAAAGGATTAAATTAGAAAAAGTGCAATGTTTTAGAAATATGATTAACTACAATGTAACAATGAATTAATCACCGTGAACATATCAACAAACAAGACAGACATGACAATACAAAACAGCACCGAACACTGTCCGGATGTTTTGGTATTAGCCAACAGTCAACAAATCAGATCACTCGAATATAGTTTATTAGTGGGGTCTTTAATGATCCCCTATATACCTTAATTATTAATGGCTGACAGTGGGCTAATCCAATTGTGGAGAGAGTGGTAGGTGGGGTGCAGATCGGGGGGGGGGGGGAAATTCACAGACCTATCATGCAAGAAAAACGTAATTATCTATAAGCAGCAGTAATGGAATGCTGCATTGGTCCTTTTGTTGAAAATAAATAAATAATGAAAATTATGTGTGTGTGTGTGTGCTTGTGTGTGCGTGTGTGTGTGTGTTAAGACCTCTTTCACACTGGGGCGTTATTCAGGCGCTTTAGCGTTAAAAAAAAAATTTCAATGGGAAGGGGCGCTTTAGGAGCGGTGTATTCACCGCTCCAAAAGCGCTGCAAAGAAGCTGCTTGCAGGACTTTTTTTTTACGCCCTGCCAGCGCAGCGCCTCAGTGTGAAAGCACTCGGGCTTTTACATTGGGATTGCAGTTGCGGTTTCTTTCAGGCGCTTTTTTTTAAAGCTAAAGCACCTGAAAAACGCCCCAGTGTGAAAGGGATCTCAGTGTGAAAGCACTCGGGCTTTTACATTGGGATTGCAGTTGCGTCTCCTTTCAAGCGCTTTACAGGCGCTTTTTTTTTACGCTAAAGCGCCTGAGAAACGCCCCCCGTGTGAAAGGGGTCTAACAGTCTGTATACTGAAGATAGTTTGAAATACAGGCTGTCCTTAAAAGGGGAGGGACAGCTGTAAAAAAAAAATTAATTCAACATCAGCAGCTGCAAACACTGTAGCTGCTGACTTTAAATAAGCAGACTTACCTGTCCAGGGTGCCCGTGATGTTGGCCAACCGAGGCCGGCCCGTCCCTCTGGTCCCGACGCCACCATTTCATCTAAGGGAAACAGGCAGTGGAGCCTTTCGGGTTCACTGCCCGTTTCCTAATGCACATGTGCGAGTCGCGCAGCGCTTTGTGAATGGGGCGTGCTGTGTTCTGGGACACACAGTTCCCAGAACACACAGCGCGCCATTACCCAGAAGACAACGCGAGGAGGAGAGAAGACTGAAGATCACCGTGGAGTAGGAAGAGGCAGATTAGGACAATCTGCCTAGCAACAGGCATTTCTGGTAAGTTTAAAAAATTTATTTTTTTTTGTCCAGATTTTTTGCAACATTTTTATGTAGTTTTGTTTTTCAGGGTGGCCCTCCACTTTAAAGTGCACACATATTGTATCAACAAAGGATCCAGTCATTTAAAATAATTGTTGTGGTGCTGTCATTTCAATGTTCAGTTTTTTCATCATTTTTCAAAAAAGAAATATTTGACATATCACAGTTTTCCATTAGCATTCAGAACTCAGTTCCCACTATTTGGGACATTTTGGGAGTCAGCGGTCATCATAAAAGTCTCTCTGTCTGAAATACTGCGGAAATAGAGCAACTAAATGGCCGGAGACTTTTAGCTGGTGAGTGAGAACAGCAGGCGGAATTTGCTAGTGCAGATCATGTAGAGATTTCCATACCTTACCGCCCTGCATTTAGATCCAGTAGTCTGGGAGACATGCCGATCCAATCAGAATTCACTAAAGAAAAAGATCTTACCTGGTTAGCAGATTATCCACGGACAGTGGGCATGTTTCCCTGCAACAAATGCCAGATCTGCCCACTGGTACATAGAACCTCTACATTTATGGATGCCCTCGACAAAGAAACATACGAGATTCGAGACTTAATTAACTGCTCTACATCGCGCGTCGTTTATAGGATGACTTGTCCTTGTCCCAAAATTTATGTGGGAAAAACAAAAAGACAATTAACGGTAAGAATCGGTGAGGGCTTACCGGGTAATTAATGAAAAGGGAGACATTCCAGAAAAGCCTTTGGAAAAACACTTTGTACTCTGCCACGGAGGGAGCTGGCAGGGCACGAGGGTGAAGGGAATTTACGCTTTAAAACTGCCCACCAGACGGGGCGACTTTGATCGTATACTCCTGCAGAAAGAGAAATGGTGGGTGTATCGATGCCGGTGGGGTTAAACATGGAACTAAATTTACAGGGCCTTTCTTGAGGCTTTACGGAATCCTTTTACATGTATCCCAAATCCTCAAGGTAATTGATAAAGTAATGGGTACACGTTGTGAATTGGGTTACCTTTTACTGTTCTCTCCTATTAAATCCACATGGCACCATTATTGATATTACTGTACACGATCGCTCCCTCTGTGTTGTAATTTGTCGAGTCTACCCCTGTTCCATCGTCGTTCTGTCCTTCCTTCTCGTTTCTTTCTTCCCCTCCCATTATCTCTCAATACATAACTTTGAAGTTCACACGCTAAATAAATCGCTTCGTTTAAGGGGATACTTACTTCATTTTTTTTTTTGCTCTCCTCACTAATTTAAGACCTGTACTTGTTAAAATAATTAGCTCAGAAGAATTGCCAAGTTGACCACTTTCAGCGCCGGACCATTTTGCTGGCTTAAGACCAGACCACTTTTCGCGATTCGGCTCTGCGTCGCTTTAACTGACAATTGCGCGGTCGTGCGACGTGGCTCCCAAACAAATTTTTTTTCCCACAAATAGAGCTTTCTTTTGGTGGTATTTGATTGCCTCTACGGTTTTTATTTTTTGCTCTATAAACAAAAAAAAGAGCGATAATTTTGACAAAACCGCATTGTTTTTTACTTTTTGCTATAGTAAATATCCCCCAAAAATGTATAACTTTTTTTTCCCCCTCAGTTTAGGCCAATACGTATTCTTCTACATATTTTTGGTTAAAAAAATTGCAATAAGTGATTAATGATTAGTTTGCCCAAAAGTTATAGCGTTTACAAAATAAGGGATATTTTTATGGCATTTTTATTAATATTTTTTTTTTTTTTTTACTAGTAATGGCGGCGATCAGCGATTTTTATTGAGACTGTGACATTATTGACACATTTTTGGGACCATTGTCATTTATACAGCAATCAGTGCTATACAAATGCAGTGATACCTGTGTAAATGACACTGACAGTGAAGGGGTTAACCAGGGGGTGACAGTATAGGGGTTAAGTGTGTCCTAGAGGCGTGTTGCTAACTGTGGGTTGGGCATGGCTGTGTTTTACACATCACTGATCCCTGCTCCAATCACAAGGAGCAGAGATCAGTAACACTGTCACTAGACAGTACCGGGGGGAGATGCCTGTTTACTTTAGCATCTCCCCGTGAGACGATCGCGGGTATCCCCGTGGCGATCGAGTCCGCGGGACCTGCGATCGGACTCACGGAGGTCCCGACCGGCGCACACGTGATGGCATGGAAGCACATTTAAAGGGACCTACCTGCACGCCCATGTGCCTGTCCATGTCATTCTGCCGACGTACATTGCCGTGCACAGGTCGGGAAGCGGTTAAACGCCTTTTTTTTCCCCTTAAATTTAAAACACCCTGGCGGTAATCAAACGTAAATGCTACGATATATAAAAGGGAGTGCAGTTGTCAGTCCAAGTATCCTCTGAGATGAAGCTACGCCATTAGACCCAGCAAAACGTGTTGACGTCACTTACAACACTGCCTCGTCCCATGACATTGTTTGAGTGTGATGTGCTGAGGGCAAGGAGATGCCAGCCTGAGTGAGCAACGGCCATAAGATCCATAGCGGGACATAAGGATAACTATAATAAACTATATTCGAGTGATTTGATTTGTTGACTGACTGTTGGCTAATGGCAAAACGTCCGGACAGTGTTCAGTTTTGTTTTGTATTGTTATATGTCTGTCTTGTTTGTTAACATGGTCACGGTTATTAATTCATTGTTACATTGTAGTTAATCATTTTTTTAAAACATTGCACTTTTTCTAATTTAATCTTTTGATATAATAAATTTATATTTGTAAACAAAATAAATCTAATATATACTATCTTGATTATTTTAGTTTGATCTAATTTTTTCTGCTGAAAGTAACCTTTTATCCGGTATCCTAACCAGGTACCTCTTCTCCCTAAGATTTTTTTCAGGCCTGAAATACCCAGCAGCCTCAGATGCCTCGCTCACCCAGGTGAGGAAAGCTTACAGCATCTGATATCCCCCAGCAGTCTCCCATCTATATACTGACCAGGCTTGGTCCTGCTTTGGCTTCGATCATCCAAGATCAGGCACGATCAAGGTAATGCGGCCGCAGTCTGCCGAAAATTGAATGCGCCAGGAAACACTGCAATGCCAAACACCACACTCAGATGCACCTGAAAAAAACTGTCCATCGGGAGATGTGGACACCGCCAGATACCCAAACCTGAGAGCGGTTCCCCTGCTTGCCCCGACTGCCTCTCTTTTCTGGAACCATTTAACTGGTATAACAGGTAAATAATTCAGCAACTATATTATCCAACCTAATATACAGTCCTCCAAGGATGCAGGCCTAAAACAATGTTGGTTTACCTCTATGCAACCCCTTAGATATGCAAGTACCTAGGTATGCAAAGATGCAGGTATACAAGTATCCTTGCCATTCATGTATGTATGTATGTATGTATGTATGTATGTATGCAGTACAAGGGCAAAAAGCACACACGCATGTACCCCCAGGCAAATAAGCACATATGTATATACTCCCAAGAAAACAAGTACATATGTATACAGCTTAATGTAAATAAACATATGCATGTAGTATAAATGAAAACATGGCAGCATGTGTTTAAGCAATATGAATCCATGGTAGCATGTGCTTATGCAACTATGCATTTAGGCAAAATATGAAAGTGTGCGCTGTACACACGCATTCATGCAACATGTGCCCATGGAAACACGCATTTTTGCAATAAGCAAGCATGCGTTTATGAAACGTGTTTATGCAACATTACGCAACACGTATCTATGAAGACATGTATAAGCATGCATCTTTATGCGATCATGTATAACCAAGTATATTTCAGCAAACATGTATAAACATGCATCTTTATGCGATCAAGTATCTTTATGTGACCATGTAAAACCATGTATATCTATACAAACATGTCTAAACATGCATCTTTATGCAACCATATATCTTTATGTGACCATGTATAACCATGTATATCCAAACAAACATGTATAAACATGCATCTTTATGCAATCACATATCTTTATGCGATCATGAATAACCATGTCTATTTATACAAATATGTCCAAACATGCATCTTTATGCAACCATGTATATTTATGCAAACATGAATAACCATGCATCCTTGTGCAACCATGATCATGTATCGTTATGCAAACATGTATAACCATGTATATTTATGCGAATATGTAAAAACGTGTATCTTCAGCAACCGAGCGTTTCAGCTAGTTTGGAAGCAAGCACCTGCTTAACTGCAGTTGGTCCCATACTAGACCTGCAGGATTTAGCCAAGCACATATGCACTATACTGAAGATACAACTGCTTAAAATGCACCCATGCTCATGTTTTTCCAAACGTGTATATTTAAACATGCAGTTAAGCAACAAGTTTACTGAGTTTTGAGAAGAGGAGATGGGGGGGGGGGGGGGGGTGGTATGATCTCCGTGTATAAATACATAAGGGGGATATGATCACCATGTATAAATACATAAGGGGGATATGATCTCCATGTATAAATACATAAGGGGATATGATCACCATGTATAAATACATAAGGGGGATATGATATCCATGTATAAATACATAAGGGGGGGATATGATCACCATGTATAAATACATAAGGGGATATGATCACCATGTATAAATACATAAGGGGATATGATCACCATGTATAAATACATAAGGGGGATATGATATCCATGTATAAATACATAAGGGGGGGATATGATCACCATGTATAAATACATAAGGGGGATATGATCACCATTTATAAATACATAAGGGGGATATGATATCCATGTATAAATACATAAGGGGGGATATGATCAAAATGTATACATACATAAGGGGGATATGATCTCCATGTATAAATGCATAAGGGGGATATGATCTCCGTGTATAAATGCATAAGGGGGATATGATCACCATGTATAATACAGGTGTTATAATCCCTCTCCATGCCATCCAAAACTAAAATAAAGTTGCGCTGTTGGTAAAAAAAAATCCCAATAAGCATATATTGATTGGTATGCACAAAATTTATAGCATCTACAAATGATGGGATATTTTTATTTGTTTACAAGTGAGTTACTGCGGGACTGTGATATTACGTGAAAATTCTGACTTTTTGGGAACCAGTGACACAGTGATCAGTGCTAAAACATATGCCCTGTCACTGTACTAATGACACTGTCTGGGAAAGGGTTAACATCAGGGGTGATCAAAGGGTAACTGTGCCTAAGCTGTGTTTTACTATACTGTAGGAGGTGCTTTTACTAGGGGAAGAGATAGAATTTATTTTCTGCTTTGCGGGGACACAAGTTCCATCCCTTCCCTCCTGGCAGAACGAGGATCTGCCTTGTTTACATAGGCAGATCACAGTTCTGTGTCTCTGCCCAACGATCGGCGGGTGCTGGAGGACAGTGGGTACTATATACCCGCGTAGTCATAGGGGAAGCGAGCCGCCAGCGGCGCACATGCCCGTAAGTGTCGGATCCTGTATACATACATGATCCGGCGTACAGGTGCTGCCCGATAACAGTAAAACTGCTATAGGGCAAACCTTTAAGTGGTTAAAAAGACCCTGTCATGGCTAGATTAAATCTGAATATTTAGGACTGAATATCTAAATTTTTGCTTTAAAGCAATTGTGATTAGTTCTCTTCAAGGTAACAGCCCGCAGCCCCAGGAAGCCATACACCCTTGCTGTGCTTAAAAACTCACTTCCATAAACCCAGTCGGAGACAAAGTAAAAAGTAATGAAGGCGGCACCTACTTGTTTTCAAAGATGTCCTGGGCTGTCTTCTGCTCCTTCTTCTTCCCGGCCTCTTGCAGAGGGAAGCTGGCCTTCACTTTGGCTAATGCATCTTTACAATTGGCTTTAACTTCTGCCGGAGTCTCCAGCATGTCCAACAGATGCTGGTCAATAGGTGGAAGGGGATCATCAGGGTGGAAGGCCTTATGCTGTAGGCACTGCAAGAAATGGAGAATATTTAGTAAGGTCTCAAGTACAATGTTTAAATCAGTGAAGGTAAAGGACGATAGCGGTCCTCAATGGACTTAGACCCTCATCCTGCATGTGACAAACTTTTCCTTCTACAAGCTGTCAGTCATTGCTGATTTACCGAGGTGCAGCTACCAACTTACGTAGAAAGGAAGCAAGGGGGGAGGTGACTAACCTCAGCAGGACTTTTAACGGTATCAGACATTACATATATTGACGAAGATCAAATCGCAATCACTCAAAAGGGAGTTTTTTTTATAAAAGATTTTTTCATAGAAATTTATTATACAAAAAAATAATTTTTTTTTGCTAAAACAGCACTATGAATACAGATATACATCCATAGAGATCTGGAAGAATCATTTGTGAACTCAGTCAATGTAGTATGATGCTCGACATGTTTCACTCATGGACGAGTTTCTTCAGGAGCTTTGAACATCATTGACAAGTATAATACTGCATGGATAAACACATAAAGGAAATAATGAAATAGTGCATGTGCCATTATTCATAATAAGCTTTGGAGAAAGAAAAAGCAAACAATTAAATATGATTGCTACAAAAAGCATTATTATATACAGAGTTATATATATATAAATATTGGGGAGCAAAGCATTTAGGTCGTTCAAAATGTTGAACTACTTAAATGTTTTGCTCCCCAATATTTATATATATAACTCTGTATATAATAATGCTTTTTGTAGCAATCATATTTAATTGTTTGCTTTTTCTTTCTCCAAAGCTTATTATGAATAATGGCACATGCACTATTTCATTATTTCCTTTATGTGTTTATCCATGCAGTATTATACTTGTCAATGATGTTCAAAGCTCCTGAAGAAACTCGTCTATGAGTGAAACATGTCGAGCATCATACTACATTGACTGAGTTCACAAATGATTCTTCCAGATCTCTATGTATTGTATGGATGTATATCTGTATTCATAGTGCTGTTTTAGCAAAATTTGTTATTTTTTTGTATAATAAATTTCTATGAAAAAATCTTTTAGAAAAAAAACTCCCTTTGAGTGATTGCTATTTGATCTTCGTCAATATATGTAATGTCTGATACCCTTAAAAGTCCCGCTGAGGTTAGTCACCTCCCCCCTTGCTTCCTTTTTTCAAATTAAATACTTGGGATGTGGTATCATTTTGTTTGGTTGGCTTCACTTCATCCTTTAAATTTACCAACTTACGTAATGGAAGGTATTCCAATATCCATCGCCGGCTAACAAATCCTGTTAACCACTTGCCAACCACCCTATAGCAGTTTCACTGCTACAGGTCGGCAGCCGTCACACACACACATATATATATATATATATATATATATATATATATATATATATATATATATATATATATATACACATGTGATCATGAACTTGCGCCTGCAGGGGGTACGCTTGTGTCGCCAGAGGGCTGCTTCTGCTGTGATTGTTCAAAGCAGAAGGCAATCTGCGAGTGCCGGGCACTCTATGTCCGCCGGCACCCGCCTATCCCCGTGGAGAGGCTGAGAACATAGCTCTGCCTATGTAAACAAGGCAGAGTAATGTTCTGACGGGGGTGGGGGAGGAATGGATCCTGTGTTCCTTCAAAGCAGAGAAAAAAATCCATCTCTTCCTTAGTAAAAGCAGCACACTGTACACAATAACACTGGCTAGGCACACAGTTAACCCTTTGATCGCCCCTGGTGTTAAAGTGATAATAAAGTCTATTTTTTTTTTGTTAAAAATAACAAACCCGTCATACTTACCTGCTCTGTTGCAGTTGGTTTTACACAAAGCAGCCCGGAACCCTTCTCTTAACCCCTTCCCTGACAGTGCATATTTTTAGCACGGATTACTGTATTTGTATCAGTGGTTCAGAAAAAATGTCTAAAGTGTCAGTTAGTGTCTGATTGTCTGCGGCAATATCGCAGTAGTTGATCGCTACCATTACTACAATAAAAAAAAAAAATCCCTAAATATATACCATAGTTTGTAGAAGCTATAACGTTTGCGTAAACCAATCAATATATGCTTATTTGGATTTTATTTACCAAAAACATATAGCAAAATACATTTTGGCCTAAATGTATGAAGAAACTTGATTTTTTTTTAAATTTTATAAAAGAAAATATATATATTTTTAATATATTTTTATTTTTTATTTATTTTTTTAATAGCGCAAAAAAAATAAAAAAATAAATGCATGGGTGATCAAATAACATCAAAAGAAAGCTTTATTTGTGGGAAAGAAATTACCATAAATTTTCTTTTCATACAACGTTGCACAACCAATTGTCAGTTATAGTAAAACAGTGCTGTATCGCATAAAATAGCCTTGTCATGAAGGGGGGTAAATCATCCGGCGGACAAGTGGTTAGACTAAGAGGAGATTTGACTCTGGTGGACATCATGGTGTTTAGGCCTTATTCCCCTGGCCATGCTGACTAGAGGTCGACCGATATGGGTTTTTCTCTGGCCGATGCCGATATTTAGAAATCATGGCGGCCAATAGCCGATATATGATGCCGATTTTTTTGGGCCGATATGTTAGGCCGGTTTTATTTTATTTATTTATTTTTTTCCTTTTTTATTTTATTTTTTAATCCCCCTTGATCTAACACACCTTTCCCACTGGGGCGTTTTTCAGGCGCTTTTGGGCTAAAAATAGCGCCTGTAAAATGGCTCCCCTGCAGTCTGTGTGAAAGACAGAGTGCTTTCACACTGAGGCGATGCGCTGGCAGGATCTTAAAAAAAAAGTCCTGCAAGCAGCACGTTTGGAGTGGTGTATACCGCTCCTCCACCACTCCTGCCCATTGATATGAATGGGCACCACTGCCGAAGCGCATGCAATGCGATTTGGCAGCGGTGCTTCATGGGCGCATTTAACCTCTTCCTTGGCCGCTAGCTGGGTTATATGTGCCCCACTAGCCAAATAGCACCGCTAAAATGATGGTAAAGAGCCGCTAAAACTTGCGTTTTACCATCAACGCCTGTCCGCTCCAGTGTGAAAGCAGCCTTCATAAGTGATACAGAAAATTTCTTACATTTAAACATTTATTAAACAAAACAAAACCCCCAATCAGTTTACTTGTATGTATGATTTAGATAAAAAAAAAAAAAAAAAAAAACTATATATTAAATAAAAACAGGTAGTCAAAACTTTTGGACGAAAAAAAAAATGGGCTAACTTTACTGTTTTTATTTTATTTTTATTTTTTAAATGGTGTATTTTTTTCCTAAAAAAATGCATTTGAAAGACCTCTGTGCAAATGCCGTGTGACATAAAATATTGCAACAACCGCTATTTTATTCCCTAGGATCTCTGCTAAAAAAATATATATCATTTTTGGGGGGTCTAAGTGATTTTCTGGCAGAAAATACAAGATTTTTACTTGTAAGCAACAAGTGTCAGAAAAGATTTAGTCTTTAAATGGTTAAACTGAGAACTTCTACACACTGAGATGATTTCATTCATTCAGAAGTGTAAACATTGTATCATTTAGTTCTTTTCTTGGCAGTCTGCCCAGAGAGGAGGAAAGGGTTGCTATGACGACTCAGGCAATTTACACTGACTGAAATGACTTCTGTAATAGAAAAGTCCTGCTGTAGTTCTAAACCGGCTTTTTATCAGCTCAAATCGGCCGATGCCGATTATTTAAAAAACGGCAAATATCGGCCGATATATCGGTCGACCTCTAATGCTGACCCAAACACCCGTGCCAAGGGCTGACTTCCATGCAGGGGTGTGCAGGCAGCCTGGCGAGCTGCATGGACCTGTGTATTTATTTTACTAGTAATGGCGGCGATCAGTGACTCAGCAGACAAATCGGACACTAACTGACACTTTTTTGGGAACCAGTGAAACTAATACAGTGATCAGTGCTAAAAAATAAATAAAAAATAAAAAAAAATGCACTGTCTCTGTACTAAAGAAAAAAAGGAATAGAGCAGTAATTCTATGCGTTTATAGTGCCACATCCAATATTAAAGTTAAAGCAGGAAGAAACCCTCAAAGGCGGACTTTTTAGGCACACTTAGTTAATAGTAGAAATATTTTAGAGTAGTTTAGCAGAAAATTGTTTTTTTAATTATTAAACATATTGGATAAAATACATATGAAAATAGAATGTATTGTCAAATCACATTATCACCATATCCTAAAATGACAAAAATGATCCTCTTGCACTCAACGCGTTTCAGAATACAGATATCTCCTTCTTCAGACAAATGTGGCTGCTGGATGTCGGGTCGTGCTGCTGCTCATTTGGAGATCCTGTTTAAAGTTGAGATCAGCCCCTTTACAATAGAGCCCTTTTCTCCTGTCTTGGCTGCTTATCACCTACAGTATTTAGGATCTATTTTTGACCCCCAGCGAGCTCCTTCGGCCATCTCCCCCTCTGTGGGGTCTAGTAAGGGCGGAGAATCGGCTCTCTGGAAAAAAAAAAAACATACCATGCGGTTCTAATATTCCTTGTGATGGTTGTGATATTGAAGCAGGAACTCAGCAAGCACAGTCCCCTTTTTGATATTCTTCTCTTTCTTGTTTTTAAATTTAATATAATGGAATGTTAATTCACCACGTCACCCATAAGTAGATATACATTTTCCTCTTCAACATACACCCCTGAAGAAGGCGATATCTGTACTCCGAAACGCGTTGAGTGCAAGAGGATCATTTTTGTCATTTTAGGATATGGTGATAATATTGTTATGAATTGACAATACATTCTATTTTCATATGTATTTTATCCAATATGTTTAATAAATAATAAAACAATGTTCTACTAAACTATTCTAAAATATTTCTACACTTAACTACGGTAAGTGTGCCTAAAAAGTCCACCTGGGGGGGGGGGGGTGTCTTCCTGTTCATCACTGTACTAATGACAGTAGCGTTAGGAAAGGGGTTAAAGCGGAACTTCAGTCATTTTTTTTCAGCTTTCCATCTATTAAATCTTCTGCCCTTGTTGTTGTTTTAACTTTGGATAGTAAAATCCTTATACAGCCCACTTCCTGTTTCTTGTCTAGTCATTAGCCTAGGCTTATGACATCATGCACAGCTCTCTCTATCTCTCACTCTCCTGAGAGTTTGCCAGGAAGGGAGGGGGATGAGTCATAAGAGGGCCAATGAGAGCTGCGGAGCTGGGAGGTGTGCCTCTGTGTAAATCCAAGAAGTGAACAGGCAAACAGCTTCAGCTGCCCACAGTAAAAATGGCTGCAGCCAGACTCAGTGGAGGGAGATTTCTGCAGCATATTTGGCAAGTACAGAACCACAGTATATATTAAATAATATGCAAAGTGGTTGGAGGGAAGCTTCAGAATGGCAAAAGATGTTTTTATTACAAATTATATGAGTCGACTGCAGTTCCTCTTTAACATCAGCGGTGATCAAAGGGTTTAATTGTGTGTCTAGGGCAGTGATGGCGAACCTCGGCACCCCAGGTGTTTTGGAACTACATTTCCCATGATGCTCATCCACACTGCAGAGTGCCTGAGCATCATGGGAAATGTAGTTCCAAAACATCTGGGGTGCCGAGGTTCCCCATCACTGGTCTAGGGAGTGCTTAGTCACTGTGTGGGGGGAGGTGCTTGTACTATGAGAAGGCAAAGATCTGTGTTCCTGCTTTGCAGAAACACAGGATCTCTACCTTCCCCTACAGACAGAATGGCACTCTTCCTTGTTTACATAGGCAGACCGCCATTCTGCTTCTGTTCTGAACGATCTGCCGGACCCCGCTGATTGGCTGCGGCTGTGTCCAATCACAGCAGGAGCGGGTCGCCGCAGACCTGGAGGAGCAAGATCGTGTACAGGTAAGTGATCCTGCACAGGAGAGCCGCCTTGCCGCTAAATATATACACAGTACTACAGGACAGGACTTGATGCACAACTCCACTGCACAGGTCAGCATCACGCGCTGCTCTAGAATCAGATGGAACATTTCATTATTGCACTAGAAATCGGAGAGCTGACAGCGGAGAGAGAGAAGTGTCTATTGTCTCGCTGCCGAGCCTCTGATTGATCCGCTGATAACAGCAGGGAGAGCAGTGATCGATCGTGCCATATTCCAGGGCTCTGAACCGAGGTCACGGAGGCCGCTGTGTGCTGTAGCTTTTATCTATGGATTAAACTCCACACAATACAAGAGAGGAGAAGAATACAAAAAAAAAAAAAGGAAACAGGTTGGCATCATCCTCTTTGTGATCAGAGACATGGGAAGAACAAATAAGGGATGGAGTGCCGATTGATCGGCACAGACAATGCTGGCATCAGTATCTGGATGTGATTTATACAAGAGACAGAATCCAGATGGGGCTCACAGGAAACAGTACATTCAAACAGGTACACACCTTCAGCTAGTAATTTGAAGGGGCTCTTTATTTAACCACTTCAATACCTGGGGGGGGGGGGGACTTATACACCTTCCTGCCCAGGCCAATTTTCAGCTTTCAGCTCTGTCGCACTTGGAATGACAATTGCGCGATCATACAACACTGTACCCAAACAGAATTTTTATCATTTTGTTCCCACAAATAGAGATTTCTTTTGGTGCAATTTGATCGCTTCTGGGATTTTGATTTTCTGCTAAACAAATAAAAATATGACTGAAAATTTTGAAAAAAAAAAAAATTTTTTGTTTCAGTTACAAAACTTAGTAAATAAGTAAGTTTTCTCCTTCACTGACGGGCACTGATAAGGAGGTACTGATGATGTAGAACCAATGAAGTGGCACTGATATGCAACACGGATGGGCACTGATAGGTGGCACGGATGGGCACTGATAGGCGGCACGGATGGGCATGGATAGGTGGCACGGATGGGCATGGATAGGCGGCACGGATGGGCATGGATAGGCGGCACGGATGGGCATGGATAGGCGGCACGGATGGGCATGGATAGGCGGCACGGATGGGCATGGATAGGCGGCACGGATGGGCATGGATAGGCGGCACGGATGGGCATGGATAGGCGGCACGGATGGGCATGGATAGGCGGCACGGATGGGCATGGATAGGCGGCACGGATGGGCATGGATAGGCGGCACGGATGGGCATGGATAGGCGGCACGGATGGGCATGGATAGGCGGCACGGATGGGCATGGATGGGCGGCACGGATGGGCATGGATAGGCGGCACGGATGGGCATGGATAGGCGGCACGGATGGGCATGGATAGGCGGCACAGATGGGCACGGATAGGCGGCACGGATGGGCACGGATAGGCGGCACAGATGGGCACGGATAGGCGGCACAGATGGGCACGGATAGGCGGCACAGATGGGCAGGGATAGTCGGCACAGATGGGCACAGATAGGCGGCACAGATAGGCGGCATTGTAGTGTAAAGTACTGTACTGATGGATGCCAATCAGTGCCAAACAATAATACATGCCAGTGATGCCCATTGTGGGCACTGATTGGCATCCATTGTGGGCACTGACTGGCATCCCTGGTGGTCTAGGGTGGCATACCTGGTTGCTGGGCATCCCTGGTGGTCCAGTGTGGGCATCTTTGGGGGCGGGGGCTGCGCTGATAATCGATCAGCACTTAATACTTAATATGCAGCCTTAATATCCTGAGGACGTCATATGACGCCCAGTCAGGATATTGAAATCACTTTGCCGCCATCATTCTGCTATATGGTGGGCGGTAAGTGGTTAACCACTTCAGCTCCGGAAGGTTTTACCCCCCCCCCCTTCATGATCGGGGCATTTTTTGCGATACGGCACTGCGTTACTTTAACCGACAATTGAGCGGTCGTGCAATGCTGTACCCAAATAAAATGTATGTCCTTTTTTTCCCCCACAAACTGCACTTTCTTTTGATATTTGATCACTTCTGCATTTTTTATTTCATGTGCAATAAACAAAAAAAAAATGCAGACAATTTTGGAAAAAAAAACAACAATGTTTTTTACTTTTTTGCTATAAAACACATCCAATAAAAATAAAAAAAAACTAATTTCTACATCAATTTGGGCCAATGTGTATTCTGCTACATGTTTTTGGTAAAACAAAATCCCAATAAGTGTATATTAATTGGTTTACGCAAAAGTTACAAACTTAACTATGGGATATATTTATGTAATTTTTTTTTCTTTTTACTAGTAATAGCGGTGATCAGCGACTTATAGTGGAACTGTGATATTGCAGAGGACAAATCGGACATCTGACACTTTTGGGGGACCAGTGACACTAATACAGCGATCAGTACTAAAAACCTGCACTGGTGCATATTTTTACTAATGACACTGGCAGGGAAGGTGTTAACATCTAGGGAGATCAAAGAGTTAACTGTGTGCCTAGCCAGTGTTTATGTGTATTGGGGGAGGTGCTTTTACATAGTGGAAGGCATATATTTGTGGCCTTGCTTTGCAGGAACACAGGATCCATGCCTTCCTTACTGACAGAAGGGCACTCTGGCTTGTTTACATAGGCAGACTGCCGTTTTGCCTATGTACCGTATGGTCGGCGGGTGTTGGCAGACATTGAGTCCACGGTACCCTCTGATCGGCTCATGCTGTTCATAATCACAGCAGGAGCGAGCCACTGGCAGAGCGCAAGCACACCCATGACCACAGCGTCCGCCCTGAAGCAGTAAAGCTACAATAGGGCGGTCGTAAAGTGGTTAACCAATAAATCTGAAGCGATATTAAACCCAAATGCAAACATTATATTGCAGCTTACCAATTCTTGGATGTGATGGCTGCATTCCTTTTCCTTTTTTTTTTAGGCTTTCGTTCCTTTATGAGGGGGCGGGGTCACTCGGTTACATAACCAGATGGCCCACTGCTTCAGAGGAGGGTGGGGTCACCTGGCGACATCATTGTGTGGCCCCGCCCTCAGTTATAAAAGAGCTGTCACCTGAGAAGCGGTCAATACGGCGGGTGCCTCCCATGGAGGCAGATCAGTGGCAGCGTGCGGATTTTTTTTTCTTTTTTCGGTCCATCAGAGCATGAGAAGAAGATGAATGGACTTCGTGGGCCACGTTTACTTTATTTTTTAATAAAGGAATTGTCCTAAGCCATGCCTTGTGCTTTTTTTTTTTTTTTTACCATTTTCACACTTTTTTGTGAAATGGTAGGGGAACATTTGTACTCGTTACAATTTCACACGGGGGAGGCTGGGATCTGGGGGTCCCCTTGTTAAAGGGGGCTTCCAGATTCCGATAAGACCCTGCCTGCAGACCCCCACCACCACCGGGCAAGGGTTGTGGGGATGAGGCCCTTGTCTTCATCAACATGGGGACAAGGTGTTTTGGGGGGGTACCCCAAAACACCCTCCCCATGTTGAGGGCATGTGGCCTGGTACGGTTCAGGAGGGGGGGGTGCCCTCTCGTCCCCCCCTCTTTTCCTGCAGCCTGCCAGGTTGCGTGCTCGGATAAGGGTCTGGTATGGATTTTGGGGGGGGGGGGGGGGGTTCCCCTTAATATCCATACCAGACCTGAAGGGCCTGTATGAAATTTTAGGGGGCCCCAATAATTTTTTGTTTTTGTTTGGGGTTCCCCTGTGGGGGAATCCCATGCCGTTTTTTTCCAATGACTTATGTGTATTGTCGGACCAACAATTCATTATAGCCGTGAGTAGTTTTAAATTACTTTTTTTCCTTTAGAAATGTCATTTTGCTCTCGGACTGTTGTAAACACAGGAAAGGCCACTTTACAGGCATACTATAGACACCCCCCCAGGTACAAATTATAAAGTATTATTTTACTATTATTGTTTCACTTTAAGCATTATTAAAATCACTGCTCCTGAAAAAACTGCAGTTTTTAATACTTTTCTTTTTGCATTGATACATGTCCCCTGGGGCATGGGCCAGGTCCCCAAACACTTTTTCAATACCATGCATATAAGCCTTTAAAATGAGCACATTTGATTTCTCCCATAGACTTTTAAAGGGTGTTTGGCGGCTTTCGATTTTGCCGCAAACACCCCAAATTGTTTGCTATTCGGCGAACACCCGATGTTCGAGTCGAACATAGTGCTAAATACAGGGATATTCTTGAGCAAAACCTGCACCAATCTGTGTGTGATTTGAGGCTAGGACGGAGGTTCACCTTCCAGCAGGACAATGACCCCAAACACACTGCTAAGGCAACACTTGAGTGGTTTAAGGGGAAACATGTAAATGTGTTGGAATGGCCTAGTCAAAGCCCAGACCTCAATCCAATAGAAAATCTGTGGTCAGACTTAAAAGATTGCGGTTCACAAGCGCAAACCATCCAACCTGAAGGAGCTGGAGCAGTTTTGCAAGCAGGAGGAATGGACACAAATCCCAGTGGTAAGATGTGAAAAGCTCATAGAGACTTATCCAAAGCGACTTGGAGCTGTGATAGCCAAAAAAGGCGGCTATACAAAGTATTGACTTTAGGGGGGTGAATAGTTATGCACATTGACTTTTTCTGTTATTTTGTCCTATTTGTTGTTTGCTTCACAAAAAAAAAAAAACATCTTCAAAGTTGTGGGCATGTTCTGTAAATTAAATGATGCAAATCCTCAAACAATCCATGTTAACCGGTTCCCGACCAGCGCACGCCGATGTACGCCGGCAGAATGGCACGGTCAGGCATATTGGCTTACAGGTACGTCCAATCTTTAATGCCGGCGGCGCGCTCACGTGCTGGTCAAGACCCCCGTGAGTCCAGTCGCGGGTCCCACGGACACGATCGCCGCAGGCATACCCGAGATCGTCTCATGGGGCGGCTGAACGGAGAGAGATGACGTTGTAAACAGCATCTCCCGTTCTGCCTAGTAACAAGTGACGCTGATCTCTGCTCCATGTGATTGGAGCAGAGATCAGTGTTCACTAAATGAAAGCCCAACCCCCCCACAGTTAGGAACACTTAACCCCTTCACTGCCACCCACTGGTTAACCCCTTCACTGCCAGTGCCATTTACACAGGAATCACTGCATTTGTATAGCAGTGATTGCTGTATAAATGACAATGGTCCCATAAATGTGTCAAAAATGTCCGATGTGTCCGCCATAATGTCGCAGTCACAATAAAAATCGCTGATCGCCGCCATTACTAGTAAAAAAAAAAAAAGATTAATAAAAATGCCATAAAACTATTCCCTATTTTGTAAATGCTATAACTTTTGCGCAAACCAATCAATAATCGCTTATTGCGAATTTTTGTTACCAAAAATATGTAGAAGAATACGTATCGGCCTAAACTGATAGAAAAAAAATGTTTTTTATATATTTTTGGAGGATATTTATTATAACAAAAGGTAAAAAAAAAATGTGTTTTTTTCAAAATTGGCGCTCTATTTTTATAGCGCAAAAAATAAAAACGGCAGAGGTGATCAAATACCCCCAAAAGAAAGCTCTGTTTGTGGGGAAAAAAAAGGACGTCAATTTTGATTGGGAGCCACGTCGCATGACCACGCAATTGTCAGTTAAAGCGACGCAGTGCCAAATCGCAAAAAGTGGTCTGGTCTTTGACCAGCAAAATGGTCCAGGGCTGAAGTGGTTAATTACAGGTTGTGAGGCAACAAAACACGAAAAATGCCAAGGGGGGTGAATACTTTTGCAAGGTATTTTTAGTTTAAATGGTAGTGTTGCATGGCTGCGAAATTGTCATTCAAAGTGCAACAGCGCTGAAATCTGAAAATTGGCCGGGGCAGGAAGTGGTTATGAAGATGAACTAATCACACACATACATACATACATATATATATATATATATATATATATATAAAACTATAACAATGGCGGACGTTAAATACAGGTTGGAAGTGGTTTCTTTGTAACAAGCAGTTATAACTGAGCTTCTTGTACAGAAACGACACCTTTGTTTGTGACAAACAGAAGAATTAGCGCTGATATTCAGTATAACCCTGACAATACACTGTTTATTAAAAAGGTCTTCAGGGTCTAATATGAGAAATAATTTCTCGGTGTAGGGACGAGAGCGATGAGGAGGAGTGAGACCAAAGATCACACAATTAATAGAAACCTCCGCTTTCAGTACTCACAGCTACTGTAAAGACGACGGATATAGAAAAGTGAGATCAAGGGGTGAAATGGATATAATAAATTAACATAAAATTTACATGCAACCCTTTTCGCACAAAACGTGTGATCACCAAAGTGTGTCAACAAGGTATTTAAAAAACAAAACAAAAAAAAGAACAATATTAGGAGCGAGATAATGCAAATCTGAATAAGCTAAAGCTTGAACTCTTCCTGCGCAGTCCATTAGAGGAGGAGCGCCGTCTTCTTTTGTCTTAGAAGCAGAAGTCATAATTTGCTGCTATACATGTAAAATAATATCAGTGCATCCCCTGCACTGCACCCCCCCGCCCCGCCCCCCCAACCACACACACACACACACACACACCGACGCCAGCAACAAATCCTGCACATGCACAGAACAGGTTAGTTGCATGGAAGAAGCAGAAGTATCGCAATCATCTATCGCAGAGCCTAGAGGCGGGGGGGGGGGGGGGGGGGGCATCATGCAAAGGTGCTCTGCAGATACCAGCATGACAAAGGATGCTGAGAATGAAGTCACCTGCTGAAAACGAAGAAAGTGGAATGCGTAAAGCAGTAGTACGCTGCAGGTGATGAAAAAAAAAAATCCTTACAAAGCAATGTCATGTGCTAGTATGCATTGCATATTAGCACATTATGATGCACTTACGGTACCTTAGAACGAAGCCCTCCCACGCCGCAATTTCATCACTGAGAAGGCAGATATCTTCCCTGGTCTTCCTTCTGGGTTTGCGTACTCCAGGTTACATGAGTGGCTGGGGGTGCGATGATGTCACTCCTGCGCATGTGCGTGGAGGCGCCTTATCTGGCTCAGGTTCTGTACTGTACACAGAACCCACACAGCGTATCCGCCGGTGATGTCATCGCCTGCATGCACTCTGAATATCTCCTAAACTGTTTCTAAAAATTTAGAAGATGCTCACACAGTACCTACAGGTAAGCCTCATCATAGGCTTGCCTGTAGGTACAAGATCCACAGAGAGCCAGAACAGGGATCTGTCAATGTAAACAGACAGATCCCTGTTCTGACAGGGGAGGAGAGGGAGATAGTCTGTTCCTAGTGATCAGGAACAGCGATCTCTCTCCTCCTCCAGTCAGCACCCCCCCCTTCCCCCCCACAGTTAAAAACACCTCCCAGGGAACACATTGAACTCCTTGATCACCACTAGTGTTAACCCCTTCCCTGCCAGTGTCATTTATACAGTAATCAGTGCATTTTTATAGCACTGATCGCTGTATAAATGTCACTTGTCCCAATGTCGCAGCCCCGCTAAAAATCACTGATCACTGCCATTAATTACTATTTAAAAAAAAAAAAAAAAAAACGAATAAAAATGCCATAAATCTATCCCCTATTGTGTAGACTATATAACTTTTGAGCAAACCAATCAATATACGCTTATTGCGATTTTATTTTTTACCAAAAAAATATGTAGGATACATATTGGCCTAAACTGATGAAGAAATTTTCTTGCCTTCGTTTTGTGAACAAGAAGTACTTAAGGCCAGAAAAAAAAATGAAAAGGGTGAGATCAGTGTCCTATACTGCACAAGCATTGCTACAGATTCACTACTTAACGACCAGCCACCTCAGTTGCACTGCGGCAGGTTGGCTCTCCTGCGCAAATCATCATCATTGTACGTCGGGCACGTACACGGCAATCTGTGAGCATGCGTGCTCATTTTTCTAGCGGGGGAGCCAATCAGCGGGTTCGGCACACTCAAGGTCTGCCAGCCACCCGCAATCGCTCCACAGAGAGGCAGAGTGGGTATCTGTCAATGTAAACAAACAGATCCCCATTCTGTCAGGGGAGTAGAGCTTCTTCTGTTCCTAGTGATTAGGAACAGTGATCTCTCTCTACTCCCTGTCAGTCCCCTCCCCCCACAGTTAGAAACACCTCCCCAGGGAACATTTAACCCTTTGATCTCCCCTGATGTTAACCCCTTCCCTGCCAGTGTCATTTATACAGTAATATACAGTAACAGTGCATTTTTATAGCACAGATCGCTGTATAAATGTCACTGTTCCCAAAAAAAAAGTGTCAAAAGTGTCTGGATTTGTCCGCCGCAATGTCGCAGTCCCGCCAAAAATCGCTGATCACTGCCATTACTAGTTAAAAAAAACAATAATAATAAAAAATGACATAAATCTATTCCCTATTGTGTAGACGGTATAACTTTTGGGCAAACCAATCAATATACGCTTAATGTGATTTGTTTTACCAAAAATATGTAGAATACACATTGGCCTAAACTGGTGAATTGTTTGTTTTTTTTTGGGGGGGAGGGGGATATTCATTATACCAAAAAAAGTAAAAAAGATTACCCTTTCTTCATAATTGTCGCTCTTTTTTTGTTAATTGCGCAAAATAATTAAAAAAGCAGAGGTGATTAAATACCACCAAAAGAAAACTCTATTTGTAGGGGGGAAAAAAAAGACATAAATTTTGTTTGGGTAAAAAGTCGTACGACTGCGCAATTGTCAGTTAATGGAACGCAGGGCCATATCGCAAAAGGGGTAAATCCTTCCGGTCCTTAAGTGGTTAATTAAATCATTACTGGGCCAACATCCATATACAGAAATAGAATTGACAATGTAAATTAAATAGTATCACTTTAAGCACAAAAATAGATCAGTGCTGGTGTAGTCAGTTTGCAGCCTATAATTAAGAGATACAGGATGCTGTGCTGACACACGGTGTGCCTAAAGTTCCCTGGGGAGTCTTGCTGACAAACCTCCATCCAACTGAGCTTAGCATGATCTAGCAGGAGCTGTCAATCCAGGGAAAGTATCCCCCTCCCCCCTTCTGCTGTACACATTATTTGCTACCCACGGGGTCAACCTACATTTGCAATGAAGTTCCTTTAAGTCCCGAGTGAATTGGCTGCCCCCACAGTACAGTGTCAGCACCTTAGGACAATCTCTTACCTGGAACAGCCTCTGGAACTGGGGGTTAGGGATTTTGCTGGGTTTGAACAAATCTTCCAAATCCTCTCCATCATCAGACACCAAACTCATGCTGTCAATCAGAGAGTCCACTGCGGAGAGCTGGTCACCTGCGTGTTAGGATCAGACAATGAGCATCTTACCACCACAGTGCAGGAGGAATAGACAGTAACATATATACTAAGTACCTCGGGTAACTACTACAACTTGAAGATCCTTGACTCCATCATTTAAAGCAAATATGGGGGTGGGAGACAATCAACCCCCCTGTAAGCACCATCTGGACATCTGGCTTGAGCTTGCACAGGGCTGTCTTTCCTCACTCCCGGCAACTGAATGGATGGCAGAGGAGCAAAAGTAATGGCGTATGTGCAGCTAGGGAGGTAGTATTAACCACTTCCCATAGGAAGGCCATCATATTGTGAAGGAATGTAATGTACATAATGATAATCAGCAAATGTCTATTTGCTTATGTGTATACATGTTACTATGCAACCCCTTACTTATTATGTAGTATACAGATTGACTCTCTGTTTGGAGCTAAAGATGGCGTCTGTACCCTACAGCCCACATGTTAGAAGAATGCATATGAGATAACAGAACCAGCTTCAATCAACCTTCAAGCATCAAGTTTATCCATTTCTCTTGTATTTTAGCCAATGAGATGTACCTATTAGACTGACATAGCAATGACGTATCTTTCTGTATAAAATATTGACACCGCCCAGAAATAAACCAGAAGTTAGAGGTAACCGAGCTGAACGTGTCTCAGAGAGTGTTTACTTCTAATGTGCATGCACATTTATACTTTTTAATTAGAAACAGCAGCAGATAACCTTGAACTAGATTGTAGTTCTTATCTATTTCAATATGAAGTCCTTAAGAGTGAAATGGTGATATCTGGATGATGCCGGCAGCTACAGGCATCATCCAGATATCTGTTTTCAGCCAGCGATTCCCTCTCTTGTCAAAGCCATCCTAGCGGCTGATTAGCTATGGATTAGCCTGGATTGCTATTACAGTCAGTGGGAGGGGACATTCCCCCCCAGCCCAGCGGTGCCTCTCCAGGCTCTCCTGTGCGATCGGCGAACCGGAAATCTGATGCCGGATTACCATAGAGCTGGTCTGCGGCCAGTACTATGATTCTGGGAGGCCGGAAGCAGCGACATCACTTCTGGCTCTGGCAGATGTAAATATTGTAATATTTTCCAGCAGAGCGCAATGTTTTTTTTTTTTTATCTCATGCTTTCCAGGGTAGAGGAGATATTTGGGGTCTTATTGACCCCAGATGTCTCCATAAAGAGGACCTGTCATGCCTTATCCCTATTACAAGGGATGTTTACATTTCTTGTAATAGTAATAAAAGTGATCAAAAAATAATAAAACATTAACCTCCCTGGCGGTAATCCCGAGTCTGGCTCGAGTTAGGATTTTACCATCATAAGTGGTAACTCAGAGCCAGACTCAGGATCGCATCGCTGGATACAGGGAGAGTTATTTACCTAGTCCCCTGGATCCAGCGATGTCCTCCGCGCTGTGTGATCGAGCCGTCCTCCACTCGATTCACAGTGCCTGAATACCACCGAGCTCCGTTCACTGCAACGTTACGGCGCACGGGAGCGGAGATCGGCGCCAAATTCAAAAAAGTAAAAAGACACAAAACACACACAGTACTGTAATCTTACAGATTACAGTACTGTATAAAAAAAAATTACACACCCCCTTTGTCCCTAGTGGTCTGTGCAGTGCCCTGCATGCACTTTTATATTATAAATACTGTTTTTTCTGCCTGGAATTTGGAGATTGTCCATAGCAACCAAAAAGTGTCCCGTTATGTCAAAAGTGATTTTAGACCAGCTAGCAAACAGCGATAATAAATTAGAATCACTTGCAGAATTGAGCGATAGCGATTTGTGGGGAAATTCGTCATCAAACACTAAATCTAATGACAGCGACAATTCTGCAAATGAGCAAATTTCAGTGTTTTTGGGTTTGATTACATTATTGAATAATTTTTATTATTATTATATTATAAACTTTATCATACCCGGGATGTCTGCTAGACTCTGGTTTGAACAGATTTAAGAGTTATTCCTAAGAATTACAGGACTACAATATAAAACGGCAAATTTCCATGCAAAATAATTGTACCGCTTTCAGCACCTAAAACCAGAATGAATCATCCCGCCAGGGAGGTTAAAGAGACAGTGTAAAAAAAATAAAATAAATGAAAGCGCCCTGTCCCCTCGCATGCAGAAGCAAATGCATACATAGGTCGCTCCCGCATAAGTAAACGACGTTGGCTGTGAGATATTACCACAAACATAGCTAGAGCAATAACTTTAGTGCTAGACCACCTCTGTAACTCTAAACTGTTAACCTGTAAAAAAAATGTAAAGCGTCGCCTATGGAGATTTTTAAGTACTGTACTTTTGCTCCAATCCACGAGTGTTTGCTATTCTGAAGTGTGACATGTTAGGTATCTATTTACTCAGTGTAACCTCATCTTTTATACTTCACCAAAAAATAGGGTTATAAATATTGTATTTTTTTTTGCATTAACATCCGTTAACGTGTATTTTTTCCAAACAAAATCGCGTTTGATAAAATTGCTACGCAAATACCATGTGACATAAAAAAATTCCAACGACCGCCATTTTATTCACTAGGATATCTGCTAAATATTATTTAAAAATATAGGAAAAAACTTTTGAAACCCCTGTTAGTGGAACTGCAAGTTCAGAACATTAAATATAGATGGGGTTTTCCCGCTTGTCTAATAGGGAACAAAGATGGTAAATCGGCGAAGCTGAGCTTTCCGGAAGATCTGAAAGAATTTTGCGAGAAATTGGGAGTATGCCCTCCTGCACTTCCGGGTTGGCAAGAAGAAACAATAGGTTCAATGTAGTGGGGGGGGGGGGGGCTTGGGGTGGGAGGCGAGGGTGGGGGGGGGGGGGGGAGGTGTAAGGTTAGGGAGGGAAAGTATAGGGGAAAGAGGGGATAGGGAGGAAAAAAAGAAGTGGACCACCCAAGTAAACAAGATAGAAAGTACCCGTGTAGGGCAGGGGAGTGACAGGATAAATAGATGGGTAACAACAAAACAGACGGCATGAAATTCATGTCCTACAACGTCAAGGGCATGAATACCCCAATAAAAAGACACAAGATCTTAGCAGAGCTGAAACGGTATGAGGCCGATGTCATATCTCTCCAGGAGACTCATATCTCCCTCGCGTCAAACATAAGACTATACTCCAATAACTACCCGGTCTGGTATTATAGTGATACAATATCGGCCAGAAGCAGAGGGGTAGCGATAGGGTTCTCTAAAAGAACAAGATTTCAGCTAAGTGAAAAAATGTGTGATGCAGAGGGAAGACATCTGTTTCTAAAGGGTACATTGGAAGAATTGGAATGTACTTTAGTAAATATATATGCCCCCAATAGCAATCCAATCAGCTTTTTAAATAAGATATTAAATACATTTATGAATTTCAAAAAAGGATATGTAATTATGATGGGAGATATGAACTTCGGCCTCAATCCGGAAGTAGATAGTTCATCGGAGGTAAAGAAGGTGAGAAGCGCTGCACAAAAAAACATATTACAAAAGCTATATAATAATCAACTAGTGGATATATGGAGAGTAAAGAACCCTCAGGTACGCGACTACTCTTTTTATTCAGCAGTCCATGGGATGTATTCACGTATCGATTACATATTCATAGACCATGGGCTGTTGGAATATGTGACGGATACGGGTATAGAAGTTATGACCCTCTCGGACCATGCTCCAGTAAAACTATGCATGAATATCTCAAGGATTGGGAGAAATCCCTCTATATGGCGGATGAATGAAGAGTTGTTGCTTGGGGAGGAGGATAGGATAAAAATCGCGAGTGAAATTGAACAATATTTTACATATAATGATACAGAGGAAATTAAAGGCCACACGTTGTGGGATGCGCACAAAGCCTATATAAGGGGAATACTGATATCTATGGGATCTAAAAAGAAAAAAATGAGAGCCGAAAAAATCTATAATTTAATGAGAGAGATACACTGTTTGGAACAGGACCACAAAAAAGGATTGAAACAAAAAGATTTGGTACATAAAAAGTTATTAACTGCAAGGGTTGAGTTGAAGGACCTTCTAGACCAAGAAACCAAGATGGCGTTTAAAGGGTTGGCCAAGGAACGGTATACATGGGGAGATAAATCAAGTAAGTTTCTAGCTAGAATGTTAAAAAAGAAAAAAGGGAAAAATTTTATTGGGAAAATTCAGAATAAAAATGGTAATATGTTGTTTACTACCAAGGATATAGCGGAAACCTTCAGATTATACTTCGAGGGGATATTTACAGATAGCAATATGGGAGTAAAAAATGGGGAAAAAGAGAAGAAGATCAGGGAATTTTTGGGAAAAATTACACTGACTAAAATTAGCCCCATCGAGAGGGAGATGCTCGAAAGGTCAGTATCGGAAGAAGAAATAGTTAGAGCACTTCTAAAATCAGCCCCAGGAAAATCCCCGGGACCAGACGGTTTCACAACATTTTATTACAAAACATTTAGAGAGGCTCTTGTTCCCAAACTTTGTAGTTATATGAATGGTCTAGGAGAAGAGTATAGAATGAGTAAAGAAGACCTAACGGCAACAATTACATTAATCCAGAAAGAAGGTAAAGATCCAGCACAGTGTACCAGCTATAGGCCGATCTCGCTGTTAAACGCAGATACAAAACTATACGCCAAAGTATTAGCAGAGCGAATGAAGGATCTAAACACTGGTCCACCCAGACCAGACAGGATTTATAGGAGGCCGGGAGGGAAAGGACAACGGAATAAAGACACTTCTCCTGCTACAGAAGATGCGACAGGGTGGAACCCCCAGTCTGCTTCTGTCGCTGAATGCGCAGAAAGCCTTTGACAGAGTAGACTGGGGGTTCATGTTCAAGACGATGGAGGGGATGGGGTTAGGACCGAAGATGATACAGAGGGTGAGGGTGTTGTACGATCATCCAAAGACATGCATAAAAGTTAATGGGTTTGAGTCAGCGTCTTTTGAGATGGAGAGGGGTACAAGGCAGGGGTGCCCGTTATCACCCCTGCTGTTTGTGCTCTCCCTAGAACCACTCCTAGCAGCAATAAGGGAAAAATCAGAAATAGAAGGAGTAAAAGTGGAAAAAGTAGAATATAAATATTCCGCTTTTGCGGACGATATATTATTGTACCTAAATAACCCCAAGACATCCATGCCAAAATTACTAAATTTATTAGACCAGTACAGAGAGGTTTCAAACTTTAAAATAAATAGGTCGAAATCGGAGATAATGAACATCAATGTAAACAAGCGAGAGGTACAAAGTATGCAACAGGAATGGAAATTCCCGTGGAGGAGTGAACTTAAATATCTAGGGATAAAGCTGTCAAAAACAGAGAGGAAAATGTACCGCTGCAATTACATCCCGCTACTGGATGAGATACAGGCAGAATGTAAAAGGTGTAGTTATAGACCACTATCGTGGCTGGGGAGAATAAACTCGTTAAAGATGATAATATTCCCCAAGATCTTATATAGGTTTCAGATGCTCCCAATACCATTGCCCAATGTTTACTTGTCAAAATTAAAAACTATCCTAATGAAATTTGTGTGGAAAAACAAAAAAGCTAGGGTGGCCTTCGCGACACTTCGACAACCAAAGAATAGGGGTGGAGTAGCAATGCCAGACACGCAGACTTATTATGAAGCAGTTGTAGTGTCCAGAGTGAGTGAATGGAGTAAAAGGGATAACACAGAGAAAAGATGGGTTAGATTGGAACACGAAATATGCAGAGCACAATTGGAGAAGCAAATTTGGAATCCCCCACACGAGAGAAGTGTATTCTTGGAAGGGAATAATATTACACGAAACACTTTGCCGATATGGGATAAGATATATAGGCAATTTAATGGGAAATACAATTCACCACTTATAGCATTAAAAAACAACAATTATTTTTTACCTGGGTGTCAGGAGATTGGAGGGAATTGGGTTAAGGAGGAGGTACAATTAAAAGACGTAATGAAAAGGGAGGGTTTAGCACCATATCACGAGTTGGCACAAAAAAAAGGGATGATGATAATAGATGGATGGAGGTACGCGCAGCTCTCTAGTTTTATAAAAAAGCTTCCTCCACGGATTAGAACAGCGGAAGATTTAACTTCTTTGGAACAGCTATGTATATCAAAGACGTCAAAGAAAACTGTTTCGAGATGGTATGGAACGCTGTTGGAGGGAGTAGAGCTGGGGGTACCTGCGTACATCAAAAAATGGGAGAGGGAATTGGGGACACAATTAGATAATACGATATTAAGAAAAATATTTAAATTAGTACACGGTTCAGCGGTTGACGCTAAAACGGCGGAAATGAGTTTTAAATGTTTGACGAGATGGTACTATACGCCAGAGAAGAAAAGTAAATTTCAGGTGGATAGTGCCAGGGAATGTTGGCGGGGATGCAGGGAGTTGGGTACGATGACACATCTGTGGTGGAGCTGTCCAAAAATAAAACAGTACTGGAACCAAATTCTAGCTTATATCAAAGAGATCACAAATAAGGATGTGAGTGCTGATCCCTGGGTAGTGCTATTCCACGGGACAAGAACCGGGCTCAGACAATATAAGGAATCGGTGGTCCCCGAACGCAGGAACGCAGGAAAAAAATTGATACCGAAAAAATGGCAAGAGAAGGAGGCCCCGTCAATGTGGGAATGGGTGGATACGGTAGAAGAGACCTATAAGATGGAGTGTTTGAGAGGTAGTCTGGAAGAGAAGAGCAATACACCAATTATGGAGAAGTGGAAATGCTGGCTAGATTTTAGGAAGAAATGGCTCATCTCCGAGGGGCTGAGGAGATAAGGCCCTAAAATGGGTACAAATAAGATACAATAAGGCAGGGGTTGACAAATTTGCTTGGAATCTAGGAGCCAGCTAAAAAAGTTAGGAGCCAGGTCCGTGACGGCGATTCGGACCTGTCCCTGGCCTGACATGGAGACGAGTGAGGGGAAGATAGCCCCCAGCCCCTCACCTGTCTCCAAGTCATTGCCCATAGCTCTTAGAGGGACATTTTATTTTTTTCAAATGACAAATTTTTTTTAAATTGCATTTTAGTGTAAATATGAGATGTGAGGTCTCTGACCCCAGATCTCATATATAAGAGGACCTGTCATGCTTTTTTCTATTACAAGGGATTTTTACATTCCTTGTAATGGGAATAAAAGTGACACACTTTTTTTTTTTTTTTTAAGAACATTGAAAAAAATAAAAATAAAAGTTAAAATAAGAAAAAAAAAATTATTTTAAACACGCCCTGTCCCACCAAGCTTGCGTGCAGAAGCGAACGCATATATGAAAGCGGTGTTCAAACCACACATGTGAGGTATCGCTGCGATCGGTAGAGTGAGAGCAATAATTCTAGCCCCAGACCTCCTCTGTAACTTAAAACGTGCAACCTGTAGAATTTTTTAAACGTCGCCTATGGAGATTTTTAAGGGTAAAAGTTTGTCGCCATTCCATGAGCGGGCGCAATTTTGAAGTATGTCATGTTGGGTATCGATTTACTCGACGTAACATTGTTTCACAATATATAAAAAATTGGGCTAACTTTACTGTTGTCTTATTTTTTTTGTTATTAAATACATTTTCCCCAAAAAAGTGCGCTTGTAAGTCCGCTGTGCAAATACAGTGTGACAGACAGTATTGCAACGACCACCATTTTATTCTCTAGGGTGTTAGAGTAAAATATATATATATAATGTTTAGGGGGTTCTGAGTAAAGGGAAGGAGATGGAGCTTCCCCTGCCTGCCAGCCTATTAGCATTGCTGGTTGTAATTCCAACGGCCACCACAAGAGGGCGCCAGATTCCAGAAGGAACCATAGGATCGTAGAAGGCCTCAAAGCCGGGGCCTCAATTCCCGGCCGCCGGCGGCGCGGCCCGACGCGATCACGCCGGGGGGGTCCGCGGTGACAGGATACCCCCAGCTGTGATGCCCCAGGCGCCAGCCCACTATTTCTAGTCGCAAATGCGACCTGGCGCCCGGGTTTTGTCGAGCCCTGCAATAAGGTATAAATAAGACAAAATTAAAGCACAAATAGGAAAAACAGGAAAAGGTGGTCCACAGATAGGTAGGAGGGGGGGGGGGGGGTGAGGTAAGGGGGGGGGATAAGATGGGAGTGTTAGACTGAGAGGGACGGTATGGTAAATATGTAAAGTTTTAAGCTTGGTAATAACATTAACAATAACAAAAAAAAAAAAAAAAAAAAAAACTTGCCACAATGATGTGACTGCATGGAAGGGATGCTGAGCTGAAAGCTGAGGTGGGTCCCACGGCTATTAATTGATTTCACTGAGTGTAAAAAAAAAAAATAAAAAAATAAAATTTTTTTTTTTAAAGGGAAATATCTTTAATTATCTTCTTTCTCCTGCTCTTCTGGCAGTTCCCAGCTAGGCAATTACGTCACTAGAAGATTCGCAAGGGCGTCTAAGATAGTGGTGTCATGTATCCCAAGAGTCCTTGCAAATCGCCTAGTGGCAAAATCTCACAATGATTGATGGGAACATTCGCCGACGCCACTATAGCAACGTGTCAGGACTTGGCAGGAAAGAGCGCCGCTCAGTGGCATTACTGTGCAGGTGCAAAATGCACACAGTGGAGATGGACCCTGTCAGCTTCCGAGATCCAGGTACTTTTATTCAATTCAAACATAAATAAAAAGGAAATCTAAAGATTGCATACAGAGTGGATCAAGTTAGAGTGGAGTCTTAAAAAAAAATGTACTTGGGGGACCGGCACTCCGCTTTAAAATGAACATATTTGTATGGCTTGAGAATTTACAAAGAATTCCCAGCGGAGGAGATTCCTTACATTCACCTTGTTTCTATGGATGGAGGAATCTCCGGGGATTTTTTCCTCTTCGGCCCGCTGGCAGAGCAAAAAAAAAAAAAAAAAAAAACATAAACCGCCAATGGTGAGCTTTAGAGCTGGTGTTCTATCAGATTAGCGAACCCATCAGATCAGCGAACGGAAGTGACGTTCCGTCAGCTGCGCATGGGCTCCACCGCTTCCAGGTTTGCTAACCTGAACAGAACACCTGCAGTCAGAAGGTGGCAGCGGACATCTTACTACACCCAGCTACGTCTTGAGTTTCAGAGTAATTTTAGCAATAAAGTGAGCGTATATAAATAAATATATTATATTGACATCTGTGATGCTATTTTGATGTTACATTTTGAAAGAAGCTGGACGCCAGCAGTAGGAAGGTGGCAGTGGCCATGTTGGTACACCCCGCATTAATCTGCTCTAAACCTTTAGGCTTTCAAAATGAAACATTGAAACAGCATCACAGATATCAATATACTATATTCATTTATATACTCTCACTTTATTGCTAAAATTAGTCAGTAATTCAAGCCACAGCTGGGTGTAGTAAGATGTCTGATGCCGCTGTTCTGTCAGATTCGCGAACCCGTGGAATCATGTGCAGCTGACGGAATGTCACTTCCGTTCGCCGTTCTGATGGGATCGCTAATCTGACAGAACAACGGTATTGGGAGAGCTACAATGTCACACCAATGCTGCAGCATGAAAGGTGAGCCTGTATGTTGGTTTTCTTTCATTAACCCCAAACTTCTCCCTTAACCACTTTCAGACCGGACCATTTTGCTGGTAAATGACCAGAGGTCTTTTTACACTTTGGCACTGCGCTGCTTTAACTGGTAATTGCGCGGTCATGCAATGTTGTACCCAAACAAAATTTGCGTCCTTTTCTTCCCACAAATAGAGCTTTCTTTTGATGGTATTTGATTGCCTCTGCGATTTTTATTTTTTGCGATATAAACGTAAAAAGACCGCAAATTTTGAAAAAAAATGATATTTTCTACTTTTTGTTATTAGAAAAATCCAATAAACTCTATTTTAGTCATACATTTAGGCCAAAATGTATTCAGCCACATGTCTTTGGTAAAAAAAAAGTCAATAATTGTATATTTATTGGTTTGCGCAAAAGTTGTCACATCTACAAACTAAGGTACGTTTTCTGGAATTTACGCAGCTTTTAGTTTACGACTGCCTATCTCATTTCTTGAGGTGCTAAAATGGCAGGGCAGTACAAAACCCCCCCAAATGACCCCATTTTGGAAAGTAGACCCCCTAAGGAAATTGATAAGAGGCATGTTGAGCCCATTGAATATTTTATTTTTTTGCCTCAAGCGATTGAATAATGACAAAAAAAAAATTTTTTTTTTTTTTTTACACAAAGTTGTCACTAAATGATATATTGCTCACACATGCTATGGGCGTATGTGAAATGACACCCCAAAATAAATTCTGCTGCTTCTCCTGAGTATGAGGATACCACATATGTGGGACTTTTTGGGAGCCTAGCCGCGTACGGGGCCCCGAAAACCAAGCACCGCCTTCAGGCTTTCTAAGGGCGTAAATTTTTGAGTTCACTTCTCACTACCTATTACAGTTTTGAAGGCCATAAAATGCCAAGATGGCACAAAACCCCCACAAATGACCCCATTTTAGAAAGTAGACACCCCAAGCTATTTGCTGAGAGGCATGTTGAGTTCATGGAATATTTTATATTTTGCCACAAGTTGCGGGAAAATTACAAACTTTTTTTTTTTTTTTTTTTTTTTAACAAAGTTGTCACTAAATGATATATTGCTCATGCATGCCATGGGCATATGTGAAATGACACCCCAAAATAAATTCTGCTGCTTCTCCTGAGTACGGGGATACCACATATGTGGGACTTTTTGGGAGCCTAGCCGCGTACGGGGCCCCGAAAACCAAGCACCGCCTTCAGGCTTTCTAAGGGCGTAAATTTTTGAGTTCACTTCTCACTACCTATTACAGTTTTGAAGGCCATAAAATGCCAAGATGGCACAAAACCCCCACAAATGACCCCATTTTAGAAAGTAGACACCCCAAGCTATTTGCTGAGAGGCATGGTGAGTCCATGGAATATTTTATATTTTGCCACAAGTTGCGGGAAAATTACAAACTTTTTTTTTTTTTTTTTCACAAAGTTGTCACTAAATGATATATTGCTCACGCATGCCATGGGCATATGTGAAATGACACCCCAAAATAAATTCTGCTGCTTCTCCTGAGTATGGGGATACCACATATGTGGGACTTTTTGGGAGCCTAGCCGCGTACGGGGCCCCCGAAAACCAAGCACCGCCTTCAGGCTTTCTAAGGGCGTTACAGTTTTGAAGGCCATAAAATGCCAAGATGGCACAAACCCCCCCCAAATGACCCCATTTTGGAAAGTAGACACCCCTAAATTTAGGGGTACACTAGTGAGACTAGGTAATAAATGGCGGGTGCCCTGAAACTATAAAAAAATAACTAACCAACCAGCGTCACCTGTAACAGTTATATGGTGATCACTGGTGAAAGGGTTAACTAGGGGGCAATTAGGGGGCTTTATGCGGTAGTATATGGGGGTCCCTGGCGCTATAAAAAGCTGCAGCGAACCTAAATACCTACCCGCCTAACTAGCGTCACCTGTGACACTAATACAGCGATCAGAAAAACGATCGCTTATTAGGCTGGGTTCACACTGGAGCGATGCGGGAACGCCACGAATCCGCGGCGGGTTCCCGCATCGCATGCCTCCCGGCGGCAGTTCACACTGCCCTATGCGAACTGCTGGGAGTGTCAGTGAAATGTTACTGACACCCCCAGATCAGTTCGCATATCGCAGTGCGATCTGCAAACTCGGATCGCATGGTGTGAACACCCATGCGATCCGATTCTGCTGCGGGCCAAAAAAAGGGTCCCGTGCGAATTTGCGGCGGGTGCGGCGAATGGCTGAACTCGAATCGCACAGAGATCGGATGTGATTTGCACTGCAGTGCGGTGCGAATCACATCCGTTCTCATAAACCGCTGCAATGTGAACCCAGCCTTAGTGACACTGGCGACGGGGGGTGATCACGGGGTTAAACCTTTATTGGGGGGGTTAGGGGGGTACCTTAGAACTAAAGGGGGCTAACCCTAACTGCCCTAACAGTTATTAGTCACAAATGACACCCGCCGGGTGATCAGGGGGTTAAACCTTTATTAGGTAATAAATGGCGGGTGCCCTGAAACTATAAAAAAATAACTAACCAACCAGCGTCACCTGTAACAGTTATATGGTGATCACTGGTGAAAGGGTTAACTAGGGGGCAATCAGGGGGCTTTATGCGGTAGTATATGGGGGTCCCTGGCGCTATAAAAAGCTGCGGCGAACCTAAATACCTACCTGCCTAACTAGCGTCACCTGTGACACTAATACAGCGATCAGAAAAATGATCGCTTATTAGGCTGGGTTCACACTGGAGCGATGCGGAAACGCCGCGAATCCGCGGCGGGTTCCCGCATCGCATGCCTCCCGGCGGCAGTTCACACTGCCCTATGCGAACTGCTGGGAGTGTCAGTGAAATGTTACTGACACCCCCAGATCAGTTCGCATATCGCAGTGCGATCTGCAAACTCGGATCGCATGGTGTGAACACCCATGCGATCCGATTCTGCTGCGGGCCAAAAAAAGGGTCCCGTGCGAATTTGCGGCGGGTGCGGCGAATGGCTGAACTCGAATCGCACAGAGATCGGATGTGATTTGCACTGCAGTGCGGTGCGAATCACATTCGTTCTCATAAACCGCTGCAATGTGAACCCAGCCTTAGTGACACTGGCGACGGGGGGTGATCACGGGGTTAAACCTTTATTGGGGGGGTTAGGGGGGTACATTAGAACTAAAGGGGGCTAACTCTAACTGCCCTAACAGTTATTACAGTCACAAATGACACCAATGCAAAAAAAAAAAAAAAAAAAAATGACATTGGTGTCACTGTGACTGGGGGGCAGGGGTAATTGGGGGGGGTGATCGGGGGGTAAAGGGGGGGTGTGAGTGTGCCTGGCATGTTCTACTGTGTGTGTAGAGTGTTGGTGCAACTTACTGATCCGCTCTCCTCCGTGTCGGAACGAAAAATACCGACACGGAGGAGAGAATACATCACTTCCTCTCCTGTGTTTACATTACAGGAGAGGAAGTGATGTCACCGGGGATTTCTATTCGTCGGGAGCGATCGCGAGGGGGTGGCCATGAATGAATGGCCGTCCCCTCGTCCGGGATCGCTCCCGAACGAATACCGACCGCCGCAGGCACCGGGCGGGGGCCCGATCGGGCCCCCGACCCGCGGGAGGCAAGGGGCGTACATGTATGTCCTTATGCCTGCCCGTGCCATTGTACCGACGTACATCGGCGTGCGGCGGTCGGCAACTGGTTAAGGCAGAGTTCCGTCGAAAAAAAAAAAACAACAAAAAAATTCAAAGTCAGCAGCTACAAGAAGTGTAGCTGCTGACTTTTAATAATCAGACACTCGCCTGTTCCACGGTCCAGCGATGTGGGAGTACGAAGCCCCGCTCCTCTCCCCCTCCTCTCCACGGTGCCAGAATTTTTACTGTGGGCGCCTGGCTGTGGCTTCATGAGCCGCGCGCTGTGAATGGCCGGGCAATCTTCTGGGACCTAAGAGATGTCCCAGAAGATTGCAGGGAGGGAGGGGGGAGAGGTGAACTTCCTTCCGTTGCCGCGGAGCCCCGGAAGGAAGTGGGAGCTGGATGCCTCTAAAAAGAGGGTATCCCCTCCCCCCCCCTCAAAAAAATTACATGCCAAATGTGGCACGTCAGGGGGGTCACCTGCACTTAAAGCGGAAGTTCCATTTTTTGGTGGAATTCCACTTTAAATAACTCCTAAAACAAGACCCAGAACAAATTTTCTTTAAAGTAAAACTATGGACAAAACATTTCATTTTATTTTGGATAAAATAAGGTAAGGTTATAACCCCCGTCAGATTTTTTTTTTTTCGCCATCTCTATCCTATTGCAGAGATTTCCCTTCACTTCCTGTCCCATAGCCAAACAGGAAGTGAGAGGAAATACCTGCAAAGAGAATCTCTTGGGGATCCACAGGTCACCCAAGATTTACCCTCTATTACTTTTCTGGGGACCACCCAAAATGTAGGATTTTCTTTTACTTTCCCTTTCAATGATAATGGTAAACCGGAAAAATAGAGAGGGAGGGTGAATCTCTCTAATGGGGTAACAGACAGCAATAACAACCTGACAGGGGTTCTAATCCCTCTCCACTCTATCCAAAACAAAAACAAAAAAATTTTGCCTTTAGTTATACTTTGTTTCAGCAGCAAATACTAAACTAGACAAAGATGTATAAACCATGAATCCATCTATTTTATTATCTGTGAAATCTCTGTAGCAGAGAAAATATCGGAAAACATTAAGCAGCTTCACCACATTTTATTACTGTATATAATTACTGTACCTGTTGGCTTGAACTTCTTGTTGTTTTCAAGTGAAGAGAAGAGATATTGCCGGAGGTCTTCCATGAATGGTAGCTGGACATAAATCAGGCACTGGAAGCACAAAAACAGGGAACGCCAACACTCAGTAACATGGCACAATGATATCAGGGTCAGTAAGAGGGTTGCACCGATACCACTTTCTTAGGGCGGAGTACAAGTACCAATACTTTTTTCAAGTAATACCGAATACCAATACTTTTTTTCAATGTCGAGCGACAGTGGCACCAATATGCTGCACTGATGAGGCATGGACTATGTCAGTAGTTTTTTATTTTATTTCTTTTTACAACTTTTTTACAATTTATATATTTTTTGTTTTTTACAATGCTTTCATTTTTTGGGGGGGAGGGGGAGTGGACGGTGTCAGTGTTTTCTTTTATTTTTATTATTTTTAGAATTTCACCTTTAAATATTTATTACAATTCTTTTTTTTTTTTTTTTCTGTTCTTTGAGAAAAGGAAGGAGCCGGTAAATGACAGATTTACTGGCTCCTTCCTCCGCTCTCCATCCCAACAGATCCTGGACAAGAAGGGACTGGAAGGAGGACACGGGGAGCCAGGGAACCGGAGAGAGGGAGGAGGACATTACTGAGAGGGAGGAGGACAATGTCAACAAAGCTGTTATGAATGAATTCATTCATAGCAGCTGTGTGTCCTATGCTGTGATTGGCCCACAGCTATCACATTCTGGACCAATCACAGCACCCTGTACCATGTGATTAGATGCAGCCAAGCACAGATCACTAGTAATCACCAGTGACCCCAGAGCGATTCTTGTATTATGCAAAGCTTGACCTCAGCTCTGACCTGCCACCCTTCTGAACCTCACAATAGGACAGAGAGGTTCTCGATCACACTGAGAGATGGACAGTGAGAGGTAGGAGTGCTCCAGAACTCTTTCTGTTTTGGCTGCTGAATGACCACGCCATTTTTTGCGATTCGGCACTGTCGCTTTAACTGACAATTGCGCAGTCGTGCGGCGTTGCACCCAAACAAAATTTACGTCCTTTTTTTCCCCCCACAAATAGAGCTTTCTTTTGGTTGTATTTGATTTATTTTTTGTACTATAAACAAAAAATGAGCGACAATTTTTTTTTAAAAAAAAGCAATATTTTGTACTTTTTGCCATAATAAATATCCCCCTTTTTTTTTTTTTTTTATTTAAAAAAAAGCTAATTTTTTTCTCAGTATAGGCTGATATGTATTCTTCTACATATTTTTGGTAAAAAAAATAAATCACAATAAGCGTATATTCATTGGTTTGCACAAAAGTTTGAGTGTCTACACAATAGGGGATAGATTTGTATTTTTATTATTACTTTTTTTTACTAGTAATGGCGGTGACTAGTAATTATCAGGACTGCGACAATATGACGGACAGAGCGGACACTTTTGATCATTTTTGGGACCTTTGGCATTTATACAGCAATCAGTGCTATAAAAATTCACTGATTACTGTAAAAAATTTCACTGGCAGGGAAGGTGTTAACACCTAGGGGGAGCTCGAGGGGTTAAATGTGTTCCCTAATGTGTGTTCCAACTGAAGGGGGAGGGGACTGTGTAGGGGAGATGACAGATCGCTGTTCATACTTTGTATGAACAGACGATCAGTCTCTTCTCCCCTCAGAGAACCGGGAGCTGGGTGTTATCTACACACACAGAGTTTCCGGTTCTCGCTGTGTCACAAGCGATCGCTGGAGCCCGGCAGTCATCGCGCCTGCCGGGCACTGGCATCGACTCGGGGGGGGGGCGAGCAGCGAGTGCCATTCTATTGCAGTACAACTGTGGCGGCTGGTCGGCAAGTGGTTAAGAGACCTTGAGAGGTCCGAGGTGTTCATGAAGATATCAAAAGGCATGTGCTGGGCCTCTAGGTGCCCCCCTCACATTCCTGCCGCCAAATAAGTAATTTAATTGTAACTTGTTCACAATGACAACAAAGTATTTTTTCTAAATCTAAGCCGCATCCACAGCAAAATATGATATCCAAAGTGTCAGAATACAATTGTATCACAAGAATGTCTATTTTCCAGCTTGGAGATGATCAATACCTCGTATTTCTCCTTGATTATAGGGAAGGCAACTCCAACTTGGGGGCTAGCTCTTCTATCATAGGCGTAACGTACAATGGCGACCATCCCCAGCTGATCGAGGGCACGGATGAGGGCAGACAGAGCAACAGCTGCACACTGATGAACAGAGAGAAAAAGACATACAGCAATTAGGAAGAGAACAGAATACAAAAGCAATAAATCTATAAACAGTACAGTGCAAAAGTTGTAGACGGGCGTGAAAAATGCTTTAACTGAAGAATTCTTTTAGAAAAAAAAAAAATTGTTAATAGATTATTTTTTATTAAAAAAATTAACAAAATGGAAAGTAAATGAAGAGAAGCAAAATCCAATCAATATTTGGGGTGACCGCCCTTTTGCCTTCAAACCAACATCAGTTATTCTAGGTAGACTTGCACACAGTTTTTGAAGGAACTCGGCAGGTAGGTTGTTCCAAACATCTTGGAGAACTAAGCACAGATCTTCTTTCCCTTCCCTAAGGTAAGGGAAAGGAAAGGAAAAGGGAAGGGAAAGGAAAGGAAAGGAAAGGGAAAGGAAAGGAAAAGAAAGAGAAAGAGAAAGAGAAAGGAAAGGGGGAAGGAAAGGGAAAAGGAAAGGAAAAGACTGAAAAGGGAAAAGGAAGGGGAGGGGAGGGAATGGGAAAGGAAGGGAAGGAAAGGAAGAGTAGAGTAGAGGAGTGGAAAGGGAAGGAAACAAGCTGCCACTGAAGGCAAGGAAAGGCAAAGAGAAGGGAAGGCAAAAGGAAATGGAAGGGACATAAAAAGAAAGGGAAATGGAAGGGAAGGGAAGAGGGAGGGAAGGGAAAAGGGAGGGAAGGAAAAAGGAAGGGAAGGAAAAAGGGAGGGAAGGAAAAAGGGAGGGAAGGGAAAAGGGAGGGAAGAAAGGAAAGGAATAGAAAAAAAAAAGAGAAAAGGGAAGGGAAAAAGAAGGAAAGGAAAAAGGAAGAGGAAGGAAAGGAAAAAGGAAAAGAAAGAAAAGGGAAGAGGAAGGAAGGGGAAAGGAAGGGAAGGGAAAGAAGAGTAGAGTAGAGTAGAGTAGAGGGAAAGGAAGGAAAAAGGCCACCACTGAAGGCAAGGCAGGGAGAGGCAAACAGAAGGGAAGGGAAAAGAAAATGGAAGGGAAGGGAAAAGAAAATGGAAGGGAAGGGAAAAGAAAGGTAATTGGAAGGGAAAAGAAAGGTAATTGGAAGGGAAGGGAAAAGGGAGGCAAGGAAAGTTAAGGGAAAATGAAAGAAAAAGGAAGGGAAAGGAAAGGGAGAGAAAGTGAAGGGAAAAAGAAGGAAAGGGGGGAAGGAAAGGGGCAAGGAAAGGGAAAAGGAAAGGTAAAGATTGAAAAGGAAAAAGGAAGGGGAGGGGAAGGAAGTGGAAAAGAAGGGATGGAAAGGAAGAGTAGAGTAGAGGAACGGAAAGGGAAGGAAAAAAGATGTCGGCTATCTTAAATCCTTCTGTCTCTTCATGTCATCCCAGACAGACTCCATGACGGTGAGGATCAGGGCTCTGTGGAGGCCAAAACATCACTTCCAGGACTCTGAACTCTGAGAAGACAGTGATTATTGCTAGCAGCTATAGCAGCCGCTAGAGATAATCGCGGGTAAAACCCTGCATGCTGGTTGTACCCAAATCGATCAACGTAGTACATTCTGCCTGCCCATAAACAGTTCAAATCTTGGCTGGTTCCTGCTGAGGAGGCTGAGATTCAAACCCTGTGTGGGCCTGCCTAAGCAGCCTCTATTTAGTCTTTGAAATCACAGGGTGGGGGATTTACTAAAATTGGAGAGTGCAAAATCTGGTTCAGCTGTTCATAGAAACCAATCGGCTTCAAGGTTTTATTGTCAAAGCATAATTGAACAAGCTGAGGTTGGAAGCTGACTGGCTACCATGCACAGCTGCATCAGATTCCGAGTTCTCCAGTTTTAGTAAATCAACCCCTAAAGTTTATGAAAATACTTACATCGTCATCCTGAGGTGCAAAGATCTTCAAAACCTGATTGCCCATGAAATGTGTCATGTTGATCTGCAAATACAGTTGTACATAATATAATCACCAGGAAATTTTAGAAGACGCAGGTTACTACATAATAATGTACTGTTATTTTTATTATTTGCAACGAGCAATAAAATTCACATGCTAAGCCACTTAAGCCTCGTACACACAATCGGATATGTGCACGCATATGTAAACAGTATTCCAACCACACGTGAAGTGTCGCTGCAAACGTTGAGCGAGAGCAATAATTCTAGTGTAAAACCTCCTCTCTAACTCTAAACTGGTGTAGCGATACGTTCCATACAGTGCTTTCATCATGTACCACTTCCTCCCAGTCTGAATATAGATATCAGATCCAATCGCTTACAAGCCCAAAACAAGATGATAGTTGCTGAACATAGACTGTTTATTAGAACCAAAATACAAGTCTTATATACAGTAGAAGAGGAGGTCCCCCCTCCTGCTCATATTACTCTAACAATACAACTGTAACCAGAAACCTAATTAACATGAGCTAATTAACTAATCCCTTAAAGCAGCCGATGTGACTCTGTGCCCTCCTGAGCATTGTTATGATTAATCAGGATTTCACTACAGGTCAGACTTGTTGTCACCAAGCTTCACACAGTAGATTATACATTATCATAAGTATGAACACAGGACACCTTCTCACAATAACAGGAGTCTCCTACATTGTACAGAGGCCAATGTGATCAGCTCTCTCAACTAACATGTTGAGTTTGGAATAAAACCAAGAATAGTCTTTACATATATTCTGGGAGATATTGTGGATAAATATTACTGTCCCATTTTAAGTAATCCAAGATATATTTTCTCAGTGACCTTGTGTCAAGATGGCACAGGGTGACTTAGACACAAGAGGTGTATGGGGAGCTGAAACATGGGTTTCCCAACCTTTCCAAGGGATTCTTGGTTCCATGGGCCCTCCCGTCACAACTGGTTAGCTGTAAAGAATTTTAAAGCGTAGCATATGGAGATTTTTAAATACTAAGGTTTGGCATCATTCCACCATTTTAAAGCATGACATGTTAGGTATTTATTTACTCAGCCTAACATCATCTTTAACATTATAGAAAAAAAAAATTGGGGTAACTACTGTTTTGTTTTTAATTAAAGTGTATTTTTTCCCAAAAAATTGCGCAAATACCGTGTGTCATAAAAAAATTGCAGTGATCGCCATTTTATTCCTTAGGGTCTCTGCCACAAAAATATTTTTATAATGTTTGGGAGTTATAAGTAATTTTAAAGCAAAAAATACTGATTTAAACTTGTAAACAATAAAATGCCAGAAAAAGGCGGGTCTTCAAGTAAATAATGAAGTTTCACTTCAAGTTCTGCCCCCCGCAGTCTCTGAAACTAATCAGAGAGCTTCAAAGGCAAGCAATGGTGATCTAAATGGCTTGCGGAACACAGTAATAAAGCTGCACAAATGTGCTCATTTTCAGAAAACAATAAAACATAAGCACTTTTTTTTTTTTTTGTGCAAATATCCTCAAGTGTCGCCGTCATGTGACCAGTAGGGGTGCGCGATTATGATTATCTGGTCAACGATTCGATTCTGCGATGCATCACGATTACTGATGCGCTCCCACTTCCGCTTGGGCTGCCTAGGCGGCCCTACCTCCCTGCAATCGTCTGGGACACATCACAGGTCCCAGAAGATTGCCCAGCTATGCAGGACAGTGCAGTGAGACATGCGCACCTGGCTGTGAAGCTGCAAGCTGTCACAGCCGGATGCCTACAGTGGCATTGTCAGCGCCGTGGACAGGCAGGGGAGAGAAGGGAGGGTTTAGGTGGCCACGTCACTGGATTGTGGGACAGGTGAGTGTCTTTTTATTAAAAGTCAGAAGATAAACTTTTTTTGTAGCTGCTGACTTTTAATAAACAAAAAATTTACTGGAACCCTTTCTTTGAATTAAAAATAACCTCACTCCTTTAAAGCGGAGTTCCACCCAAAAGTGCAACTTCCACTTTAAGCACTCCTCGCCCCCTGACATGCCACACTTGGCGTGTCATTTTTATGGGGGGGAGTTTATGTCCTCTTTTTAGTGGGACTTCCTGTCCCAGTCGCCTAGGTGACTCCTCCTCTCGCCTTAGACGGCCCCTCCTTGCCAGGGATCTTCTGGGATACAAGACAGGTCCCAGAAGATTGGCTGGCCAATGGCAGAGTGCAGTGCGTGCCCGACTGTGAAGACGTAAGCTGTCACGGCCGGGTTTCACCGCCCACAGTAGATATGATGGCACGGAGGAGAGAAGCAGGGCCCTGTGTGGCCGCATCGCTGGACCGGTGAGTGTTTATTAAAAGTCAGCAGCTACACTTTTTGTAGCTGCTGACTTAAAATAAACTAAAAAACGCGTGGAACACACAGCTGCTGGGAGGTCTGGAGGGATTAGAATCCACAACTGACAAACAGCCCTGTGAAGTTCCCTGTACTGCCTCCGTGCTGACATTTCTCTGGGCTCCCCCATTTGCACCTTCCAGCACACTACAAACAGGGGGGTTGGGGGAGAATGTCAGCACATAGCACGTGTAGGAGCCATTGTAAGTAGAGTACAAACACATTTGTACTCTACATACTGCTGCTAAAATACCTGTGTAGTAATAAATGCAAAGCTATAATCTATCGATCTAATGCCCCCCGCTGTATGTGCGTTTTAAAATATATATATATATATATATATATATATATATATATATATATATATATATATATATATACCAAATTTCTTATTGTGTGTATAACTGTATATGCCGCGCATGTGACTGCTCGGTCCGGCCCACCTCTCTCCTGACATCAATGGGAGTTCTCAGCCCCGCCCACCGACTGTAGCTATCAGATCAGAAGAGAGGCAGGAGGGGCTGGCGTCAGGAGAGATGTGAGAAGAGAGAGGTGGGCCGGACCGAGCAGTCACATGAGCGGCATATACAGTTATACACACTAAGACATGAGGCATGAAGCTGCATATATAAAAAAAAAAAAAACACATACAGCGGTGGCCACTTAATAGATTATAACGCTGCATTTATTACAAAAGTTATTTTGACAGACACGCTCGGATCGCTCTTCCGGGAGGGGCTGGGCAAGTCGGGATGACGTCACCCGACATCAATTTTTCGGGTAGCATGCATGGAAGCCGCATCGGGGACACCTGAATCACGATGCAGCGATTAAATTCCACACCCCTAGTGACTAGACGTGTGCATTACCTGTGATGACTTAGTGAAGCCCAGAACTGTGAAACATTTGGACTCTGTCTTGTATTTCATCTGTTCTTGATCCACTTTGGAAAACGGTATTATATCACTTCCATAACGGAACCCTGACAGAGAAGAAAGGTAAATCCTGTTATGATCATCCCTCTGGAGGACAACTGCCACAGTTCTGGTCATTTGGTATCTGGCAGTCTGGACATTACAACATTGGTCAGCAAAAACTGTGCCAAATACTGGATTATTGGACGTTTAAAAAGATTTTTTTTTTTTTTTTTTACATGATGATTGCTAATTACAGTGATGGTCACTATATAAGCAATCATTTTTACACTGTGAATGGGATCCATTCATATGCCATTGCAAACTATTGTGATAGCTGAGACTGACCATATTTATCACATGGTACAGGACCACTGTCATTGGCCCTGTACCATGGGATTACTGTGCCCAATCACAGACATCACAATAGTATACTATGGCTATCAATGGCAGAGTCCTCGTTTACAACTGACGTGTTCTCTGGGATTGGTCACAGCGATCACAAGGTACCAAGACTACACACAGCAGCCTGGTACAATGGTCTGTGTTCCACTGTGTGTGGTGGACCACAGCTGGTCACAGATCACAGCGCTGCACTGCCCCTAGGACGCGCAAGTGGGAGGATGTCATATAATATACACCCGGAATAACAAAGAACCCACCCCAGCCGTGTTATTACAACAGACTGGATGGGAAGTGGTTAAGCCAAACACAGCCAGGCAGTTAGCATTTTCTTCAACAGGCCCGCAATGGAAGCCCCCGTACTTCCCCTGTGACTGGGTCACTTTAACTATCTCGGGCATAAGTCATCCATGGCAATAAAATGCTCAGCTCTGCACACTCCACACTATGAAAGCATGCTGTCATAGATAACTCCTGGTCTCAGCTAATGACTGGGGACCAATCGGCATAGTTCTCAATTAACGAGATAACCGTGTCAGCTAATCCAGAAAACACAAAACTCTTTCTGCTCAAGTTTAAAGGGCTAGTTCACCTTTTCCCCAAAACTGCCTATACAGGAAATGGTCGCCTGTAGATAAAAACCATCTGTGCAGCTTAAATGTGTTGAAAAGGCAGAAGGTTTTTAATCTGAACCACTTAAAGTGGAGGGCCACCCTGAAAAACAAAAACATTTTAAAAATTAGAAAAAAATCTAAAAAAAAAAAAATGAAAAAAAATTTTTTTTTTTACTTACCAGAAATGCCTGTTGCTAGGCACTTTATCCTAATCTTCCTCTTCCTCCTCCGCGGAGATCTTCTGTCTTCGTCGCGGCGTCTTCTGGGTAATGAGTCGCGCTGTGTTCTGGGAACTGTGTGTTCCAGAACACAGCGCGTCCCATTCGGAAAGCGCTGCGGGACTCGCGCATGCGCAGTAGCTGCGGGACTCGCGCATGCGCAGTAGGAAACGGGCAGTGAAGCCATAAGGCTCCACTGCCTGTTTCCCTTACAGGGAATGGCGGCGCCGGGACCCGAGAGCCGAGGGACGGGTCGGCCTTGGGCGGCTGACATCGCGGGCACCCTGGACAGGTGAGTGTGTTTATTAAGTCAGCAACTGCAGTGTTTGCAGCTGCTGACTTTTTATTTTATTTTTTATTTTAACCGGCCCTCCTCTTTAAGGACCGGGCCTTTTTTTAGATGTGTTGTTTACAAGTTAAAAACTGTTTTTTTCTTTTGCTAGAAAATTACTTATAACCCCCAAACATTATAAAAAAAATTTCCTAACACCCTAGAGCATAAAATGGTAGTCGTTGCAGAAACTTTCTGTCACACCATATTTGCACAGCGGTCTTACAAGTGCACTTTTTTTTTTTTTTTTTTTTTAAAGAAAAACATTTTTGAATAAAAAAATAAGACAACAGTAAAGTTAGCCCAATTTTTTTAAATATTGTGAATGATAATGTAATGCCGAGTAAATTGATACCCAACATGTCACGCTTCAAAATTGCGCCCGCTTGTGGAATGGCAACAAACTTTTACCTTTACGAATCTCCACAGGCGACATTTAAAAAATTCTACAGGTTGCATGTTTTGCGTTACAGAGGAGGTCTGGGGTTAGAATTAGTGCTCTCGCTCTACCGATCGCGGCGATACCTCACATGTGTGGTTTGAACACTGTTTTCATATGGGGGCACTACTAACATATGCGTTCGCTTCTGCACGCTAGCTCAGCGGGACAGGACGCATTTAAAAAATAAATTTTTTCTTATTTATTTTACCTTTTATTTTTACAACGTTTAAAAAAAAAAAATTGTGTTACTTTTATTCCTATTACAATAAAGGAATGTAAACATCCCTTATTATAGAAAAAAGCATGACAAGACCTCTTAAATATGAGATCTGGGGTCCAAAAGACCTCAGATCTATTTACACTACAATGCAATCAAGAAAAAAAAAAAATATTAAAAAATGTTGTCATTTAAAAAAAAAAGCCCCAAAAAAATGGCCCTTTAAGAGCTATGGACGGAAGTGATGTTTTGAAGTCGCTTCCGCCCTGCAATGATATGCAGACGGGTGGGGGCCATCTTCCCCTCACTCGTCTCCATACCCAGGAAGAGACAACATCCGATTGCCTCCGCCGCTGCAGATGGCTCCAGTAAGCAGTGGAGGGCACCGGAGCGCGGCGGGAGGCCCCCCTCCCATCGCCGATAAAAGTGATCTTGCATTGAATGCGCTGCAGAAACCATTTTTATCTTGAAGCGGACTGCCTGCTGAAGAAGAGAATACCGGAGTTATGGCAGCTAGCTGCTGCCATAACGATATTCCTCTTCAAAGTGCCGATGTATAATCACGGTGGGAGCGGTCGGAAGTGGTTAAACAAAGCTGCACAGATGGTTTTTATCTATAAGCGCCCTTTACCTGCATAAAAAGTTATATTTTTTAAACTACCCTTTAAAGCGGTAGTAAACCCGCAGATTTTTTTTTATTTTTTTTTAACACCTGCAAAGGAAAAGGCATAATGAGCTAGTATGCACCGCATACTAGCTCATTATGAAATACCTTAGAACGAGGCCCTGACATCTGGCCTGATCCACGCCGAGGGAGCTGACATGCTCCCTCTGCGTTTCTTCCGGGTATCGCGGCTCCGGCGCTGTGAGTGGCCGGAGCCGAGATATCGTCACTCCCGCGCATGCGCGCGGGAGATTTCATTCCGGCCGGTCGGCCACTGCCGGATTTTCAGGCCGGGAATCCCCTTGTGCGCATGCGCCGCTGCAGTCAGCGCCGCATACCTACAGGTAAGCCTTATTATAGGCTTTCCTGTAGGTAAAAGTTAAAAAACTGAGTATACAACCACTTTAAAGGTGAATCCTGGGTGGAGGTTGTGTGAATCTGAGGTAATAATATTCAAAGACAGGATAAGTGAAACATACTGGAGCTTCTAAATGTGGCCCATACACATTAAAGTAAAACCAGGGCCAGTGCTACCACTAGGCAAACTAGGCAGCCGCCTAGGGAGCACTGGTGCCAAGAGGCGCCCGGCCACTGATTTCCTTCCGCGTCTGCATGCTCTGCAGGCTGCAGCATGTAACTAACTCAGTCTCAGGCAGCTGCTCCGTCTGGCCGGTAGTGTAATTAGAGGCACAGCTCAGAACTGGAGCCAGCGCTAGAGGAAGCAGAGTCGACGCTTCCTGTATAGTGCCACCTCCTGTCATATGGGCAGGGCAAAGGGAGTGGAGTCAGGGGTGAAGCCAATGGGGATGGAAAAAATTTAGGTTTCGCCTAGGCTGTCAAAAATGCTTGCACCAGGCCTGAGTAAAACTATAGACACAACATTATTTTTTTCATTTTGGATAAAGTAAGGTAGGGTTATAGCCAGATAGCAAGGATGACTTGCCACAAATTTGAGGCAGTGTTGATTTGTACACTTGCACAGTACTTAAAGAGGGATTCCACCAAAAAAAAAAATATTAAAAGCCAGCAGCTATAAATACTACAGCTGCTGACTTTTAATAAATGGACACTCACCTGTCCCGGGTTCCAGCGATGCCGGCAGCCGAGGCCGATCGATCGCTCGGCTCTCGGCTGCTGTAGTCACCATTCTAGGTGAGGGAATCAGGAAGTGAAGCGAATCGGCTTCACTTCCCGGTTCCCTACTGCGCATGCGCGAGTCGCGCAGCGCAATAGGAATTCTCCACGCTGTCACTGGGACCCGTGTGTGTCCCAGCAGACAGCGCGGCAGGACAGGAAATGACATAGACTCCCACGGGAGTCTATGCCCGTAAGTGGGTGTAAATACCTGTCTTTGACAGGTATCTCCACCCCCCTCCCCCCTGTAAGGTGCCAATTGTGACACCGGAGGGGGGGGGAGGGTTCCGATCAGCGGAAGTTCCACTTTAGGGTGGAACCCCGCTTTAAAGCACAAGTTCTAGTTGTAGAGCAAGAGCAACATTGCAGTGGTGAGTCTAAAGCCAGAGCTCTGCAAGTCTACAGCATGAAAATTCAGCCACAGTGACCCCCTGTGGTGGGATGACTATTGGCACAACATAACTGAGACAGAATTTGCAGCAGACTTTGCAGAATGTTTGCAAAGAAAGTTGATCTGGAGTCATGCAATGAGGACTTGCTGCAACTGTGCAACAAACTTGTGAAGCCTTGGCAAGTCTAGCAATAGCTCAGCAAGCAATTTTCACACTTGCAGCACAATTGCTTGCTATCTAGGTAACACCTGTCAATGTTTTTTGCCATTTGTTTCCTAATGAGGAGATTTCCCTTGACTTCCTGTTTCATTAACAAAACCGAAATTGAGACATTCATCTAAAATGAAGGAATCCCTGGTTGTCCCCAGATCTAGTGTCCCCCCCCCCCCCCCCCCCATTGGAAGATTACTGTTCTGCAGACAACCCATAACTTGGGATTTACTGTCACTTTCAGTGACAAACAGGATAAAGAGGGTGAATATCACTAACGGGGACACAGACAAGAGGAATTGTGAGAATCTTCAGATGGCAGAGAAGAGCAAACCTTGTATAATGTCCTCTGCCTGAACTTCCGTCTCCTCGTCGTTATCCAGGCAATGCACGGTTTCCTTCTGTACGTCTTCCTTTCTCAGGGTTTTAGCGTCTATGGTAGCCCAACCCTTCTTCGTCTTCGCCTCCAACACCTAAAGCATTAAAGTATATGTGAATGCTAATGAGGCCAAATCGTTGTGTGCATTAGAGCTCATTAGAATGCGTATAACTCATTTTGCTTACATTACAGTGGGGAAAATAATGATTTCAAATGATTTTGTCATTTTTCCCACTTAAAAAGAAATTAAGAGTCTATCATTTGTATCATAGGTGTATTTTATATGATAGAGACAAAATATCATCCAAAAATACAGAAAAAAACCACAATACAAATGTTATAAATTGAGTTGCAGTTCAGTGAGTAAAATAAGTATTTGATCCCCAAGCAAAACATGACTTAGTACTTGGTGGAGAAACCCTTGTCGGCAAGCACAGAGGTCAGACGTTTCTTGTAGTTGGTGACCAGGTTGGCAGACATCTCAGGAGGGATTTTGGTCCTCTCTTCTTTACAGATCTTCTCTAAATCCTTAAGGTTTCTTGGCTGTTGCTTGGCATATCCCTCCATACATTTTCTATAGGATTAAGGTCTGGAGGCTGGCTAGGCCACTCCATGACCTTAATGTGCTTCTTCTTGGGCCACTCCTTTGTTGCCTTGACTGCATGTCACAACGCTGGGAGATCAGGTGCATGAGGCTGCAGATGGGCACAGTGAGGCAGGGAGAGTCGAGTAGAAGCCTAGAGGGCTTTTTCAGCACAAAAAAAATGTGCTGAAAAACTGGGCTTATACTCGAGGTATATAAGGTATCTTATTTTTGTCTTTTGTAAAGTGGTCACGTGACCATTCTTCCATCTTGTATCACAGAAGGTAAGGGCAGGGGGGCAGAAATTCATTCCACCAATGTCACACAGGAAGCAGTTTTGCCATCCTTATGCCGTAGGCAAGGAAAGAGCAATGACTTGGGTACATCCCTAGAAACTTCCTATCTACAGCAGTATGCTGAATGTCAATGAAGGGTACAACGAGATAGGGGGGCGTCAGAAGGTACGACAGTCATCCCTGAACACTCTGGACCTAAACAGTGAGCTGTGGAGAAAGGCTTGGCATTGGGATGTGTAAGCAGGGATGATTGACATTCCCTATTCACAGCAGTGTGCTGACTGTAATTGAAAAGAATGGGATGTAGGGGAGACTGGGTGTGGAGAAGGAATGGGGGGGTCAGAGGTTATGGACGAGTCAGCAGGGATGATAGAAAATCCGGTCCCTGATCAGCTCTATGGTCAGCCAGCAGAACCCCCAAATGCACTCTCAGGCAGGACCAGTGCTACCACTAGGCAAACTAGGCAGCCACCTAGGGCGCACTGCTGCCTAGGGCGCCCGGTCACTGGTGTTCCTACTCTCTTCTTTCTGCAGCAAGCAACTAAGTCTCAGCATCTGCAGGCAGCCGCCGCTCCGTTCGCACATAGTGTCAGAGGTGCACCGGAGGACTGTGTCCCAACTCCTGAATGAATGTAAGCAAACAACCATTCATCGATGGGTACTGGTAGGCTGCATTTGATGGGCACTGGTAGGCTGCATTTGATGGGTGCTTCATTAAAAAGGTGGGGTTATACATGTGCATGGCAAAGGGGGTGGAGTCAGGGGTGGAGCCAAGGGGGCGTCAAAATGAGGTTTTGCCTAGGGTGTCAAAAATCCTTGCACCAGCCCTGCTCTCAGGTTCTTCGGTGAGATGGGAGAGCCTGAGATGGCCGAGGAAGGTGGCGGGAGGGGGATGTCCCCTCTCACTGCTTGTAAAAGCAAATCAGCAGCTAATTAGCCACCAGGATTCCTTTTACAAAAAAGCCAACCGCCTGCTGAGAGAAACGATACTGGGATGATGCCTACAGCAGGCATCATCACGGTATAACCAAAGTTGGGTTACATACAGGTACGTCACTTAGCGTTAAGTGGTTAAATGACAGTGACTGATTCACTACCAGTGAATGTTTGGTGAAAGTCACATTCGCTGCTTTCAGTGTATAGACATCACATTGTCAGAACACTGGATTAGGCCATGCTCTTCCATCCAGTCAGTTGGCAATATACTTACAGATTTGTACCCCACAATGCGTATGGAAATTTTGGAGCCGATGGTAAGTTGGCAGGGCCACGCCATAGGCCTCCTCTCTATCTTCTTAAAGATGGAAAGCTGTTCCAGACTGTCCCTGGAATCCAAAAATAAGTAAAAGGAAAAAACCTGTAAACACATCCATCAAATACAATCAAAATGTGAAGAGATGGCAGCAAAATGGTAAAGGTGAGAACAACTCAAGAGAACCTGGGAAAGCAACAAAGCTCAGCCGACCGATTCCCTCCCCAACATTACATACAAATATTTCTTTCACCTTGTGTGAGGAGCATGCGACTCCCTCCCTTTCCCTCCACATGACTACGCTGCTGCTTAAGCCGGCCACAGATGGACTGAAATAGTGCCAGTTTAGCAGGAAACAGCCAAATTTCAATCCATCTACAGGCAGGATGGTTGTACTGAATTCGATTTATCGATCGACTTCAGGACAATCAGCCTATCAGTTTTTTTTCCCCCCATTCGATCACTGCCTGCAGATATAGCCGCCAGCAGTGATCATTGTATTCCGACGGCGGGGAAAACCTCCCGCTGTCAGAATGCAATAGCCCAGCGGGAGGGATTCCCCAATCAACGCTGTCAGGCAGATTTCTTTCCTTCAACCTGTAGTTGAAATAAAGAAAAGTGAATAATGTATGGCCTTGCCTTAGTGATTGGCTGTTCAGACACCCAGCACTGTCACATGGAGGATGGGAGGGAAGAGTCTTTGGACTTAAGAGCATACACAGCGCTTCCTCTCTTAGCTTCTATCGGCAGAACCGAACGACAGCGAGCGAAGGGTGGAAGGCGAGTGTGGGAACCTAGATGGTGGGGACACAATTTTACGTGGGAGTAAACTCCTATGCACAATTTTTACCTATAGGCAAAATATCTCCTAAACGTGCACCGTTTAGGAGACAATTACTTTATATGCAACCAGTGACGTCACCGGCGCATGCGCTCTGAAGAAACGGCATACTCGTGCTGCGCCTTCAGAGTCCTGTGTCCATGATGGTGACGTCATTGCGGCTCCAGCCAATCATGCAGCCAGTGTCCACCAACTGGCAAGGAAGACAGGGTGAAGATGGAAGCACCTTCAGCGGCGACAGCGCCCTCTGTAGGTCTTTTGCTTTTATCCTAATGTATGAAGTCACAAGACAACAATGGGTATGTGATATTCAACATTTTGGAACAGGTCTTGGTCTAGAGTCATGGTTTATTTCTATGTTCTCTATAATACATATATGTCTTTCATTGATAGATGTACGATACGAATACAGCCTTCTCTGTATAAACCCCTGAAGAAAAGGCATTCGAGCCTGAAACGTTAATTACACGAGAGACCTTACAAGTATCTGTATTTATTGTGAACAGTAATTCATGCACACCAATCTTCTGTCTCTGCAGAGACAATTTTAATTGTATTGTACCATATTTTTTAATTAAAACGTATATATTTTTATATATTTCTATAACATTGGTGTTCTGGTCACCTTTAACCACTAGCCGACCAGTGCACGACAATATACATCGGCACAATGGCACAGCTGGGCAAATGGGCATACAGGTACGTCCCCTTTAAGACGTGGCATTGTGGGCATGCGCGCCCGCCGCGTGCTTCGTGACCGTGCCCGCGGGCTCGATGTCCGTCGGGGGCCCGCGATCGTGTCACGGAGTGGCAGAACGGGGAGATGCCCATGTAAACAAGGCATTCCCCCTGTTCTGCCTAGTGACATGACAGGGATCTACTGCTCCCTGTGATTGGGAGCAGTGATCGCTGTCGTGTCCTAGGTAGCCAATCCCCCCCCCACAGTTAGAATCACTCCCTAGGAGACACGTAACCCCTTGATCCGCCCCCTAGTGTTTAACCCCTTCCCTGACAGTGTAATTTACACAGTTATCAGTGCATTTTTATAGCACTGATCGCTGTATAAATGCCAATGGTCCCAAATATGTGTCAAAATTGTCAGATGTGTCCGCCATAATGACGCAGTCACAATAATAATCGCAGATCGCCGCCATTACTAGTAAAAAAAAAAAAAAAAAAAAATAAGATGCTATAAATCTATCCCCTATTTTGTAGACGCTATAACTTTTGCGCAAACCAATCAACATACGCTTATTGCGATTTTTTCTTACCAAAAATATGTAGAAGAATACGTATCTGCCTAAACCGAGGAAGAAATTAGTTTTTTATATATATATATATATATATATATATATATATATATATATATATATATATATATATATATATATATATATATTATTTTATTTTTTTGGGGGGATATTTCTTACAGCAAAAAAGTAAAAAAATATTGCTTTTAATTTCAAAATTGCCGCTCTTTTTTTGTAGCGCAAAAAAATAAAAACCGCAGAGGTGATCAAATACCACCAAAAGAAAGATCTATTTGTGGGGGAAAAAAGGGCATCGATTTTGTTTGGGTGCAATGTCGCACGACCACGCAATTGTCAGTTAAAGCGACGCAGTGCCGAATCGCAAAAAGTGCTCTGGTCAGGAAGGGGGGAAAATCTTCCCGGGCTGAAGTGGTTAACGTCCCGTCACATTAAAGGGGTCATATTTTTCTGTGTCATTATTGGGATGTGGTGACAGGGCACCTGGTCCTGTTGATGGTGGAATTTCTTTCTACATCCGTTCAAAGTGCAAAATTATAAAGCTTGTCTGAGAGTTCAGGAAAAAAAAGGGGCGGAGAGCTGAAATTACACACTGCAAAGCTCAGTGAGGAGAGCTCTGAGTGCTGATTGGAGGGGAAGAGACACATCCCCCTCTACACAGCACACAGGAGCAGATCTGAGGCTGCCAATTAAAGGCTGTGTACTGGGGCTATCTCCCCGGTCACCTTTTTTTTCACTTGGTGTCAGGAAAACTTGTCAGAAATTTATCATGCTGATGAGAACTACAAGCTGTCAGCTGCAATGCATGATGGTACTTGTATACAATCCGAGGAACACTGCACTGCCTGAAAAATTTCAAAATAGATGAAGTCAAGCAGCTAAAACAACAAACAGATACATTTGTTTCTAGAAGTAAATTGGTATATAAAGTGTAGCGCTACACTTTATATACCAATGATGGTACTTGTAGTCTATTCATTCACAGGAAACTGTGACATGGGCGTGTGCGCGGAGATCCACAGGGTCGTGCTGTTGTCAATTTTTGAAAGTGGGTGCGGAGAGAGAGAGAGAGAAACACCCCGCCCGGTGTCCTGGGGGGGGGGGTTGCATGCTGAACATGTTACATGTTACACCCTAAACACCGGTGTAACAAGTAACATGTTCAGAAACGTGAACTTAGCCTTTAAAATTCCTAACTCCTCACATTTACTAATCTTGTAATTGGTCTTACCTGAAAGTGTAAACCTCGTGCAGGCCTTCCTCACCCTCCAGAGCGAACATGATCTTCCTCACCATCTGGATGCCAACCTTCTGTTGCTCAGAAAACCCTTTACCAAGTCCTCTTCTGCTTCCAGCGTCGTCTCCTCTTCCTCCTCCTCTGTCACCAGCTCCGTCCTCATCTTCATCCACAGGAAACGGCAGACTGCACACACACACACATAGAGACAGAATGGCTTCACATCACAGTATACAAGCAGTTTGTCAATTCTAGAGAAATGCTTAAATAATGAAATACAATTTAACCACTTGCCTTTTCTGGAACTTTTTGTTTACAAGTTTAAATCTGTATTATTTGCTAGAAAATTACTTAGAAGTTATTACTTAGAACCCCCCAAACATTTTATATATATAGATATAGCTTTATATATACCGTATTTATCGGTGTATAACACGCACCCCAAGTTTAGGAGGGAAGTTTAAGGAAAAAAACGTAATTTTAATGCAACCTTGTCAGTGTAATTTGCAGCCTTGCATTGCAGCCTTGTCAGTCATTTGCAGCCTTGCATTGCAGCCTTGCAGGCTTGTCTCCTTGCCATTTTTAAAAATGGCACCGCCGAGATACAGAGCGGATGTCCTGTGTATCTCGGTGGCGCTCGTTCTCGGCCGTTCTAGGTGGCTTTTGGGTATTTTCGGCCACACTCGGCCGTTTTCGGCTATTTTCAGCCCTCTTCGCCTATTTTAGGCTGCTTTCGGGCTTTCCGAAAACCGCCAAGAACGGCCGAATGTGGCCGAAATTAGCCGAGAATGGCCGAAAATAGCTGAGAATGGGCGAAAATAACGTAAAGCCACTGAGAGCGGCAGAAAAGGTTAGGAAGGGCGGGGGATCGGCGTATAACACGAAAAAAAAAAGGAAAAGTGCGTGTTATACGCAGATAAATACGGTATATATATTTTAAGCCCCTAGAGAATAAAACGACAATCGTTGTAATATTTTATGCGACACTGTATTTGCGCAGCAGTCTTTCAAACTTAATTGTTGGGGAAAAAAAAAAATACACTTTAACCACTTCAGCCCCAGAAGATTTGGCTGCTGAACGACCGGGCCATTTTTTTGCGATTCAGCACAGCGTCGCTTTAACTGATAATTGCGCAGTGGTGCGATGTTGTACCCAAACAAAATTGACGTCCTTTTTTCCCCACAAATAGAGCTTTCTTTTGGTGGTATTTTATCTCCTCTGCGGTTTTTATTTTTTGCACTATAAACAAAAAAAGAGCGACAATTTTCAAAACAAAACACAAAATTTTGTACTTTTTGTTATAATAAATATCCCCATTTTTTTTTTTAAAAGCAAATTTTTTTTTCTCAGTTTAGGCCGATACATATTTTTGGTAAAAAAAAAAAAAAATTGCAAAAGGCGTATATTGATTGGTTTGCACAAAAGTTATAGCGTCTTCAAAATAGGGGATAGATTTATGGCATTTTTATTATTATTTTTTGTTTAGTAGTAATGGTGGCGATCTGCGATTTTTATCAGGACTGCGACATTGTGGGGGACACATTGGACACATTTTTGGGGCCACTGGCACTTATACAGCCATCAGTGCTATAAAAATGCACTGATTACTGTACAAATTTCACTGGAAGGGAAGGGGTTAACACTGGGGGGGCGATCAAGGGGTTGTTTTGTAACTGTAGGGGGAGGGAACTGACCTAAAGGAAGTGACGGGTTGTGGTTCCTGGCTATTAGGAACACACGATCTGTCACTGCTCACACATTTGTGTTTACACATATACTTCCCTGTTCTGCCTCTTGTGCTCGTGATTGCTCGTGGCCGGTGGGCATCGCCACCGTCAGCCACGAGCATCAGCACCACCGCAGTGCAACGGGTGGGTGCGCCTGCTGCTATCCCTGATCCCGCGAGCCGACCCACCGTAGTAAAATGACGGCAGCTGAGCGGCAAGCGGTTAATGAATAAAAAAAACAAAAACACAATAGTTACCCCAATTTTTTGTATAATGTGAAAGATGATGTTAGAACAGGTAGATAGATACCCAACATGTCATGTTTCAAAATTGCGCACGCTCATGTTATGCCAACAAACAACAGTACTTAAAAAGCTCTAAAAAAAAAAAATATAAGCATGACAGCTCCTCTTTATTACCCCAGATCTCCGATTTACCTTTAGAACCCCCCAAAAAATTGCCGTCCAGCTGCTGTCATTATTCGGTGGCAGGTCGGCACGATCCCGCAAATCGCAGCAGGTGTACATCAGGACCTTTCAAGGCGATAGCAGGTCGCGCAGGTGGGACCCGATGCTCGCCGGCTACCCACGATCGCAGGCAGGAGAGCCCCAACGGGGATCTGTGTGTGGCTAAACACATAGATCCCTGTTCTGACAGGGGAGGAGAGACAGATCTGCGGTTTCTAATGATCAGGAACAGTGATATGTCTCCTCCTTCAGTCAGAGTCAGTCCCAGTCCCCCCCCCCATCCAGTTAGAAACACACAAGGGAACACAGTTAACCCCCTTGATCGCCCCTTAGTATTAACCCCTTCTCTGCCAGTGACATTTATACAGTAATCAGTGGCTCTGATCGCTGTATAAATGTCAATGGTCCAAAAAAGTGTCCAATCTGTCTGCCGCAATATCCAATTGATATACGTTTTTCGCGGGCAGATGCTGTAGAAAGCCTCAGTATAGGCTCTTATCATCCGTATATAGCATACTCCCAGTCACTTGAAGAAACCTTGTCTATGCTTGTATTCAGTTCTGTGCCTCCGTGTGTGGTGTCCAGCCAGCTCTGGAGTGCTCCAGGGCTGTGTTTGATGGGGGATCTATTTAAACAAACATTGTTTAAATGCATATCACCACCTCCTGGCTACACCCTCCATACGAGATATTTTTTCTCTTTGATCACCCGGCAAATAAGAGAGTTCCTCTACTTTGGGGAATCATTTTACTTTGTGGGGTCGCTTGGCGGACTCCCATTGATGCCAGCTCCTGCAGTGCTCTATTAACCTTTTTTCTAGTTGCCTATGAATACATATTCTCCAATCCCAATTCCCTGACGAAGGGCTGAACCAGAAACGCGTTGGGTACCAGAGAGAATACTCAATCACTGGAGAGTATCTTTAATACTGTTCCATGCTTGCTATGTAAATTGTCTTTTTTTTTTTTTGTCTAGTTTTTGTTCTGTCTTTTTGATATATGTTTTTAACGATCATCATATTTGTGAATGATCTATTTTATGTACTATAATAAATATTTTTCTACTTTACTCTTGTGTGCGTGTTGCCTAAAAAGTCCCAATAAGGGGGGGGGTGTCTTATTTTTTCCTATACAACAAGGATGCGGCAACAACACACTGTTCTGACAAGCTGAAGTCCCATTTCTATATATTAATGGCAAATATAATCACAGGTAGCGTTACTCACTGTGTCTCCGACTTTGTGGTGTCTCGTAGCAATGACACCTATACCGAAATCAGGAGATAGGGTCTCCTCCAGTCCCTCCCATTTCGTATTCCTCGCTAGTCAGCTGACCTCCAGTTTCTGCCCCCCCCCAGCCATGCCATGAACACAATGGGCGGCTGCAAAGAGGCTGAGTGGGCGGCCGCGGGCTCCAGGATTCGGTGACCCTTGGACAAATCATCATTCGACCCCCAGGTTGAGAACCACTGATGTAAAAGAATACATATCAACCTAAACTGATGAAGAAATTTCTTTCTTTTTTTTTGGGGATATCTATTATAGCAAAAAGTAAAAAACATTGCTTTTTTTTTTTCTAAATTGTCGCTTTTTTTTGTTTATATCACACAAAAATAAAAACCACCGCACTGATTAAATACCACCAAAAGAAAGCTCTATTAATTAGAAAAAACTAACACTGCTTGGGTACAGTGTCGCACGTCAGTTAAACAGGAAGTAAACCCTGATGGGTGTTACTTCCTCTTTGTTTCCCTGCAAAGGTAAAGCATAATGGACTAGTATGCATCGCATAGTAGTCCATTATGTGTCACTTACCTGACACAGGAGCCAGCGAAGTCACCGCTGTCCCCTGTAGTCCGGAGCATCCATCTTCTCGGTGGGTCTCGCTGCTCCGCCGCTGTCATTCGGCTAAACCGCGATGACGTCACTCCCGCGCATGCGCACGGGAGCCGCTACTCGCAGAATATCGCCGTTGACAGCGGCGCGCTCAGTGCGCCTGCGCGCCACTGTCTTACGGCAAATATTAGTTTACAATCACTTTAAAGCGACGCAGTGGCGTATCGCAAGAAAATGGCCTGGTCATTAAGGGTGAAAATCTTCCGGTCTGTAAGTGGTTAAAAAAAATAAAAAAATCATTTGTTTTGGCTCAAAAACCAGAAGAGGTTGCGCCTATCCTCCAAGGGCATAGAGCCGAGTGGGGGCCATATTGCCCTCACTCAACTTCCTGCCCAACAAACGGCCGCATCGGATCGCTCTCTGGCTTTACCATTGGCTCTGGAAACTACCAGGAAGTTTTGGAGAGGGGGGGAATGGGTCATGGGCACCTCTCCTGTCGCCTCTAAAAGTGATCCTGTGGTAAATGCTCCTGCAGGACCACCTTCATCCGACACAGAATCGCCCATACTAAAAAAAGAGCTGCTGCCATGACCCCGGCATTTTTTTTTACTATGGCCGATTCTGTGTTGGATAAAAGTGATCCCGCAGGAGCCGCTAGCTGCTGCCATAACCCTGGTATTTAACTTCAAAGGAATGATGTATTTATACTATAGGAGGGCCGCCCGCAAGTAGATTTAATCAACTAAAAAGGTACTGGAGATTTTAGATTTTTAGATTTTAGTCGACTAAAATATGACTAAAACAATTCAGATGACGAAAATACGACTAAAACTAAAATCACATTTTGGTCAAAAGACTATGACTAAAACGAAATCGAAAATTAGGCGTCAAAATTATCACTGGTTGGGTACAGAGGGACCAGAGGTGTCGGGTAAAAGCACAGCTGCCACTTACAAGAACTGCAGGGTGATGCCGCCTTTCTTCAGGTTGGCGATGATGATCTCCAGCTGATCCTCACTGAAGGGGCTGCTCAGGTCTGTGAACACCGCGATGTGCAGCTTCTCGTATTTCTTCCCTCTAAGAGAATATAAATAATTAGATACAACAGGGAAGTCCTGAGAAGAATCGTTAGTGAATTACACACTATACACAGAGTCTTCTCTGATATCAATACCTGCACATACAAATAGAAAAAAATCCCAAAAAAGACCCCGTTGTGGGATTTTTAAGGCAATAAAAAAAGTTTTTGAAAAAAAAATAATTTGTACAAATAGAAAAAAACCGGAGTTAGACTTACCGGTAACTCTTTTTCTAGGAGTCTTCCAGGACAGCCTTTGAGATATAGGGCTCCTCCCTCCGGGACAGGAAACACGTCAAGCCAATTAAATAAAAGGTGTGGTCCTCCAGGCCCTCCTCAGTTTTACTCCAAGAACCGCCGGGAGGCTCTGAAAGACATAACACACTAACAATCACGTTAATACACATCCTCACCACTTAGTCCAATTTAAACAACTTTGGGTGGGAAGCCAGGCTGTCCTGGAAGACTCCTAGAAAAAGAGTTACCGGTAAGTCTAACTCCGGTTTTCTCATATCGTCTTCCAGGACAGCCTTTGAGATAAGCAAGGAGCTCACCTTGTCAGGGCGGGACCACTGCCTGGAGGACCTTACGTCCAAAAGGCTGTTCTTTATCAGACCATAAATCCAGACGGTAATGTCTTGCAAATGTTGAGTAGCTGGACCACGTTGCTGCTTTGCAGATCTCCTCCGGAGAGGCTCCAGCCCTCTCTGCCCACGATGTGGAAACCTCCCTTGTAGAGTGTGCCTTAACTAAGGGTGCCTGCTTCCACTCTAACTCATAGGCTTTAACTATCGCCATCCGTATCCACCTGGCGATAGACGCTTTGGACGCCTTGCAGCCCTTGCGGGCGCCCGAAAAATTAACAAAAAGTGAGTCTGACTTCCTGAAGACCCTAGTGGCTTCTAGAAAAATTAATAGACTTCTCCTGACGTCTAACAAACTTAAAGATCTCGCCTCGTCCTCGTCTGAGGTTGAGAAAAAAGTTGGCAAAATAATATCCTGTGTCCTATGAAGAGTGGACACCACTTTAGGAAGAAAACTAGGGTCAGTCTTAAGTACTACCCTGTCCTCTAAGATTAACAAAAATGGCTCTCTGACCGAGAGTGCCTGCCGGTCACTGACCCTTCTAGCTGACGTGATCGCTATCAAAAACACAGTCTTTAGTACCATCCACTTAAGTGATGCTCCATCTAATGGTTCAAATGGGTCTTGGGTCAAAGCCCTAAGAACCAAGGCCAAATCCCAGGTAGGACAGGTCTTCATTCTGACAGGCCTGGATCTAGACAGAGCCTTGAAGAAGTTCCTGACAAATGGATTCTGCTGAAGGGATGACTGAAGGAAAACGCTTAAGGCCGCCACCTGTACCTTTAGAGTGCTGATAGATAGGCCCAGCTCTACCCCTGCTTGTAGAAAGTCCAGGACTGCCGGGACCCCTGGGCTTGCAATTCCCTGTTCTCGCAACCAGGAATTAAACCTAGCCCTAGCAACTGGTTTACGGCATTCTAACAAGGTCATAATCACTCTGAGAAACCCTGTGACCTTAAGATTTGTTCCTCAGATACCAGGCCGCAAGCTTGAGCCTCTCTATCTGAGGACACCGGATCGGCCCCTGGGAAAGTAAATCCTCCCTGACTGGTAGAAACAGCGGAGGATGGACGGCCAATCTTTTTATGCTGGCAAACCAGGGTCTCCTTGGCCAAAAAGGAGCTACTAAAATGAGGTCCGTAGTCTCCTAACGGAACTTCTGCAGGACCTCCGCCACCATCCTTACGGGAGGAAAGGCATAACACAGGCCGAACAGCCATGGATTGGCAAGGGCGTCTATCCCCCTGGCCCGATCCTGTGGGTGAACCGAAAAAAAAAAGTGCGTCACCTTCCTGTTGCCTTCTGTTGCAAATAGGTCTATTTCTGGCCTTCCCCAGCATGACACAATCTCCTCGAACACTTCCTTGTTGAGGGACCACTCGTCCTGACCTATCTTCTGGCGACTGAGAAAGTCGGCCAGTAAATTCTGAGTTCCCTTTAGGTGAATGGCTGATATTGCGGACAAGTTCTTCTCTGCCCAGCAGAAGCTTCTGTCCTCAATTACCTGGAGTGCAGGGCTTTTGGTTCCCCCTTGCTTGTCCAGGTAGGCTACTGCTGCCACATTGTCTGAGCGAACTTGCAGATCCCTGCCATGTAACTGGGACTGGAAGGTTTCTATAGCCTTCCAAACTGCCAGAAGTTCCTTCTGGTTTGAGGAACGACCTGTCTCTAGGTTCGACCAGGAACCCTGGGCTAAGCTTCCCTCTAGGTGGGCACCCCAACCCAGCGTACTGGCATCGGTCGTGACCACCACCGTAGCTTGTGGGGACCAGGGGAGACCCCTGTCTAGGTTGACCTGGGCCCGCCACCACCAAAGAGACCTCCTGACTGCCGAGGATAGGGGCATAACCTGATCCAGGCTCTCCTGCCTGCCATCCCAATAACGGAGCATGAGTCTCTGTAAAGGGCGCTGATGATGCCTTGCCCAGACCACCGCTGGAAAGCATGATGTGATCAACCCCAGGACTCTCATAACCTCCCTGATCTGGGCTTCCCGACCAGATTGAAGCTGGGCTACCGCCTGCTCTAGCTTGCAGATCTTCTCCTCCGGAAGGAATACCCTCATTTCCATCGAAGAAATCCTGTATCCTAAATACAGGACCTCCTGTGAGGGGGTCAGCTGGGATTTTTCCTGGTTTATCAGCCACCCCAGTGAGCGCAGAAAAACCAAGGCCTCCTGTATGTCCCTCTGCAGCTGTTGGGCCGACTGGGCTATGAACAGTAGATCGTCCAGATATGGGATCACTGTTATAGCCTTGAGCCTTAATGGGGCCAGTGCCTCTGCCAGAACCTTTGTAAAGATTCTTGGTGAGGCTGAAAGCCCGAAGGGGAGAGCTCGAGACTGGAGGTGTAACACACCCGTGTTCAACCTCACCGCCAACCTGAGAAATCTCTGAGATTCCAGATGAATCGGGATATGCCAATATGCATCCCTGAGATCCACTGTGGCCATGTGACAGCCCTGAAACAGGAACTTGGTTACCGAGAAGATTGACCCCATCCGGAACCGCTTGTATTTTATGAATCTGTTTAGGGGGCGGAGATTCAGTATTAACCTGAACTTCCCCGAAGGTTACTTTACCACAAATACGTGGGAGTAAACCCCCAAGCCTCGCTCCTCCTGAGGCACCTGCGCCATTCCTTCTTGGTCCACCAGATCCCCCAGAAGAAGAGCCAAAGGCTCTGCTTTCTCTTGGTCCCTTGGTAACCTTGTTACTTGAAAATTTGGGAGGGGAACTGAACCAAACTCCAACCTGTAGCCGTTCCTTATTATATCTCAAATGAACGGACTTTCGGTTGAAGCTTCCCAGTGTGGGAGGAACTTCCCCAGTCTTCCTCCCACCGGGACGCAGGAGTCACTGTGTTTTAGGGGAGGGTTGAGGAGGACTGAATAAGATTCCTCCTTTGCCCCTTCCCTTGCCAATGCTTTTTGGGGCGAACCTCCCGTTCCTGTAGGTTCTGTTGCCTGGGGCTTCGAAAAAGGCGCTTCCCTTCTGGTCTCTTTTTCCTTTCTGGGAAAGCTTTCTTCCTATCCTGCGTGCGCTCTAACGCCTCTTGCAGGCCGGGCCCGAACAAATGGTCCCCTGAAAAGGGTAATCCACATAACCTCAATTTTGAAGCGGTGTCTCCTGACCAGGTTTTAAGCCAAACGGCCCTTCTGGCAGCGTTCACTAGTGCTGCAGATCTAGCAGCCAGTTTGACTGATTCTGCAGAGGCATCAGCTAAAAAGCCCACAGCCTTGAACAGTAGCGGAAAGGACTTAAACAGCTGCTGCCTAGAAGTACCCGCAGAAATATGCGATTGTAACTGTGTAAGCCAACACTCCAAGTTTCTGGCCACACAGGTAGCTGCTAGGGCCGGTTTAAGCCCGCTGGAAGAGGCATCCTCAGGCTCTCTTAAGCAGCACATCTCCCCTCTTATCCGTAGGATCCCTGAGTGAACCCATATCATCAAAGGCCAAATCTGTCTTCTTAGAGACCTTAGCCAAGGGAGCATCTAATTTGGGAACCTTGTTCCAGGGATGCACCGCATCCGACTCAAAAGGGAACCTCCTTTTAAGGCTACTTGAAAAAAATTGCCTTTTTTCCGGTTGTTCCCACTCCAGCAGAATCGCCTCCACTAGCGACCTATGGATGGGGAATACCCTGTCTTTCATTACAATCGACCCTTGATACATCATGTCGTGTTTTGAAAGCTGGACATGTTGATCTCCAAAGTGTCATATATAGTCTTGAGGAGGTCACCCACCTCATCCAAAGACAGCTTGTATCTGGCAGATCTAATGGCCTCTTCCTCCCCCTCAGATTCAGAAGTAGACTCTGTCCTAGAGGAGGCTAATGACCTGGGTAACCTCTCCCTATCCACCGGACTTGGTTCGGATAAGGAAGGCAAACTCACAGCCCTGGGTAAAGAGACAGAGGGACCCTGCATCCTATCCATCATGCTTTTAAATGACTGGAAAGTGGATGCAATTTCATCCTCTACGGATGTTAAAACATTGTGACAAGCTGCCACAGAGTCCTCTTTCACCAGGCTACTGACACAATCCGGGCAAGCGGCTTCCCCCAACCGGTGCCTAACTTAGCCCACACACGGCACATTTCCTTCTGGGCAAAGGTATCTGGGCTCTGTCCTGTTTAACCTACCAACAAAGAAAAACAGGGTCCCATTAAAATACCACCCCTGACCACACCACTGTGCTTCTAGGGTCCGCCTAGGAAGTGCCCCCCTTCACCAGCAGGTTCTCCACCCCGGGAAGGTACTATAGGTCAGAGTGACCCCCCACCCCCCAGTGTAAGTCCTGGTCTGCCCTCACCAAGCTTACCTGAGAGGTACTGGAGCCTGTTGAACCGGAGTCCACCTGCACAACTGCACTCTCCATGGTTCCTGTGTCTCACTCAGTCTCTCTGAGCCTTCACACCGCTCCAGGCAACCCTGTAGTCACACCGCCGCGCCCAAAGGACTGGAACAGGTCCTGCGGCGCCCCCTGATGACGCGAATCCGGCGGAAGTGCGTCTCTCCCACTTCCGTACGCCAGAACGCAAAGTCTCCGCCCCGACGCCGTGCGTTCCTTACGAACGCACCGCTCACAGTACCCGGACGCCGGTCGGTGGAACGAACGTCTCCCGCCGCCATCCGACCGACAGGTACTAGCGGTTAGCGCTCGGAGGGGGAGATTGCCGCGCATCGGGGTCCCGTTCTCTCCGAACGTTTTAAATGGCAGCGGGGACTGAAAGCTACCCTCTCCTCCCTTCGTACGGACCGAGGGGTGCTAAGGGTCAGGTCCATCAAGGTGCTCTCCCCAGGCAAAACCCCTGAGAAGGAGCTCCCCTTACCAGTTCCAAATGTGCTCCTTCCCGTCCGGCAGGAAACACAAAAACTGAGGAGGGCCTGGAGGACCACACCTTTTATTTAATTGGCTTGACGTGTTTCCTGTCCCGGAGGGAGGAGCCCTATATCTCAAAGGCTGTCCTGGAAGACGATATGAGAAAAATTCATAAAGATTTAAAAACTGTAACATGTAAATATTAAAACATTGTATGATAAGAAAAAGATAAAGTGATCACTTTATCTTTTTCTTAACATACAATGTTTTAATATTTACATGTTACAGTTTTGAAATCTTTATGGAATTTTTTCTATTTGTACAAATTATTTTTTTTTCAAAAACTTTTTTAGTGCCTTAAAAATCCCACAACAGAGGTCTTTCATACTTGTTTAAGTTTAAAAGGGATGATGGCAATTACAAGCCAAATTACATGAGTCGTTTTGATTTTTATGGTTAAAACCCCTTGCAGCTTTTTTTTTTCCTTATTGGGGAGGTTATTCTTCACTTCCTGTCCTACAGGCACATTAGGATGTGAGGGGAAATTTCTTTAAAGCGGACTTTTAGTTGTTTTTTTCATCTTTCCATCTATTAAATCTTCCGCCCTTGTTGTTTTAACTTTGGATAGTAAAACGTTATTTTTTCTGCCAGTAAATCACTTATACAGCCCACTTCCTGTTTCTTGTCTGGTCATTATTCTAGGCTTATGACATCATGCACAGTTCTCTCTCTCTAATTCTTGTGAGAATTTGCAGGGGGGAGTCATAAGAGGGCAAATGAGAGCTACAGAGGTGGAGGTGTGCCTCTGTGTGTCTGTGTAAATCCAGGAAGTGAACAGGCAGCTGCTTCAGCTGCCCACAGTTAAAATGGCTGCAGCCAGACTCAGCGGAGGGAGATTTCTGCAGCATATTTGGCAAGTACAGAATCGCAGTATATCTAAAATAATATGCAAAGTGGTTGGAGGGAAGCTTCAGAATGTCGTTGCCCTTGTTGTTGTTTTAACTTTGGATAGTAACACCCTTAGACAGTTCCCGTTTCTTGTCTAGTCATTAGCCTAGGCTTATGAAGTCATGCACAGCTCTCTCTATCTCTCGCTCTCCTGAGAGTTTGCCGGGAAGGGAGGGGGATGAGTCATAAGAGGGCCAATGAGAGCTGCGGAGCTGGAGGTGTGCCTCTGTGTAAATCCAAGAAGTGAACAGGCAGCAGCTTCAGCTGCCCACAGTTAAAATGGCTGCAGCCAGACTCAGTGGAGGGAGATTTCTGCAGCATATTTGGCAAGTACAGAATCGCAGTATATCTAAAATAATATGCAAAGTGGTTGGAGGGAAGCTTCAGAATGTCAAGGATGTTTTTATTACAAATTATGTCGGCAGACTGCAATTCCTCTTTAAGGGCTCATGCACACAGGGCGTTTTTACAGCTGCTGTTAGGGGCACCTGACTTTTTTTTATTTTTACTGCCTCTAAACATCCCTCCATATTAGGCTATGTGTCCGTGCACACATACATTTTGGAGTGTATAAGCGTTTGGTGGCATAAGCAATTTAGGGGCAGTAGAAAAAAACCTCAGCCTGTGCGTCCCAGGAGCCGAGGCTGTTGAGCTGCAAAAATGCAAACCGCAGCTAAATGTTGTAAAAAGCTTTTAGCCAATTTTGGCATTTTTTTCGAAGTTTTTACATTATAGGGAGGGTGTTTACTGTAAAAAACGCCCCAAAAAAATGAACGCTGCTTTTTCCTGGCAGCAGCGCTCGCGTTTTTGAAACACGTTCTGTGTGCAAGAACCTTAAAGTGAGGGGAAAAGAACAAGTGTACTCCCTGGAGCATTTCCTTTATTTATTTTAGGTACTCAAAAAATGTGTTTGTTTTCGAATTTCAGAATCTTAAAAATTCCGAATTTCCAGAATTCGAAAATTCAAAAATTAGAAAATCTGAAGAAAAAAAAAAAAAAAAGAAAGAAGATCAATACAATTCGAAATAACTATTAAATGATAGGTATTGGAATTTCCTTTCAAATTTGCCTGTTTGTGAATATAACGAATACGAATTTATCTCAAGTTACGAATTATCCGAAATAATGAATGCCGCATCTAAACAAATGGAATGGAACAAATTAATAATAATAAAAAGGTTTTATTACTATTATTGTTATTTATTATTATAAGATGGTTACGTTCCATTTGTTTAGATGCGGCATTCATTATTTCGGATAATTCGTAACTTGAGATAAATTCGTATTCGTTATATTCACAAACAGGCAAATTTGAAAGGAAATTCCAATACCTATCATTTAATAGTTATTTCGAATTGTATTGATCTTCTTTCTTTTTTTTTTTTCTTCAGATTTTCTAATTTTTGAATTTTCGAATTCTGGAAATTCGGAATTTTTAAGATTCTGAAATTCGAAAACAAACACATTTTTTGAGTACCTAAAATAAATAAAGGAAATGCTCCAGGGAGTACACTAACTAATAATAAATATTAAATTATAGGTATTGGAATTTTCTTTCAAATTTGGCTGTTAGTGAATGTAACGAGTACAAATTTATCCAAAGTTGCAAATTATCTTAATTACTGAATTCTGTATCTAAACAAATGGAATGGAACAAATTAATAATAATAAAAAGGTTTTATTACTATTATTGTTATTTATTATTATAAGATGGTTACGTTCCATTTGTTTAGATACAGAATTCAGTAATTAAGATAATTTGCAACATCCAAAGTTGCAAATTATCTTAATTACTGAATTCTGTATCTAAACAAATGGAATGGAACAAATTAATAATAATAAAAAGGTTTTATTACTATTATTGTTATTTATTATTATAAGATGGTTACGTTCCATTTGTTTAGATACAGAATTCAGTAATTAAGATAATTTGCAACTTTGGATAAATTTGTACTCGTTACATTCACTAACAGCCAAATTTGAAAGAAAATTCCAATACCTATAATTTAATATTTATTATTAGTTAGTTATTTCAGATTTTCAGGTTTTTAAATTTTCAGCTGTTGATTCTTATTCTTGGATTTTTAAATTTCCAATTTTTAGAATGTCCGCAATTTCGAATGTCCGAACTTCTGAATTTCCAAACTTCTGAATTTGAATTTCTGAAATGATCCAATTTCTGAATCGAATTTCCGAACGTCCGAATTTACGAGCGTCCGAATTTACGAGCGTCCGAATTTACGAGCGTCCGAATTTACGAGCGTCCGAATTTACGAGCGTCCGAATTTACGAGCGTCCGAATTTACGAGCGTCCGAATTTACGAGCGTCCGAATTTACGAGCGTCCGAATTTACGAGCGTCCGAATTGCCCAAATGTTCCAATTCTCCAAGTGTTCCAATTTCCGAATTTTCGGAAATTGAAAAATTCTGAAATTTCGGAATTAATGCATTTGTCAAAATTCGTAAAAAAAAAACGAATTCGGAACTAAACGAATTGCACGTCTATTATATAGTGCTATACATGTATTATACATTCACATCCATCCCTGCCCTCAAGGAGCTTACAATCTAAGGTCCCTAACTCACATTCATACATACACATACTAGGGCCCCCCCCCCCTTCTTGTCCTACTGACAAGAGTCACCAGACAGGAAGTGATTGGAAATCTGCAACAGAGACACTGACAGAAATACAAATCTGAGAGGGGTTCTAGAACTGACAGGGGCTCCAACCCTTCACCACTCTACCTGAAACTAGAAAAAAGTTTCTGGCTAGATATACAATTTTAAAAGTAATCATGCATGCATAAATTAGACCTGTTATTTTTTTTTTTTTATTTTGCTAAATCAACTGAATGAAAATGAAAGCATGCGCACAACAGTATCTCAAAGAAAGAACACAAATCAATCATTATTAAAGTCTAACTCCAGCCTTACTATAACTTTAAATAGTCTGTTTGGGCCAAGCTGGTTCAAATGAATTTTTACTAATATATGCAGCCACACATTGTATAAACTGTAAGTAGCAACAACTACATACAGTCCTGTGTGCCGGCAGTTGGACAGGGACTTCTCATCTAATTCCTGGAGCAAAATAAATTTGGGCTGCTCAGCCAATCACAGGAAGCCTTGTATTTTAACAACGAACACAAGGCTTTCTTTAGGGTGCGGCAGGAGGGACAACTGTCCTGGGCGCAGCAGCTTACTATGCAGCTGGGTATGCCAGCGATCTCATTCTTATACAAGGCATTTTGATAAGCAGTTGACTTATGTGGGTAGCATCCCCTTTGCTTACACATAATGGGGGGCGCTGTTTGGCTTCTTTGCCTGGGCGCTGGATGACCCCGTCATGACAAGGACATCACATATATCAGAAAATACATTTGTTTGTTTGAACCAGCTTGGCCCAAGCAAGCTATATAAAGTGTAAATAAAAGAATCTTTTCTTAAAGTGGAGTTCCACCCAAAGATGGAACTTCCGCTTTAAGGGGTAGGTGACCCCCCTGACCACATTTGGGGGGGGAGCGGAAACCCTCTAGAAAGAGGGCCCCAGCTCCCACTTTCTCCCGGGGCTACGCGGAGCCAGGATGTCAGTTCACCTCTCCCCTCTCGGCAATCATCTGGGACACGTCATAGGTCCCAGATGATTGCCCAGCCAGTAACAGCGCGTCGCACAGCTCACGCATGCGCAGTGCGTGCCCGGCTGTGAAGCCATAGCCGGGCGCCCACAGTGACAATGCCAGCGCCACAGAGAGGAGGGGAGATGAGCGGGGCTTCGTTCCCCCGTCATCCCTGGACCCTGGGAGGGGCGAGTGTCCCGATTATTAAAAGTCAGCAGCTGCAGTATTTGTAGCTGCCTTTTTTTTTTTTTTTTTTAAGCGGAACGGCGCTTCAATAATCTATACAAAGTCATAAAGTTGGAGTTATACTTTACCCAGTTCCTGACCTGCCACCGCAATGTCAGATTTGTCCGGCGTAATTTTGCAGTCCCGCAAAAATAAAAATCGCAGACCGCCGCCATTGCTAGCGAAAACAATAAACAAAAAAAAAAATTCCCTAAATCTTTCCCCTATTTTGTAGACGCTATAACTTATGCGCAAACAAATCAATATACGCTTATTGCGATTTTTATTTACCAAAAATATGTAGCAGAATATATATTGGACTAAACTGATGAATACGTTTTTTTTTTATATGTATTACAGCAGAAAGTATAAAAATATTGTTTTGTTTTTTCAAAATTGTCGCTCATTTTTTCTTTATAACGCAAAAAAATAAAAACCGCAGAGGTGATCAAATACCACCAAAAGAAAGCTCTATTTGTGGGGGGGGACATCAATTTTGTTTGGATACAGTGTTGCAATTGTCAGTTAAAGCAAGACAGTGCCGTATCGCTAAAAATGGCCTGGTCATTAAGGGGTAAATCCTTCTGGAGCTGAAGTGGTTAAGACGACTCATAAAAGACTTTATAAACAAAACGTTGTGTGCACGTCAAGTCATTTTTCGTATTTTCGGCATCGGTCACTTACAGCGTCTCCTTCTGCAGAATGTCCATGCAGACGATCAGGGCATCGAGGACTGAGCAGTTAAAGATTTTTAATTTTTTTTTTCCTTTTAGAAGTGAATGATTTACAGCAGTCCTGCCTGTCACCTCCAGTAAGGCCGTCACCCCACAGACTTGAGGGTCTGAGTTGACACTGATGGGGTTAGAAGGAGCCACTACAATTATTTCTAGCAGTGGATCTTTGGATTTGGGTGCGACGGTGATCTCAGTGGCTGCGCTAATCACAGGCAGTGAGACATTTCCCAATCTCTGCAGCCACGCATCGGGTCAATGTGTCACTGCCTGTGATTAGCGCAGCGCTGCACCGACTTCCTGGCGGGCTCTGCATGTGGGCTGTGCGAACACGCCTGAGCTCATCCTTAATCGTGAGTTCCTAATAGCTAGGAACCTCAATCTGGGAGGGGACAGGAGCACCGAAGAGGGACCCGAGAAGAGGAAGATCTGGGCTGCTCTGTGCAAATCCATTACACCGAGGAGGTACAGTGCCTTGCGAAAGTATTCGGCTCCCTTGAACTTTTCAACCTTTTGCCACATTTCAGGCTTCAAACATAAAGATATAAAATTTTTATTTTTTGTGAAGAATCACCAACAAGTGGGACACAATTGTGAAGTGGAACGAAATCTATTGGATTTTTGAAACTTTTTTAACTAATAAAAAAATGAAAAGTGGGGCGTGCAAAATGATTCGGCCCCCTTGCGTTAATACTTTGTAGAGCCACCTTTTGCTGCGATTACAGCTGCAAGTCGCTTGGGGTATGTCTCTATCAGTTTTGCACATCGAGAGACTGAAATTCTTGCCCATTCTTCCTTGCAAAACAGCTGGAGCTCAGTGAGGTTGGATGGAGAGCGTTTGTGAACAGCAGTTTTCAGCTCTTTCCACAGATTCTCGATTGGATTCAGGTCTGGACTTTGACTTGGCCATTCTAACACCCGGATACGTTTATTTGTGAACCATTCCTTTGTAGATTTTGCTGTATGTTTGGGATCATTGTCTTGTTGGAAAATAAATCTCCGTCCCAGTTTCAGGTCTTTTGCAGACTCCAACAGGTTTTCATCCAGAATGGTCCTGTATTTGGCTGCATCCATCTTCCCCTCAATTTTAACCATCTTCCCTGTCCCTGCTGAAGAAAAGCAGGCCCAAACCATGATGCTGCCACCACCATGTGTGACAGTGGGGATGGTGTGTTGAGGGTGATGAGCTGTGTTGCTTTTACGCCAAACATATCGTTTTGCATTGTGGGCAAAAAGTTGGATTTTGGTTTCATCTGACCAGAGCACCTTCTTCCACATGTTTGGTGTGTCTCCCAGGTGGCTTGTGGCAAACTTTAGACGAGACTTTTTATGGATATCTTTGAGAAATGGCTTTCTTCTTGCCACTCTTCCATAAAGGCCAGATTTGTGCAGTGTACGACTGATTGTTGTCCTATGGACAGACTCTCCCACCTCAGCTGTAGTTCTCTGCAGTTCATCCAGAGTGATCATGGGCCTCTTGGCTGCATCTCTGATCAGTCTTCTCCTTGTCTGAGCTGAAAGTTTAGAGGGACGGCCAGGTCTTGGTAGATTTGCAGTGGTCTGATACTCCTTCCATTTCAAAATGATCGCTTGCACAGTGCTCCTTGGGATGTTTAAAGCTTGGGAAATCTTTTTGTATCCAAATCCGGCTTTAAACTTCTCCACAACAGTATTACGGACCTGCCTGGTGTGTTCCTTGGTCTTCATGATGCTCTCTGCGCTTTCAACAGAACCCTGAGACTATCACAGAGCAGGTGCATTTATACAGAGACTTGATTACACACAGGTGGATTCTATTTATCACCATCAGTCATTTAGGACAACATTGGATCATTCAGAGATCCTCGCTGAACTTCTGGAGTGAGTTTGCTGCACTGAAAGTAAAGGGGCCGAATAATTTTGCACGCACCACTTTTCAGTTTTTTTATTTGCTAAAAAAGTTTAAAATATCCAATAGATTTCGTTCCACTTCACAATTGTGTCCCACTTGTTGGTGATTCTTCCCAAAAAATAAAAATTTTATATCTTTATGTTTGAAGCCTGAAATGTGGTAAAAGGTTGAAAAGTTCAAGGGGGCCGAATACTTTCGCAAGGCACTGTAAGTATAACATGTTTGTTGTACCACTGCCATTTGTTTATCTGTATTGAAACATGAATAACGTTTAAAAAAAAAAAAAAAGTAAAAAAAAAAAAATAACATAACAAACATGTTATAAACAAGACTTTTCAAATCACTTTAAACTCATTATTATATAATAACTTAGTATGACTTGTCATTAGCTGTACAACTATGAGAGTGCAAAAATGGATTAATTGGTGCACACACAAAATTTGTTCAGCCACAATTCCTGCAATTTGGACTTCAAGTCAGCCACAGTGCATGCACTTCATTACCTAAGACCAGCCCAATGCATGCACTTTAGACCTCAGATCAGTCCGGTCCATGCAAATCTTAAGTCAGGACTGGTAAATAGGAGCGCTTCTGCTAGAAGGGTCCTCCAGATGCTTATATTCATTCCAGATCATCCAGGATAAAAGCTGATAAGGCCCTCGAGCAGCACTGACAAGAACGTTGTGCAGCAAGTCAGCGAATGTGTAAAAACACATACAGGTTATCAAAATGAACAGGCTCATCAATCTTTAGGAGCAAGATGGCCGCCACACATTTCCAACACCACCGTGGAACGTAAGGGGCGGAAGTGGGAAGCAGCAAGGGGGTGGTGATGCGCTTTGGAACATGCTCAGAAGCTCCTTCAAAACCTGGTTTTGAAGGACATCAATTTTATTTGGTTACAGCGTAGCACAACCACGCAATTGCCAGTTAAAGAGGAAGTAAAGCCAAACGAATAAAAAAATTTAAAAAATAGACCCTGCAAGGCAAAGGAATAATGAGCTAGTATGCATAGCATACTAGCTCATTATGAATAACTTACCCAAGATGGAAGCCCCCGAAGCGACCCTCCTTGTCCTCCTCCGACGCCGCTATCTGGCACTGTGATTGGCCTGAGCAGCGATGACATCACTCCTGTGCATGCACGCCGCAGCCGCCACTAACGGTATGCTTGCCATTAGCAGCGGCATGCACAGTGCGCCTGCGCAACGCTGTCTACGGCGCATGCACCGTAGACAGCAGTATCTTTCTTTTGCAAATATCTCCTAAACTGTGTAGGTTTGGGAGATATTTCTTGTAGCTACAGATAAGCCTTAATCTAGGCTTACCTGTAGGTCAAAGTGGTCTGTAAGGGTTTACAACCACTTTAACGTAAATGCAGTACAGTATCGCAAAAAAGAGCCTGGTCATGAAGGGGGGGGGGGGTAAATCTTCCAGAGGTCAAGTGGTTAACAGGATTGTCTGATGTTTACAGAGCTCAATAGCTACTACACAAAAAATAATAAAAAATTCCCCTTTCCCCATGTCATTTACAGATCAATTATCACACACAAACACACACACACACACACCACTCCGTGAAGGATACAGTCAGCTTGTTGATTTCCAGGCTGGATGACATCCTGAATCTCCTCCAGCAGATCGAAGTCGGGCATTATGAGATGTCGGTGGACTGAGATGTTCTGATACTGATCCTCGTCAGCCAGAGAGTTATCTGTTCCATCTGTGCCGAAGAGAACCACCGCAATCTCATCTTTACTCTCTGCAAACACCTACCGGGAAATACACACAGGATAGAAAGGGTGACAGTAACACAAAATGATGTGCAGAAGGGACTACTGATGAAAATAAGAGAGACATCAAGATTTTCCAACTACAAATTTAGGGTAGTACTCAATCCCCCCTCCTTCAATACATTTTTTACTCCCTTAGGCTGGGTTCACACCGCTGCGGGGGGAGAACCGGATGTGATTCGCACAGCAAATCACATCCGATCTCCGTAGCGCTGCGAGTTCAGCCATACAGATAGTATGGCTGAACTCGCAGCGGTCCCGCAGCAAACTCGCACGGGACCCTTTTTTGGGTCCGCAACGGAATCGGATCGCATGGGGGTTCACACCATGCGATCCGATTCCTGTGCGAGTCGGCAGATCGCACTGCGATATGCCGACGGATCTGGGGGTGTCATTAACATAACATTGACACCCCCAGCCGTCCGCATAGGGCAGTGTGAACTGCCGGCGGGAGGTATGCGATGCGGGAAAACGCCACGGATTCGCGGCGTTCCCGCATCGCAGCAATGTGAACCTAGCCTTAAAGAGGAGTTCGACCCAAAAATTTAACTTCCGCTTTTCGGAACCCTCCCCTCCTCTGGTGTCACATTTGGCACCTTTCAGGGGGGAGCAGATACCTGCTTAATCCAGGTATTTGCTCCCACTTCTGAGCATAGATAGCCGCAGTACCTGCAGATATCTATGTCATATCCGGTACCTGCACCCCCCCTCCCCCCGCTGTCTTCTGGAAGGCACAGAGGTCCCAGAAGAAAGCAGGGACTAGTGGGATCGCGCATGCGCCGTAAGGAACCAGGCTGTGAAGCCACAATGCTTCACTTCCTGATCCCCTTACCGAAGATGGCGGTGCCTCCAACCCGAGAGCCGAGGGACAGATCGGCTTCGGGTGCCGACATCGCGGGCGCCCTGGACAGGTAAGTGTCCATATTTTAAAAGTCAGCAGCTTCAGTATTTGTAGCTGCTGACTTTAAAAAATAAAAAAATTCGGCAGCACCTCCACTTTAATGAATATGTTCCCCCCAACTCTTCACAGCCCTGATATGTGGCTGCTGTACCATGTACTTGTTTGAGAAAGTCTCCTGTTCTCTTTGTATTGTTTCCTTTGTGTAAAATCCATGGCGTTCCTGCCAGTCCTTCTGCTTTCCTATTAAATACTGACCACACTAGGCATGAGAGCACAGCGTGGTCAGTTCTCTAGCTATGCTAGGATCTCAACCTGCTCTTCTCCAGTGACCAACGACACTTGTCCTGACACCCCCCCCCCCCCCCTCCGCCATTCACTGGGAAGATCAGTGTAACGGTGTTTCTCCTCCCCTAGCTCTGCATAAGGAGCTAAGAGTGATCACTTATAAAACAGGTGAAAAAAGGTATTGATGATGTTTTTTTTTTTTTTTTTATATCTATACACAAATGTTTCACCTTTCATTTCTATTTTAAACTGAATAGATTTGAATATACTTTAGCTTCCTCGCCACCATCTTGGTCCTCTTCAGCTGCCTTGCTATTTAGGGTGCAGGCAGTCAGCTCCTAGCTCCTCCTCTTCAGCCAGTGCCCGCAATAGCAAACCATTTGCTCTGGGGGCACTGGTACGTGCCGCTTGCTCTGGGGGCACTGGTACGCGTCGCTTGCTCTGGGGGCACTGGCACGTGCCGCTTGCTCTGGGGGCACTGGTACGCGTCGCTTGCTCTGGGGGCACTGGCACGTGCCGCTTGCTCTGGGGGCACTGGTACGCGTCACTTGCTCTGGGGGCACTGGCACGTGCCGCTTGCTCTGGGGGCACTGGCACGCGCCGCTTGCTCTGGGGGCACTGGCACGTGCCGCTTGCTCTGGGGGCACTGGAACGTGCTCGCACCTGAGCCCTGTTCTATGCATCCATAAGACATACAGAGCCACGACTCGTCCCCCCCCCCCCCCCACGCTCTCCTCATTTGCTCACTTGATGCGATTGACTGTAGCAGGAGCTACTGTTTATAAAGCAAAGATCAAAAACTGCAGAGGTGATCAAATACCACCGAAAGAAGGCTCTATTTGTAGGAAAAAAAAGGACATCAATTTTATTTCGGTACAGCATCGCACGACCGCACAATTGTCAGTTAGAATAACGTAGAGCCGTACCCCCACCCCCCCCCCCCCCCCCAAAAAAAGGGCCTGGTCATGAAACGGGGTAAACCTTTCCGGGGCGGATGTGTCTAATATACAGAAAAGAACAAAAATGTTTCTTTTTCAAATTTTTTGGTCTTTTTTTCATTTATTTGGCAAAAAATAAAAACCACAGCAGTGATTAAATACCATCAAAAGAAATCTCTATTTGTGTGAAAAAAATGTCATATGGGTACAGTGTTGCATGGCAGCGTAATTGTCATTTAACCACCTCCGACCCGGCATATAGGGAAATGATGGGCATAAGGTGACTCTCATTCTGGGAGGACGTCACATGACCACTCTCGCTGTACGGTGCGCTGGGTCCCTGGGAGACGGGGCGTATCACTGATCTCAGTAAAGAGACGATGATGAGACTCTTTACCCATGTGATCAGCCGTATCCAATCACATGTAAACAAGGAAATGCCAGTTATCAGCTCTCCTCACCTCACAATGACAGTGCGTGAGGAGAGGAGAGCCGATTGGCAGCATTTCGCCATAGGGGGGACCTGTACAGATAATCAGGACACTGATCATCAGTGCAGCCCCAGCAGTGATGCCAGTAGTGATGCCAGTCAGTGCCCATCCGTGATGTCAATCAGTGGCACCTATCAGTGCCGCATATTAGTGCCTCTTCATCAGTGCCACCTCATCAATGTCCCTCAGTGCCATCCCATCAGTGCCCATCAACAGAATGAGAAAATTTACTTATTTACAAAATTTTATAATTGAAATAAAAAAAATAACTTTTTTCAAAATTTTGGTAAAAAATTAACTCATCAGTGGTGATTAAATACCACCAAAAGAAAGCTCTATCTGTCTCAAAAAAAAAAAATTATAAGAATTTAGTTTGGGTACAGTGTCGCATGACCGCGCAATTGTCATTCAAACTGTAACAGCGCTGAAAGCAGAAAATTGGCCTGGGCAGGAGGATAATAAAAGTCCCCGGTATTGAAGGGGTTAAAAATAGGGTTGCACCGATACTAGTATCGGTACTGATACCGAGTATTTGCACAAGTATCGGTACTCATGCAAACGCACCGATACCGGAGACTGATCATTTCAGGCTCGGTTCTTTGAGCTGTCAGCGGGTCTGCCCTGTTGACAGCTAAATTGTTAAAGAAGTTCCGGTAATTGGAGCTGTGAAAAAAATAAAAAAATAAAGCAGCCGGTGTTGTGTCGAATACTGTCCCCCCATCGGATAGTGTCCGTCCTGTACTGCGCTTGCGCAGTACGGAGGACAAGGAGACGCCCAAAGTCTCTGAAAATGAACCGCGCCTGCGCACTGAGTCCAGGTTCAAGCCCCACCATTCAAGTGGACATAGAGTTAGAATAAAAAATTGCCGAGCGAAGCGAGGCCGTGCCCCAAGCGTCGCGAGCGAGCCCGCAAGCAGCCCTGTTACTATGTGCTACCGTATGTCCACTTAGATGGTGAGGCTTGAAGCTGGACTCAGTGCGCAGGCGACGTTCATCTTCTGAGACTTTTGGAGTCTCCTTCTCCTCCGGACACTATCCGATGGCCGGACAGTTTTTGGCAGAACACCGGCAATGACACTGAAACACTAAAAGAAACATTGTTTCTTTTTGTATCTTTCTGTTTCTTCATCTGCAGATCAAAAGGGATGAACAAATGTTCCTTGGTTTAACACCTTATTAACCCTTAATTTACTCTAATCAGCCTTAAATATCTCCCTATTCTCCTCCATTTAATTATTATTTTCCTGTTTTTTTTATTTATTTTTTTACGTCTATTTTATAAACGATAAACACAAACTTTTTTTTTTTTTTATTTGTTTTGTTAGTGAATATTTTATTATATATATTATTGTGTATATATATATATATATATATATATATATATATATATATATATATATATATATTAACATATATTTACATATTTCACATTGAAAAAGCACAAAATGAAAAACAAAAATCTATTTAATTTGTAAATAACTTTTCAATGCTTTGTACCATTGCTGACAGCTGAAGTGAAAACAAAACAGTTGTGGTAGGTATCGGTGAGTAATAATAATAAAAAAAAAAGGGATCGGTACTCGTGGAAAAAACGGTATCGGTGCATCCCTAGTTAAAAAGCAGGGTATAAGTTGGCATTCCCCCATTACTGAATGTACACACCCCCATCAGATGGTGAAGTTTGTTACCTGTCTTTGCACAAACATGGTCATCACTTTCTTGGCTTGCTCGAATGGAGTCTCCTCCCCCTGGTGGGAGTGCGTCATCGCCAGGCCCACATCCATACACATCACCACCGCGCTCTACAAGAGAATCGCACAGGTTACTCCACAGCTAGCAGAAACAGAAGTCAGCATTCTTCTACAAAATCTCCTCAGCTTCCAGAGGATATCAAAACTTAAATGTGTCATTTTTTCCTGTTGAAGCTTTACATACTCCCACAAAAAGGCTCTAATTTTACACTGCAAGAAAATTCTCACACAACACATCTTTGGCCACACTGACACCTATGCGTTTGACTGCAGTGCATCGTTTTAAAATAAATAGCAGTGTACTTCTTGTGCCCGGGCACCCGTGTCTTGTGCCTCATTGCTGTATATCTGCAGTGTGAGATCTAAGGCACTTCTGGTCTCACCAGATTTGGAGTGAGATTTGCCGATGTCGTTATTGCGCTGCTTGCTGTTGACCTTGCTGAAGAAGAAGCTGTACCTGAAAAGCCGCAGTGCATGGATCTCCTTGCTTTTGTGCCTTAAGCCTCATTGCTGTATATCTCCAGTATGGGGTCATCTAAGGCAGGGGGTCTCCAAACTTTCTAAACAAAGGGCCAGTTTACTGTCTTTCAAACTTTAGGAGGGCTGGACTGTGGCCACTGGGAGTAGAAAAGGTTCCAACGTCAGCGGAAAAAAACAATGCCCCCTCTTTGGCATGAGTAGGAGGAATTGTGCCCCATCATTCAAGAAAAAGGAGATTAAAGAGGAAGTAAAGGCCATTTAAAAAAAAAAAAAAAAATGCAACCTGCAAGGCAAAGGCATACTAGCTCATTATGAATAACTTACCTAAAAATGAAGCCCCCGAAGCGGTCCTCCATCTTCGCCACTGTCATGTATCCCGGAGTGACTTCCAGGTCTCGCTGCTCCAGCACTGTGATTCACCGGAGCTGCGATGACGTCACTCCCGCGCATGCGCACGGGAGCCGACACGAGCGGCATATCGCCATGATCTGCAGCCTGCTCAGTGCACTGTAGACAGCGGTGCCTGTCTTTTTGTAAATATCTCCTAAACCGTGTAGGTTTAGGAGATATTTCTTGGCCCTACAGGTAAGCCTTAATCTAGGCTTACCTGTAGGTCAAAGTGGTTTGTAAGGGTTTACAACCACTTTAAGGTCTGGTGTGACCCCTGCAGTGAGAAATACCCCTATCCAGACCGTTCTGATCCTCCTGATGTTCCCCTGTTGTGGCCTTTGTTTGCTCCGCCTCCGCCTCTCCCGAGCTGGATGCACTACACAGCCGCCATCTTGATATCCAGCGTTTGGCGATATATCTCAGCCCTTCGGCAAGTATGAGGTCTCTGCTTCAGACCTCTCTTGCCAATTATTCCGCCTGCCCCCATTTATCAACAACATACATCTATTGATCTTATTACTTACATTGCAGATACAACATTCAAGCATCCGCCTCTGAAGAAGCGAGCAGGGTCTCGCAAAACGCGTAGGGCTTCATTTTTTTATTTACATACTTTCCTGTCCATATGTATGTACATTTTATTTTCTCATTGTGTATGTGTATTTACTGACCAAGCAACATTCAAGATTTATTGTTGCTCATTGATGTATAACATTTGTAATAAATCTTTATATATTTATTTTCATCTGTGTTGTGTACATTGGCTATTATTTCGGATAAGTCACAATCATTGTTGTTGCCGCTCCGTTACATAACATTTTGAACAGAATAAATAGATTTTGTCTCATTCTTCGCTGTGAATATTGGCTAAACCTCTCTCACCTCATCTAAAGTCCCAGGGCTATGTCTCTTGTTTTTTGTGCCCCATCACCGGTGTCACCGGGAAGAACTGTGCCCCATCACCGGTGTCACCGGGAAGAACTGTGCCCCATCACCGGTGTCACCGGGAAGAACTGTGCCCCATCACCGGTGTCACCGGGAAGAATTGTGCCCCATCACCGGGAAGAAATGTGCCCCATCACCGGTGTCACCGGGAAGAATTGTGCCCCATCACCGGTGTCACCGGGAAGAATTGTGCCCCATCACCGGTGTCACCGGGAAGAATTGTGCCCCATCACCGGTGTCACCGGGAAGAATTGTGCCCCATCACCGGTGTCACCGGGAAGAAATGTGCCCCATCACCGGTGTCACCGGGAAGAATTGTGCCCCATCACCGGGAAGAAATGTGCCCCATCACCGGTGTCACCGGGAAGAATTGTGCCCCATCACCGGGAAGAAATGTGCCCCATCACCGGTGTCACCGGGAAGAAATGTGCCCCATCACCGGTGTCACCGGGAAGAAATGTGCCCCATCACCGGTGTCACCGGGAAGAATTGTGCCCCATCACCGGTGTCACCGGGAAGAATTGTGCCCCATCACCGGTGTCACCGGGAAGAACTGTGCCCCATCACCGGTGTCACCGGGAAGAACTGTGCCCCATCACCGGTGTCACTGGGAAGAACTGTGCCCCATCACCGGTGTCACTGGGAAGAACTGTGCCCCATCACCGGTGTCACTGGGAAGAACTGTGCCCCATCACCGGTGTCACTGGGAAGAACTGTGCCCCATCACCGGTGTCACCGGGAAGAACTGTGCCCCATCACTGGTGTCACTGGGAAGAACTGTGCCCCATCACTGGTGTCACTGGGAAGAATTGTGCCCCATCACTGGTGTCACTGGGAAGAATTGTGCCCCATCACTGGTGTCACTGGGAAGAATTGTGCTCCATCATTGGTGTCACTGGGAAGAATTACGCCCCATAACTGGTGTCATTGGAAAAAATTGTACCACATCATTGGTGTCATTAGGAAGAATTGTGCCCCATCATTGGGAGGAATTGTGTTCCAGCATTGCTGTCATTGGAAAAAATGTTGCCCCATCACTGATGTCATTAGGAATTGTGACCCATCGTTGGTGTCATTGGGAGAAATTGTGCTCCACTATTGGTGGCAATGGGAGGAATTTTGTCCCATCGTTGGTGTCAGTGGGGGGAATTTTGCCCCACTGTTGGTATCAGTGGATGAAATAGTCCCCCGGGGGCGAGATAAAAGTAAGCGGTCTAAGGCACTGCTGCCACTAACTGCTAGTCTCCGAAAATTTAGAGTGAGATTTGGGGATGTCAGTACTGTGCTGCTCACTGTTCTCCCTGCTGGAGGGGGAAGCTGAACCTGAGGAGCTGCAGTGCAAGAATCTCCCGGCTTCTGCTCAATTATTCTGCTACTTTACCAGTCATCAAGGGCAGCTCTAACACGAGACAGCAAAGGCCCTGCCTCTTCCAAGATGGCCGCATCTGTAGAGCTACACAGGGAAGGACAAGGAATGGCAAATTCATAATAGGGAAAAGGTCAGGTAAAGGGAGACCGCAGGCAAAGCATCTACCTGCAGCACTGGAGTCTTCAGTTCAAATCCAGACAAGGACACTATCTGAAGGAAGTATGGATGTTCTGCCTGTGCAGGTTTCCTTCCACACTCTAAAGACATGCTAGTAGGGTAATAGGTTCCTCTATAAACTGTCCCTGGTTTTCCTAGGTGTGCATGAAAGCTGGGGACCTTAGATTGCAAGCTCCTTGGAGCACAAGGACTGATGTGAATGTACAATATGCAAGAGCGACGCATACATAAAGCCCTGTAATACAGAATAATGCTGACTAGATCTTTGCCACTTTCTGGGCACAGCTTCCAAAGTTCTTTATAGATTGCTGGTTCATGTGGCCTCCAGCAAGTCCATCTTCCAAAGGAGCCCATAACACTCTATGGTTATACCCTGAATTAACATTTTTTATTTCTAAAATAAAAATAAATAAATATATATATCCAGGTTCATCTCAAAAAAATGTCAATATCATCAAAACTTTAATTTATTTCAGCAATTCAATTTAAAAAAGTGAAACTCATTATATAGATTCATTACACACAGAGTGATATATTTCAAGCATTTCTTTCTTTAAATTTTGACGATTGCGGCTTACAGCGAGTCAAGACCCCAAATTCAGTATCTCAGAAAATTAGAATATTACTTAAGACCAATAAAAAAAAAAAAAAAAGGATTTTTTTAATACAGAGATGTTGGCTTAGTGAAAAGTACAGCGGAACCTCGGTTTGCGAGTAACGCGGTTAAAGAGCGTTTTCGCAAAACAAGCACTGTATTTCTAAAGATCCTAACTCTGTTTGCGAGTGTTGTCTCACAACACGAGCAGGATTCAGGCCAAAAGCGGTGTGCAGTACCGCTTTTGACCTGAAGTGGGGGGGGGGACCGGAGCCGAACAGCACCGTTCGGAAATGCATGGAAAGGCCCGAGGACACGTCAGCTGACCTCGGAAAGACTCCGTTTACGAGCCTTTCCAAAGTTTGCCGAGGTCAGCCGAAGTGTGCTTGGGGCCTTTTCCAAGTCTCTCCGGCACCTCCTGCCTCTGGCCGCATGCGGCATTGCATCCCATTGAAGTCAAAGCGGAACAAATTATTTTAGTTTCCATTGACTTCAATGGGAAAACTCACTTTGATAGGAGAGTACTTTGGATTACGAGTATTCTCCTGGAACGGATTATGCTCGTAATATGAGGTTCCACTGTATGTGCATGTACAGTATAGTAAGCACTCAATACCTGGTCATGGCTCCTTTTGCATGAATTAATGCGGCGCGGAACGGAGGTGATCAGCCTTGTGGTTCAGGAGTAGCTGGGCACAAGGAATGTGACAGCTGTCCTGGATACGTCTGTGTGTGGTGTCTCTTGAAGCACTGACACCAGCCGTAGTCCACTCCCCGTGTATCTCCCCCAATGTCTTGAATGGCCTTTGCATCACAATCCTCTCAAGGCTGCAGTTGTCCCTGTCGTTTGTGCCCCTTTTTCTACCACACCTTTTCCTTCCACTCAACTTTCCATTAATATGCTTGGATGCAGCACTCTGTGAAGAGCCAGCTTCTTTAGCAATGACCTTTTATCACTTACCCTCCTTGTGCAAAAATTAATAGCCAGCAGCTGCTGACTTTTAATAATCGGACACTTAACTGTCCTGGAGTCCAGAGATGTCAGCACTTATTTACTCGCAATGGGTGCATGCCGCCTCCATTGAGAGTAAGGGAACCCGGCAGCGTAGCCTTGCGGCTTCACTTCGGGAACCCTACTGCGCATACACAAGCCTACGCTCCTCTCTCCTACTGGCCCGGTGGGCAAGCAGGGAGCCCAGGCGATGACGCAACTGCCCACGGCTGAGGCTCCCGGAAAGTGGGAACAGGATACCTGTCTTTGGATACCTGTGAAAGACAGGTATCCTGTCCACCCCACCCCCCCACCCCCCCGAAAAGGTGCCAAATGTGGGACCTTAGGGGGTGGGAGGAGTACAACGAGCGGGAGTTCCACTTTTGGGTGGAATTCCGCTTTAAGATAAAAAACCTTCTGACTTTAAATCCCTTTAACAACTTGTCATTGAAATGATTATCAGCAGAAATATGAACACCTCCATCTAGTGGGCAACATTGGTATCAGCAGGCGATGCTTCATTGAGGCTGCTGTCTAGACAAGTCCCAATCACCTGCGACTCTGCTACTTGCTATCAATGATGGGACAGCCTTCTATATTACTGAAGGCAAAAAGGCCAATATGCACTCAGTTCAGAACTTTGGTCTTTTCCCCTAGGGTGCTAAAGGACCTTGTCCTGGTACTGCTGACCACTGCAGAACACAGTATGGTATACGGGCATTGGATCAAACCACTGAGTGTAGCTGGGGAGTTGGAATTTGACATATTCAAACTCTGAACACACGACCGGACTTTCCTGCAGAAAAGGTCCAACGGAATCATTCCGTCGGATATTCCGATTGTGTGTGGGATAATCTGATCGTTTTTCTTTAAAAACCTAGAAATAGAACATGCTTTAAATCTTTCCGACGGAATCAATTTCTTTCGGGAAAACCGTTCGTCTGTATGCTGATCCAACGGACCAAAGACGATGTAAGGGCAGCTATTGGCTATTGAACTTCATTTACTAGTCCCATCGTACGTCATCACGTTCTAAATGCACGGGCTTAGGTCCAATCGTGTGTGTGGGCAAGTCCGTTCGGTCGGAAGTCTATCGGGAAGACCGTCTGAGTTTATTCTGACGGAAAGTCCAGTCATGCGTACACGGCGTGAGTCTTCCTCATACAGCAGTTTCTCTTCAAGGGTTTTTTTTTTTTTTTTACGGGTTGGGGGGTCAGGAGTATTAGCAGGTGGGATGAGGAATCAGGAGGGTTAGGGTGAGAGGTCAGGATGAGGTGAGTCAAGAGGTAGATTGAGAAGTCAGGAGGTGTTGCGTGGGGGGTGGGTAAAAAGGTGGAGTGAGAGGTCAGGGGGGGTGTCAGAGGTTTTAAGGGTCGGGGTGTGGTGTCAGGAGGGTTTGGAGATAAAGGCATGGGGTAAGGAATTTTAAAAGTTCAGGGTATCGGGGCATGGAGTGAGGGGTAAGGGGCCAGGAGGGTTGGGTGGGTCAGATGGTGGCATGAGGGGTCAGGAGGCTTTGGGGCTAAATAATTGAGTCAGAGGGTGAGGTGGGAGATCAGGGCAAGGGGTGAGGGGTCAGAAGGGTTGAGGAGATCAGGGCATGGGGTGAGGGGTCAGAAGGATTGAGGAGATCAGGGAAAGGGGTGAGGGGTCAGAAGGGTTGGGGGGATCAGGGCATGGGGTGAGGGGTCAGGAGGTTTGGGGGGGGATCAGGAGGGTTGGGGCAATCAGGGCATTGGGTGAGGGGTCAGAAGGATTGGGGGGGGTCAGGGCATGGGGTGAGGGGTCAGAAGGATTGGGGGATCAGGGAATGGGGTGAGGGGTCAGAAGGATTGGGGGGGGATCAGGGCATGGGGTGAGGGGTCGGGGGGGTGAGGGGATCAGGGCATGGGGTGAGGGGTCCGAAGGATGGGGGGGATCAGGGTGAGGGGTCAGAAGGATTGGGGGGGTCTGGCATGGGGTTAGGGGTCAGAAGGATTGGGGGGGGATCAGGGCATGGGGTGAGGGGTCAGAAGGATGGGTGGGATCAGGGCATGGGGTGAGGGGTCAGGAGGGTTGAGGGGATCAGGGCATGGGGTGAGGGGTCAGGAGGGTTGAGGGGATCAGGGCATGGGGTGAGGGGTCAGAGGGATTGGGGGGATCAGGGCATGGGGTGAGGGGTCGGGGGGTGAGGGGAATCAGGGTGAGGGGTCAGAAGGATTGGGGGGGGGTCTGGCATGGGGTTAGGGGTCAGAAGGATTGGGGGGGATCAGGGCATGGGGTGAGGGGTCAGAAGGATGGGTGGGATCAGGGCATGGGGTGAGGGGTCAGGAGGGTTGAGGGGATCAGGGCATGGGGTGAGGGGTCAGGAGGGTTGAGGGGATCAGGGCATGGGGTGAGGGGTAAGGAGGATTGGGGGGGATCAGGGCATGGGGTGAGGGGTCAGAAGGATTGGGGGGGATCAGGGTGAGGGGTCAGGGGGGGGTTGAGGGGATCAGGGCATGGGGTGAGGGGTCAGAGGTTTTAAAGGAGTGGGGGCTTAAGGGTGTCAGGTGTTGAAGGTTTGGGTGGGTCAGGGGTTGGGGGAAGTCATTACTAGACATATCACAGAGGACACAATACCCAGCCCAGAGCCGGGGAGGACAGCACACGGTGCACACAGGAACTCTGCTCTCTCCATACCTTGGCTGCTCGCGCCATCTCTACCTCTTCAGCTCTTCAGGTGCAACGCCAAAATCCTACCCCGCTACACACTGACCTCTCCATAGGGTTCCGTGCAAGAGGGAGGGACAGCAGCGGCCTCTAGTGGGCAGTCTGTGGAACTGCACGCGACAGCTGCAGGTTGGAAGGAGGGATGGATGGCAGAGCATCAAGACAGCCTTAAAACATCAATTAATAGGAAAGTGTAAAATACATTTGTAGCATTTAAAAAAATATATGTATAAAAAAATTATACTGATGATATTGGGGGTCTGTGATATTTCCAGAGACAAATCTCCCTGAAATCTTTTTTTTTTATATTTGTACAGTTTTCAAGAAAGGAAACAAGAAAAATAAATATATATATATCTATATAGATATATATATTACAAAAACAAGCATTATATTAAAATATATAGAAATAAATTAACAATTAAAAAAGGGAGTAAATAATAATTGAATAAAGGTAAATAACAATAATAACAATCATTTCCCTGAAATCTTATGGCGACCTTACATGCTTATAAAAATAATAGATTTATTTTTCCATCGATCCCTTCCAACTGGAATAATCTATCTATAGTCAACCCATTTCGATTGATATGCCACGCAGAGGGAAGTGAATATCAATTGATAGTTAAAGTAGAACTACAGGCAATTTTTTTTTCCATTTTGTATAGAGTAAGGGAGGATTATAAACCCTGTCAGTTTTTTTTTGTGATCTGTGACACATTTGGAAGATTTCCCTTCACTTCCTGTCTTGTAGCTAAAACATGAAGTTAGAGGAAATGCCTCCAAAGTGAGGGGATCCCGAACTAGTGCCCCCATTGGAAGATTTTCCCTCTTTTCCTGGTTTGGCGACAACTCAAAATTTTAGATTTTTCTTTCACGTTTACTCTCAGTGATAATGGTAAACAGGACAAACAGAGAGTGCGAATCTCCCTAACGGTGACACAGACAGCAATAAAAACCTTGATGGGGTTCTAATTCCTCTACACTACATCCAAAACTAAAAAAAAAAAAAAAAGTTTTAACATTGGAATCAATGGGCAGCAGCGCTTTGTGGTTGCTTTTAACCGTTTTTCGACCGCTAGAGGGGGTTTAACCACTTGCTTACCAGGCATTCAAACCCCCCTCCTGCCCAGACCAATTTTCAGGTTTCAGCGCTGATGCACTTTGACTAACAATTGCGCGGTCATACAACACTGTACCCAAATGAGATTTATATAATTTTTTCCCCCACAAATAGAGCTTTCTTTTGGTGGTATTTGATCAGCTCGGCGGCTTTTATTTTTTGTTAAAAAAACATTTAAAGTGACATAATTTTTTACATTTTGTTTATTGTTTTTTAGATTTTGTTTTTGTTTACATTTTTTTTTTTTTTAATTTTGCAAACAGGTAATTTTTCTCCTTCATTGAGGTACGCTGATGAGGCGGCACTGATGGGCACCGATAGGTGGCAGTGATGGGCACTGGTAGGTTACATTGATAGGCAGCACTGCTAGGTGGCACTGATTGGCACCACTGGTGGGCATTGATAGGTGGCACTGGTGGGCACTGGCAGGTGGCCCTGGCAGGGGGTACTGGTGGGCACAGATGAGGCAGAATTGCCTCTTCTTTTTCAGGACTGATGTCCCTTACACATAAGCCAGTGATTACCAAGCTTTTGTTTACATTATGTGATCAGCTGTCATTGGCTGACAGCTGATCACGTGGTAAGGGGCCGGAAGCGGCCCCTTACTCGGATCTGTGATCACCCGAGTCTCAGTGACTTGTGATCACAGCGCGCGCCTCGCGCAAAGGGGAGGACGTCATATGACAGCCTCCCGGACATTCAGGTCCGCGGTGTGGCCGTCACTCGACTATAGCGCGGACGCCAAGTGGTTAAAGCACCCCGCTAGTGGCCAAAAAGCGCAGCTAAAACAACGGTAAAGCTCCGCTAAAAATAGCACCGCTTTACCGCCAACGCCCCCACGCCTCAGTGTGAAAGTGCCCTTAAAGTGTTATTAAACCCAGGAGCCTGCACTCTATATATGGTCTCCCACAGTACACAGAACATGGAAATTCAATTATTTTAGTAAATATAAATACCTTTTCTCATCAGCAGTACATAGCAGTCTTGTAACTTCTATAAGTGTCTGGATAAAGCTTGTAGGAGGAGTTTTCATTCTCCTCTGACTGTCCTATGACCAGGACTGGTGCAAGGATTTTTGACACCCTAGGCAAAACCTCATTTTGTCGCCCCCCTGTTGGCTGCACCCCTGACCCCCACCCCCTTTGCCCTGCCCATGTGACAGGAGGTGGTGCTTTTCAGGAAGCATCGGCTCTGCTTCCTTTAGCGCTGGCTCCAATGCTGCACTGCGCCTCTAATTACACTACCGGTCGGACGGAGCAGCTGCCTGAGACTGATATAGTTACATGTTGCAGCCTGCAGAGCATACAGACGCGGAGGGAAACCAGTGGCGGTTGCCTAGTTTGCCTAGTGGTAGCACCGGCCCTGCCTATGAGGCTGCATGACCCCTGACCCTCTGTCTGGGCAGTGCTGATTGGCCCTGTGCTGATCACATGTACCCCTCCCAAGATAAAAAAAAAAACTCTCTAGCAATACACACCAAACTGAGCATGTGCAGCCTGACTCCACAGACTCTGTGTTATCAGGAAATTATCAGGGGACAGTGGAAGAAAGGGAAGATCAGAGAAGACAAGATCAAACAGCCTTATTTACACAATGCGGAGGATTAACCCCTTAGGTTCCACGGTGAGTATAACAAGCATGCTTTACTGCAAATACAGACTGGTTTTACTGCTAAGTAACACTTTAAGTTGCAATCGTGACTTATTTTTGTAAGCCATTGATCTCTCTATTTCCACCATGTGATCTCATCATCTGACCAATTGAAATCCGATCCTGAACAAAGTATCTCAGTGCTGCTGATCGATGCAAAACAATCGAAGGGGCAGTGAGCAACTAAAGGGTCACAAGGGAGTACAAAAAATATAAAGTTTTAATTGTCCTAGATTGTAAGCTCTAACGAGCAGGGCCCTCTGATTCCCCTTGTCTTGAATTGTATTGTATTGTAATGTCTACCCCAATGTTGTAAAGCGTCCTGTAGTAACCTCCCACCCCTGAAGAAGAGAACCAATATCGCAGACTCGAAACGCGTTGGTTATCTCTGTTGTTTTCATCGATTCTCAACAGATTAATGGTGGTTGCTGTTATAATTGTGTACATCTGTATGTGCATCCCGCACATTTTATGCATTGTACATGAAATTCATCTATTTTTTTTTTAACCTTGAACAATTAAAACTTTATATTTTTTGTACTCCCTTGTGACCCTTTAGTTGCTCAATGCCCCTTCGATTGTTTTGCAATCGATCAGCAGCACTGAGATACCCTTCAAAAGTCCCCATTCAGAGGAATTTGCTGGTTATTTATCCATAATTAGGGATGTGGGTCGGTGTAGCTCTTGCTTTGTAACAACTAAGCGCCAATTAATTAATCGATGCAAAACAATCGATCATTTTCTGCCCTGGCCGATAGAGTTTAATGGAATTCAGTGGAAAGTCAGAAGGGAAGTAATGGTGTCTGATTTTTTTTTTTTTGCGGATTCAACCGTTTTGATCAAACAGTAGATTGAAATTTAAAAAAATAAATCGAAGCGTGTATTGGCCCCCACGAGACAATTCCAAGGTCAGATCTCCAAAATTTCCAGGGTCAGCCTATTAACAGCAGAGACCGTCCCTCCCTGGAAATAACGGGCAGCCAATAACTTTATTCGCACACGGTGCGAAACGTTTGTCAGTGATATTGTATCTCAGTCCCCCCCCCCCTCCCCCTCCATGGCCCGGCCTGTAGAGTCGGTGGCGGATCGTCGTCTGCTCTTCCATCATCATGTTTTGTGGGGGGGGGGGGTTGACGCAAGCAGCTGTGCGATTGTCCGCGGTTCACATTGGCGGGTGATCAGATCATCTGACCTTTTTCTGAATAAAGAACTCCTCTTCTGGCTGCCGGCACAGAGGGAGGACTATTCACAGCATAATAGCGCTTTCACCCCCCCCCCCCCCCGAGAAGACCGTCCTGTACAGGGAGAGCATTGTGCGGCCGGCCTGCTGCGTGTCTGTACAGAGCACAGGAAAGCCCCCCACCAACCCTTCCCCCCACACCCCCCGGTCATTTCCAGACCAGACGACGATCGCCAGCGATCACATTTCATAGTCTGTCTCCCCCCATAGGGGTTGCATGTGATACACTACAAGGCCAAAGAACAATCACACCTGAAAGAGCGCATGTCCCATTGCAAAACCATGGCCATAAAATCCCAAATTAAAGGGGTTGTAAAGGTTTTTTTTTTTTTTTTTCTAAAAAGGTTCCTTTAAGCTAGTGCATTGTTGGTTTACTTATCTTTTCCTCTGATTTCCCTTCTAAATGTTTTTTTTTCTTTGCTTTCTTTGTCTGAATTTCTCACTTCCTGTTCCTCCTTAGTAAGCTGCTCAGTAAGCTGTTCTGGCTGACTAAACACCGCTCAGATGGTGGTGTGAAGTTTACTGAGGAGAAACAGGAAGTGAGACATTCAGACAAAGGAAAAAAAAAAATTTAGACGGGAAATCGAAGGAAAAGGTAAGTGAACCAACAATGCACTAACCTATTTAGAAAATAAAAAACGAAGCTCTACAGTAAAAAATAAAAAATAAAAATAAATAAAAAAAAACTGCAAGGAGACTGTAGGCACAACAAAAGTATGGGAATAGAAAATCTGCATTCCTGACAACTTTCTGGGAATGAAGGACAACTATTATCAAAAGTATGCAGGCATAGGCCACACCCCCTTGTTAACCACTTCCATACACCATGTCCTTTTTAACCACTTGCCGAATTACGGCTACAGTGCGGCCAGCCAGTTCTGAGAGGTGGTCATATGGCGACCTCCCGTGATCTCGCCCCGGGGGCGGGGCAGGGTGGGCAGGGCCGCTCTCTGTGATTGAAGTATCCTCCGGACACCGCTGATCACAGATTGAGGTAAAGAGCCAATCAGCGGCGCTTTACTACAGGATCAGCTGTGTCCAATCACATGTTATCGGCACTCCTTTCCTCATGCTGACAGAGTGAGGAGAGGAAAAGAGTGCTAACTGGCTTCTGCAAAAGGGACATGTTTCGTTTTTTATTCCTTAAAGGGGTTGTAAAGGTTTGTTTTTTTATTTGCTAAATAGGTTCCTTTAAGCTTGTGCATTATTGGTTCACTTACCTTTTCCTCCGATTTCCCTTCTAAATGTTTTTTTTTCTTTGCTTTCTTTGTCTGAATTTCTCACTTCCTGTTCCTCCTCAGAAAGCTGTTCAGTAAGCTGTTCTGGCTGACTAAACACCGCTCAGAGGATGGTGTGAAGTTTACTGAGGAGAAACAGGAAGTGAGAAATTCAGACAAAGAAAAAAAAAACATTTAGAAGGGAAATCGAAGGAAAAGGTAAGTGAACCAACAACGCACTAACTTAAAGGAACCTATTTAGAAAATAAAAAAGGAAGCTTTACAACCCCTTTAACCACTTCAGCCCCGGAGCATTTTGCTGGCCAAAGACCAGAGCTCTTTTTGCGTTGCTTTAACTGACAATTGCGCGGCCGTGCGACGTGGCTCCCAAACAAAATTGACATCCTTTTTTTCTCACAAATAGAGCTTTCATTTGGTTGGTATTTGATCACCTCTGCGTTTTTTATTTTTTGCGTTATAAACAAAAAAAGCGCGACAATTTTGAAAAAATAAATGCATTATTTTTTACATTTTGTTATAATAAATATCCCCCAAAAATATATTTAAAAAAATTATTTTTCCTCAGCTTAGGCCAATATGTATTTTCTACATATTTTTGGTAAAAAAATTTAAAAAATAAAATAAATAAAAATCGCAATAAGCGGTTATTGATTGGTTTGTGCAAAAGTTATAGCGTTTACAATATAGGGGATAGTTTTATGGCATTTTTATTAATAGTTTTTTTTTTAACTAGTAATGGCGGCGATCAGCGATTTTTTTTTTTTATCATGACTGCGACATTATGGAGGATACATCAGACACTTTTGACACATTTTTGGGACCATTGTCATTTATACAGCAATCAGTGCTATACAAATGCTCTTATTCCTGTGTAAATGACACTGGCAGTGAAAAGGTTAACCCCTAGGGGGCCGTGTAAAGGCCTGTACACACGATCAAACTTTTTGACAACAAACATGCAAATTAGCTGTTTTAAGGCAACATCCGACTGTGTGTACGCTCCATCGGATAAACTTTTTCAGTGTTCATCGGACTTTTGTTGGCTGTGTGAACGGACAAACTTTACGGCAACAAAAGTCCGATGGAGCAAAGTCTGATCGTGTGTACAGAAAACCATCGGACCTTTGTACAAAGTACAAACACGCATGCTCAGAACCAATGCAAAAGATCAGACAGCGATACAGAAGTTGACCAAAGGTGGTGGTAAAAAGCAGAAAAAAATAGGTGATTTGGTGAAAGTTGGCTGAAAAAGTCCTGCCGTGTGTATGCAATACAAGTTCACGGCCGACGCCCTTTGTACAGAAATCCATGGGAAAGTTCATACAAAGTCCGATCGTGTGTATGAGGCTTTAGGGTTAAGTATGTCCTGGGGAGTGATTCTAACTGTGGGGGGGGGGGGCGTGGCTATGTGTGACATGTCACTGATCTCTGCTCCCGATCACAGGGAGCAGAGATCAGTGACACTGTCACTAGGCAGAACGGGGAGATGGGGGAAAGGAATTACTGCAGGGAGCAGATCCAGACTTAAAGTGATTGTTAAGCCTCATACACACGATGCGATTGTTGGCAGGGGATTGTTGACAGACTGTTGTCCTAAAATATTACCGTTAGTACGCTGCTTTTGACAATTGTTGTCCAACTTTCAGCCAACAAATGTTGGATGACAGGCTAGTAAATTTTAGGCGGACAACGGTCGGTTGTCTAATTTTCGTATGGTCGAAAAACAAGTCCGTCACACAAAAGTTGAAAGTACAAACACGCATGCTCAGAATCAATGCTCACTAAACACAAAATTATCAGAAAGAGGCCGAAGGGCGGCACTCAAGAGCTGAAATTCCTCGTAGTATGTCACTACGTTCATGTTTGTGGCCTGACAATTGTGTACCGTTAGTATGCAAGGGAAGATCCTGGCACACGCCTTTAAGACAAAAATCAGACGCTCAGTTGGCCAACAATCGGATGGTGTGTACAATGCTTAAGGTTTCGTTTTTTTTTTTTTTTTAAATAAAAAACATGGTACACTTACCTCCACTGCGCAGTTCGTTTTGCACAGAGTGGCCCCGATCCTCGACTTCTAGGGTCCCCCGTCAGAGCTGGTAGCTCCTCCCCGCATCGTATGACCCCCTAGGAGAAGCGCTCTCCCCGGGGGTTAACCTTGCGGGCGTGCTCCCGAGTCCAGCATTTGCGTCCATAGATGCAGAATGCCGGACTCGCCCCCCCCCCCCTGCGCTATATCGCTGCTCAGCCTTTTGGCTAAGATCAAGTGTAGAATCTGTTCTTATCAGTTGCCAGGAGGTGGCGCTTGCTTCCATCCCTGCTCTACGGCCAGATGGATCAGGGGTGGCGGTTGCTATGCAAAACCTGCTGGCGTGAAGGTGACCTGGAGCGGTTTGCAGCCGAAAGGGAAGACTTCTGTTGGGGATGGAGAACCACTGGGTCGGCGCTGAAGGGTCGGGTCCCTGGCCTTCTGGCCTGGATTGTGGCAGCTCTAGCTCCGGTTAGTTTTTCGGGAGGGAACACTGGCTCCTCTTTTGTTGATGGGAAGGAAAGGTTAGTACTTCCCAAATGTAAGTAGGTAGGAGCAGTGCCGGGACAAGGTCATCCAGCGCCCAGGGCAAAGACGCCAAACTGCGCCCCCCTTTCCCTTAGGGTTAGGGTCAGGGTGCCCCCTACCCCTGCAATAAACCATTGCGCCAGGGGCAGCCGTCCCTCCTGCCCACCCCTTGTCCCAGCCCTGGGTAGGAGTGATGGGAGCGAGGGTGGAGCCTGATGGTAAAGGGCTCTCACTAAGCTCTCAGAACTTCATGCCTTCCTGTCTGGGGTGGGGGCTGCTGTGGTCTGGGCTGTGGGTCAGGGTTGCAACGAAAAGCCAGTGGTGATGTGCTTCTGAAGTGGCAGTTCAGGGGTGCCGAATATTTACTGTGATTTACCACTTTGAGTTATGGCACCATGGTCACTTCACCACAACACACGTTTTTTCGCACCTGCCTCTAGGGCCGAGCCTTTTGGCTAGGACCAAGGGAAATTTTTATTCCTGGTCAGAGGGCCGGTCATTGTATTACACAATGGTCACTTTCACTCTCACCCACTTCCTTCTCCCCCACTTTCTTTTATTTATTTATACCCTTTGTTTGTCACTTTTTTTTTGTATCTTTTTGTTTGGTGTATACACATTTGGTCACTGTGTGATTAGTAGGGTGTAGGTCCTCGGCCTGCCCTGAATGTCTTGTGAGGGGGTGGACATAGGCCTTCTGGCTTGGTTCACCCTCTCTCTCAGGGGGTCTCCCTGTTTCAGCAGACCTTCCAGAGAAAGGGGTCGTCTGGTTTCGGCCAGATGGACCAAGTAAAGTACCTCAGTCCCCATCTGGAGCCTACCGCCCCGGGGGATCAGGGTAAGGTCCTTCCTAGTGGAGGATAGTTACACCCGTTGCACGTTTTGTGTTTCACTCTTTATGTGTGTAGCGGTGGCTCCTGAAGAGCACAAGCTTTGCGTTTTTCAAAGTTAAGGTTATACCTAAACTGCAATTTGGTTTGGGTACAATTGTCTAAATTTGGACTTCAGCATCAGTCTGACTGGACTATGAGATGTTCCGCCCAACCACAGGGGGCACTGTCTCTTCTGGCAGGTATGGAACTATGGTCTGGTTGGGTGCTTAAGTTACTCTCTCTCGGAGCCTGCCCAGTGGGAGTGACGCTCTTGCTGTGCCTTCTGGGAGAGGGTATTTAAGATGTGAATGTCATGTGGTTCCGTGTTCTGGTCCAGAAGGATGTACTGACTTCATAATCCTCCTGACCAGCCCTCAGGAAGGCTATGGCCTGGGGTGCGGATCCACCTGATCTTGATTTCTCGGGGCTGGCTAGCCCGAGGCAAGGAAATTAAAGGAGGATTCTGAGGGGGTTGGGTGCCGTCTCCAGTTTGGGAGAGACCCAGTGACTTCAAGCATTCCAGGGGAGGACCACGTACTGGTTGGTTTCTTAGTAAGAGCCTGGAAGGGCTGAAGTACCCAAGAGAATTAAGTCTAGTGGGTATCGCCAAGCTGGCTGAAAGATCCAGGTATCCCACGAGTGTTCTTCAAGTTTAATTTTCCTACGTGTTCTACAACGTCTGTGGCAGAGACGTGTTCCTGAGTAAAGCACCTTGTTGGCTGCTAGGCCTTGTGAGAGAGGGACTGTCCAACCTGAGTGATCATCCAGTTGCGAATGGCTATTCTCTGAATGCAGTCAAAGTAAGCAAGTCCTTCAACATTTTGACTTTGACACTAATGCCGTGTACACACGAATGGACTATCCGGTGGACTTAATCCGGCGGACAAACCGCCAGACTTTGCAGTGGAGGTCCGCTGGACTTTCCGAACGAGCGGACCTGCCCACACACGACCGGACTTTTCCCGGATTGTCCGCTGGAAAGGGGTGGGGACGAGCAAGCGCCCCCCCCCCCGCCCTGAGCCGTACCAGGCCGCGTGCCCTCAACATCCCCATGCCCTGTGGCCCCCCCCCACCCCAAAGCACCTTGTCCCCATGTTGATGAGGACAAGGGCCTCTTCCCGACAACCCTGGCCATTGCTTGTCGGGGTCTGCGGGCGGGGGGCTTATCAGAATTCGGGATCCCCTTTAATAAGGGGGCCCCCAGATACCGGCCCCCCACCCTATGTGAATGAGTATGGGGTACCATGTACCCCTACCCATTCACCTGGTGAAAAAAGTGTAAATAAAAAACACAACACAAGTTTTTAAAATAATTTATTGGACAGCTCCGGTGTTCTTCTCTTCTTTCGTCTTGGGGGGGGTCTTCTCATCTGACTCCTCAGCTATCTTCTGCTCTTTTACTAGCAGAGGAGCCCGGCTTTCTTCTTCATCGACGCCACCGTCCGGGGTCTTCTTCTGACTTCGGGGGTCTTGTCCCCCTTTTCGGTTCTTCTTGCTGGACCCCTGCTTTCTTCTTATAGCTCGTTTACTAGCGATTGGCCCGGTCTTCTGTCGCCGCCGCCTTCTTCTCTTCTTCCGACTTTGGGGGTCTTGTTCCTCTCTTCGGTTCTTCTTGCCGAGCCTCCGCTTTCTTCTTCCTGCTCTTTTACTAGCGTTGGCCCCGTCTAATTTCTACATCTTCAAGAGAGCTTGTTCTGCTGAAAAAACAACTGACTTACTGGCAAGATCTCCAGGTGAAAATAAAGTAAAGAAAGCCTACCACTTTAAAAAGATCAAAGTCCTTTTTTGGGGGGCAAAATTACTCCTCTATCGACCCCTGCAAAAAAATAATTGACTAAACAGACATTAATAGGATGTGATGAGTGAACACAAGGGGGCGCCGTCCACACTCATAGATATACATTGTATATATTTGTTTTATTTCTTGCTGGTTCTTCCTCTGATAAAAGCGGCTGTGTGTGTGTGGACTGCTCTGCAATCGATGTAAGAAAAGTGTGTGTGCACCGCTCAGGCTCCATAGGGAGGGAGGGGGGTATATAGACTTATGTGCATCCGCAGCTGCTGATAGAGTGCTGACAGAGGATGGAGCCCGTCCTGACTCCTGCAAAGGTTCAAGATAGAAAGGGTGGCCCCAGGAAGTCGCACATCTATGGTGCCCTGCTGCAGTGAATGGATGGAGTGGCAACCTCAGTCTCTAACGCGTTTCACACTGCCCCCCCCCCCCCCCCACAGAGCTTAGTCATATTACAGGACCCTACATTCAATGCACAGTACCACTTCTCTTGTCCCATATTCCGGGTGTAATTCTCAGTATCTGTTATTATTCTGTATGTATGGACTCTGCACAGTACCACTTCTCTTGTCCTGAATTGTGGGTGTAATTCTCAGTATCTATTCTTATTCTGTATGTATGGACTCTGCACAGTAACACTTCTCTTGTCCCATATGCCGGGTGTAATTCTCAGTATCTGTTCTTATTCTGTAGCTATGGACTCTGCACAGTACCACTTCTCTTTTCCTGAATTATGGGTGTAATTCTCAGTATCTGCTCTTATTCTGTATGTATGGACTCTGCACAGTACCACTTCTCTTGCCCTGTATGCCGGGTGTAATTCTCAGTATCTATTTGTATTGTGTATGTATGGGCTCTGCACAGTACTACTTCTCTTGTCCTGAATTCTGGGTGTAATTCTCAGTATCTGTTCTTATTCTGTATGTATGGACTCTGCACAGTACCACTTCTCTTGTCCTGTATGTCGGGTGTAATTCTTGGTATCTGTTCTTATTCTGTAGCTATGGACTCTGCACAGTACTATTTCTCTTTTCCTGAATTCTGGCTGTAATTCTCAGTATCTGCTCTTATTCTGTATGTATGAACTCTGCACAGTACCACTTCTCTTGCCCTGTATGCCGGGTGTAATTCTCAGTATCTATTTGTATTCTGTATGTGTGGACTCTGCACAGTACCACTTCTCTTGTCCTGAATTCTGGGTGTAATTCTCAGTATCTGTTCTTATTCTGTATGTATGGATTCCGCACAGTAACACTTCTCTTGTCCCATATGTTGGGTGTAATTCTCAGTATCTGTTCTTATTCTATAGGTATGGACTCTGCACAGTACCACTTCTCTAGTCCTGTATGTCGGGTGTAATTCTCGGTATCTATTATATTATATCTTTAGCATCCTAGAAATTATACTTTGTATCTCTTCATTGCACGGCTTCCTACATCCGCTTCTTTTTATGCAGTGCATTCAGAAATTGCTTTTTGAAGCCTCTCCCCTTTAACTGAACCCTTTAATTCAGCCGCTGTATCTACCTTTGCTTTGTCACCACGTGACCCGCCCTTATGAGGTCATCTCTGGACCAATCACCATAAAAATAAAATCCCTCAATCTGGCCCGGGTCATCCTTGTACAGAAATCAGAACATGGCTGGGCTCCAGCGACCCCTGGTGGTGGACGCCGCGGGTTATAAATAAAGTCATGAATAAAGAACGACGCTCCCATCTCCAGACGCGGCAGAGGGCTGTGTGTCAGGCTCGCGGGATGCGCTCGATGATTTGTCCCCGGCTCCACACCTCGCGCCTTTGTGATTACAGTAATCCTAATCGCAGTGACAGCGCGGCGAATGTGGCTCTGACCTACTTCCAGCTCCGGCGGATTTAGCTCCTGGAAATGGAAAGTTGTGTTTGCTGCGTGGGATGTACGGGAGGACATTACCCAGGTGGGGGTGGGGTGCAGTGTCCCCGTGCGGTGTCTGCAAAAATGTCAAATTCCTCTAAAGGGCAAATTTTTATGTTATTTTTCTTCCTGTGACATATGTGCTGTGAAGTTTGTATTAACCACTTCAGCGCCAGAAGGTTTTACACCCCTTCCTGACCAGGCCATTTTTTGCGATTCGGCACTGCGTCGCTTTAACAGACAATTGCGCGGTCGTGCAACGCTGTACCCAAACAATTTTTTTTCCCCCACAAATAGAGCTTTATTTGGGTGGTATTTGATCACATCTGCGGTTTTTATTTTTTGTGCTATAAACAAAAAAAAGCTGTATTTTGAAAAAAAATATATATATTTTTTACATTTTGCTATATTAAATATCCCAAAAATATATAAAAAGGGAATATCTTCCTCCATTTAGGCCGATACGTATTCTTTTACATATTTTTGGTAAAAAAAAGTTATAGCGGCTACAAAATAGGCGATAGATTTATGGCATTTCTATAACTTTTTTTATTTTTATTTTTTTTATTTTTTTTTACTAGTAATAGCGGTGATCTGCGATTTTTATTGGGACTGCGAAATTGCAGCAGGCAGATTGGACACTTTTGACACTATACTATACTTTTGTTTCTAGGGTTCCTAGATCCTGCCCCCCCCGCCATGTGAATGAGTAGGGGTACATAGCCCCTACTCATTCACCAAAAAAAGTGTCACATATAAAAAAAAACAAAAAAAAAACAAAGACAGTTTTTGACAATTCCTTTATTAAAAATAAAAAAATAATGTCTCCAGATGTAGATGCAACATTATTCCCGCTGCCCCCGAAAAAAAAAAAAAGAAGAAGAAAAGAGCTTGCACTCAACAAAGGCTAACTGCCAATTGCCAGCTCCTCCGGCTGACGGTTTTTGAATAAGTAAGGGGCAGGGCCATCTGGCAATGTCACCTGGTGGCCCTGCCCCCTTGTGACATCACCATCCAGTGAATGCCGGCAATTATTTTACATTCAGCTGTCAGTAGGGAACCCCGCTGACAGCTGATGACTCATCGGCGGTTAAGGTGGAGTTCCACCCAAAAGTGCAACTTGTGCTTTAAGCACTCATTTTAATTTTTTGGGGGGTGGGGGGGGGGGGAGTGGGTGACTACTTTAGAGAGTGACCTCCCGTCTAACTTCCTCCTTCTGCCCACGGACCGCCTAGGCGACTCCTCCTCTCCCCTAGGCGGTCCCTCCCACTGCGCAATCTTCTGGGACACGTGACAGGTCCCAGAAGATTGCCTGTCCGCTGGAGAGCGCAGTGAGACATGCGCAGCGCGCGCCCAGCGGCGGAGCCGCACGCTGTCACGGCCGGGTACCCGCAGTTGCAATGGATGCGCCGAGAAGAGGGAGAGCAGTGGGGCTCCGTGCGGCCGAATCGCTGGACCGTGGAACAGGTAAGTGTCCGTTTATTAAAAGTCAGCAGCTAAACTACAGGAGGGGGGTGGAGACAAGACCAGTCCCCCTGCACAAGAGGAGAGAGAAAGCAGTGCTGTGGGAGGGGCCCAGCAGGTTTCCATCCACTACAGGCTGCCTACAGAAAAAAGGGGCGGAGACAAGACCAGTCCCCCTGCACAAGAGGAGAGAGAAAGCAGTGCTGTGGGAGGGGCCCAGCAGGATCCACCCACTACAGGCTGCCTACAGAAAAAAGGGGCGGAGACGAGACCAGTCTCCCTGCACAAGGAGAGAGAGCAGCAACGGTCTTTATTACAGGAAGTCTCACACTGGATTACTGCACAGATCTGGAAGAAATACACAAAAGCACATCAAGAATACACGGGATGAAGGAATTTGTCAGTGGCGGCCCATCCATTAGGGCGCTGCCTCCTCTCTCCACACCACCCCCTATATACAATGGATAGATTCATGCACAGCCCCCCCTATTCATGCATCCGGCCCCTTTCAGGATGCTGGGCACATGAATTACAGCAGCCAGGGTTTTTAGTTTGTTTTTTTAAGCACCTGATTAAAGCCAGAGGTTTTAATAGGCTTCAATATAGGGTGGGCTCGGGTCGCAGAGAATGCGCGCCGATCCCACCCAGGTGTGTTACAACAGTGAATGTTCATGTTGAAACACTGATCCTCAATCCGGCCAATCAGAAGCAGGTGTGAGACCCTCAGTAGAGCAATTAAAAACTTCCACTGGCAGGACTAGAACCTTGTGCCGGGGCGCCAGTCACATGATCCCTGAATAACCTCCGGCCATTAGTTCCCTGTATACTGAAAGATTATTTTAGGCAAAAAAAAGTTATTATTGGAATGGATACATTTTTATACCAGGAGGGGAATATCCAGACGATGAGGACAGCGCTGCGCCCTGATGACTTGTGTATTTGAGGTTGTATCTCGGAATAGCTGCACCACCCTCCACCACCAGCACTTCACAGGAATAACTGAACAGCTGCTGCAGGGGCCGCACTCGCCCAGAACCTGCTCAAGACATGCAAGATCAGTGATTGGGGGGTTGGGGGGTAAGTTGAACCCTTCACTGGGTTTCCACTGCTGGGCCCTATGGCAAAGTCCCCTCCCCCCCACCCCCGTGATGTCATCACAGGTTATTCAGAAGCTTCTTGTGTCATCAGCTCTCTTAATTCTCTGAATCTTTTTTTTTTTTTTTTTATCTGCTTTTCATGTGGATCATATTCCATTCCATTGAAAGGGATATATGATCGTTTTTTTTCCTATTGAATAAAGTATTTAATAAATCTCCATTGATTTTCTTTTTTTACTGGCGGTGATATTATTTAGGGTAGATTTAGTGTAAAGCCTCATACGCACTACTAGTTTTTTTTTTTTTTTCATTCAACCCAGCGGGCTGAGCGACAAATAACTGACAGTTCAGTTGAGAGGGGCTGTACTAACAATCCAAGGTTAGTACAGCGATATGCTGTTGCTGTGCTAAAGTGTTGCTATCAAGGTAGCTACATAGAAAGAATTCTGAAAATTATACAAAAATTTTAACTTTGTGTAGTTATTTGGAGTGTCAGTACAAGTCACCATCCCAAAAGATGTGTAATCCTCAACTATCCTCCAAACCATTTATGATACAGCAATGTCTGACAGGGCTCATTTCAGATCTTTAGCAGGAGTTTTATGGCCCTCTGCATTCAATCTAACTTTCTCCTTTTTTGACCTGTATTCGGTCACCTTCTGTTACCGTGGCCACGAGGTTTAAATCTGACCGTTTTCATCACTAGTTTGGCACTGTGTACTGTACAATTTTTCCCATTCTCTCCACACTTTTTTTTTTTTTTTTGGTTGCTTGGTCCTCATTACAATCACACAAGCTATAGTCAAAGCCTCAATATTAAGGAATGTAAAATTCCAGGTCTACAGGTGTTGACACAACAAGCAGACAAAGACTTTGCTAGGGGAATGATGCAGTTCACAAACGTCAATGGCATAGGAACAGAGAATGCAGTTCTGCAAGTCAACCAGTAGAGGGCAGGGAAGTACATCTGAGCAAAGTACATGGACACCAGAGGGGCAGCTGGGGGACAGAAGTAAATCAACATTCATAGGAGGCAGGGTTTTTCTTTTTCAATGGGAACGCAGTTCCACCACCTCTAGCACTAAGTATATGCAATAGCAAATTGTGCTAGGGTGTGCTGAGTATATGTAATAATGTAGCAAGCTGTGCTGGGGTGTGCTGAGTATATGTAATCCTCTAGCAAGTTGTGCTGGGGTGTGCTGAATACATGAAATCCTGTAGCAAGTTGTGCTGGGGTGTGCGAGTACATGAAATCCTGCAGAAAGTTGTGCTGGGGTGTGCTGAGTATATGTAATCCTGCAGCAAGTTGTGCTGGGGTGTGCTGAGTATATGTAATCCTGCAGCAAGTTGTGCTGGGGTGTGCTGAGTATATGTAATCCTGCAGCAAGTTGTGCTGGGGTGTGCTGAGTATATGTAATCCTGCAGCAAGTTGTGCTGGGGTGTGCTGAGTATATGTAATCCTGCAGCAAGTTGTGCTGGGGTGTGCTGAGTATATGTAATCCTGCAGCAAGTTGTGCTGGGGTGTGCTGAGTATATGTAATCCTGCAGCAAGTTGTGCTGGGGTGTGCTGAGTATATGTAATCCTGTAGAAGGTGTGCCAAGTACAGTGGAACCTGGGATTGCGGGTAACGCAGTTAAAGAGCGTTTTGCAATATGATTACTGTACTTTTAAAAATCGTAACTCAGTTTGCGAGTGTTGTCTTGCAAAAACTAGCACGATTCAGGCCAAAGCGGTGTGCAGTACTGCGTTTGGCCTGAGGTGGTGGGGGGGCGCCAGGGCCGAGCATCGCCAATCAGCACCATTCGGAAATGCACGGAAAAGCCCGGAGGACAGCTCTGCTGACCTCGGCAAATCTCGGGAACAAAGTATTTCTGAGGTCAGCCGAGGTGTCCTCGGGTCTTTTTGACCCTTTCCCAGGCTCACCGGCCACATGCAGTATTGCATGCCATTGAAGACAACGCGGAACTAATTATTTTAATTTCCATTGACTTCAATGGGAAAACTTGCTTTGATATGAGAGTACTTTGGATTATGAGCATTCTCCTGGAACGGCTTATGATCGTAACCCGAGGTTCCACTGTATATGATAGGCTTGTGCAATTCGTTTCGTAACGAATCGAAATTCGGCCGAATTTTGCATCTTTCGGACATTCGGATGCATCCGAATGTCCGAATAAAAAAATAACAAATTACAACGAATACGAAAGAAATATAACGAATGAATTCGACATGATTCGAAATTATTTCAACCGCATTTGAAATTATTTCAACATGATTCGACATTATTTCAACTGCATTCTATTTCAACATGATTCAACATTATTTCAACCGCATTCGAAAATATTTTTGACCCGACTTTAGGGCCATGTATCTCGGGGTCACTTGGTGCTAGACACTTCAAATTTGGATATGTTGTAGTGCTAGTATTATTGTTTTATTGTGGGGTTTCTAGCTATAAGTGACCCCGAGATATATGGCCCCAAAGTCGGGTCGCAAAATGTTATTAGTTATTAGAGCAGAGAATGACATTTTGCGACCCGATTTTGGGGCCACATATCTCGGGGTCACTTATAGCTAGAAACCCCATGGTTTGGTATGCAAACACAATGGTACTAGCACTACAATATATCCAAATTTGAAGTGTCTAGCACCAAGTGACCCCGAGATACATGGCCCTAAAATCGGGTCACAAATCATTTCGAATCCGGTAGAAATATTTTCAAATTTCGTTGAAATATTTTCGAATGTGCCCGATTTTTCGAATTCAGTAGAAAACTAAACGAAATCCGAAAACGAATTTAAGGAAGTTAACGAATATAACTAAACGAAATTAATGAATTAACGAATTAAAACGAAACGAAACTAAACAAATTTTTTCCTTTTGCACATGTCTAGTATATGAAATGGCAAGATGTGGTGAGGGTCTATTGATGCTGGCTGCTGGGGTGGGTCTATTGTTTCTGAGGGTGTCTATTGTTGCGGAAGTGGATTGTTAATGTGGGGGTATTTTATTGCTCATGGTCTATTGTTGCTGGGGGGGATCTATTGTTACTGGCTGCAGGGGGATATATTTTACACCTTTTCTATTATCATTAAATTCCATACCAATTATTTAGTACCACAAAATTATAATTAATTAGTTCTGTATCCTCTAAAAAAGGGTCAGTGCTGGGAGGTGGGTGGAACCAAGGGACGTTGCTCGGAGGTAGGTAGGGGGGACAGAGACTAGGGGCGACTCGGGAAGAGGGAGTACTAGACATGTGCACTGACAAAAAAGTTGTTCCTTTTCGTCTCATTTGTTTTGTTTTGTTTTTGGAAATTGAAAATCCAGAAATTCGAAATAATAACTAATTAAATTGGAATTTTCTTTCAAATTTGTCTGTTAGTGAACGTAATTAATACAAAATTATCCGAAATAACAAATGCAGAATCTAAAACTAATGGAACAGAACAAATTAATAAAAAGTTATTAATTTGTTACGTGCCTATTAATTATAGGTATTGGAATTTCCTTTCAAATTTGGCTGTTCTTGAACGCAACGAATACAAATGTATCCAAAGTTACGAATGTATGTGAAATAACGAATGCCGCATCTAAACGAACGTAACGTAACAAATTAATGATAAATAATACTAATTTGTTACGTTCCATTCGTTTAGATGCGGAATTCCTTATTACGGATAATTCGTAACTTCGGGAAAAATAAATAAATTGGTATTCGTTATGTTATTATTATACAGGATTTATATAGCGCCAACAGTTTGCACAGCGCTTTACAACATGAGGGCAGACAGTACACTTACAATACAAATGAATACAGGAGGGACTAGAGGGCCCTGCTCGTTAGAGCTTACAATCTGGAAGCTATGTTCACGAACAGCCAAATTTGAAAGGAAATTACAATACCTAGAATTTATTAGGCTTGATTCACACTAACGCGTTTTTTGTTGCATTTTGAATTTTGCAGAAATGCAGGAAATTTTTTTTTAGCATGGGTTCCTATGGAACATGTTCACATCAATGCATTTTTGTGCCTCTTTTTTCATGCAAAATGCAGCGTTTTGCATGTAATAGAAGTCAATGGACCCGCATCAAGTACCGCGTTTTTACCGCAATTTTGCGTTCTGCGTTTTTTTACCACTGTATATAGCTGGTTGCTAAGCAACCAGTGTAAAAAAAATAAAAAAAATAGCAAAGCGCGGCAAACTCACGGTAAAAAATGCGTGTTCAAAAAACGTGACAAGCACCACAAAAACGCTCAAAAGCAACAACATGCATAGATGTGAATCGAGCCTTCGTTAGTAATAGTTAAGTTATTTCAGAATTTCAAAATTTTGGTTCTTTTGATTCATTTTTATTTTCGAATTTCCAAAATGTAAAATTTCCAAAATATAGAATTTTGGAAAATTCAGAAATTCTAAAATTTTGTAAAAATTAACCAGTTTGTTGGAATTAGTTAAAAAACTAAATTTGGAACTAAACGATTTGCACATGTTTAGGGAGTATCTGCACCTATTTTCTAAAGAAAAAAAAAAAAGGATCTTCCAGAAAGGATCCTTTTTTACAATCAGCCCCGATGACCTTTATTGAATTGTATAGACGCCCATCTTCATGAACAGGACACACAATGAATGACACACAACAATTTATATCAGTTTACCTGTTTTTATTACTTCACCCTGAATGACCTCACACAAGAGCAGCGAGTCATTGTAACATCACATAATACCGGCGATTATCGTGCTACATTTTTTTTTGTATTGCATTCCCCATTTTCAAAAGTGCAAAATACATCATTTGTGTTTCAGCAATGGCGTGTGGATGAACAATGAAAGAAAAAAAAAAAAAAAAAAAAACAGGAGCGATGTCATTTCATGGGCTATGTGGTGTGACAACCAACATCACTGACAGTTGCGAATATCCATTGCAACCATTTCACAGCGCTGACAACATCTGCTGTAAAGCGAGACCTTAGAGATTTCTGTGTGACCGTCTGGAATGGACCAGATGTGGCGACTTTGGGTACAAAAAAAAGCAATTGACATCACTGCACCCGACATTAACCCATAGGGCGGGGGTAGGCATCCTTGTCACTCCAGTGTTTGTGGAACTACATGTCCCACGAGGCATTGCAAGATTTTGTCAGCCACAGGCATGACTCCCAGAGACAGAGGCAGCTAGCGTGCCAAGATTGCCCATCCCTGTCCTAGATGATGAAGTTAGGCTTTAAAGCCCAATAGAAACCACTTGCATTTATTACTGCATTATAGTTATATTAATGTATACAGTGACAAATGTGCAGCTATTCTTTTTTCAATTGCCAAGTGCAGCATCAAGGATTGAAATGCCCTGGGCTGGCAGCACTTATAAGAGTCAGGCCACTGCTATCACACAAAATAGAGTGTGCTCAGTCAGTGCCAGGACATGGTCATACAGTGCCCAGGGAAACAACAACCAATTTTGTCCTTCCCCATCAGGTTGCATCACCCTTTGCCGAAGGTGTCCCCAATAGGGTCGCCCTTTACCGAAGGTGTCCCCAATAGGGTCGCCCTTTGCCGAAGGTGTCCCCAATAGGGTCGCCCTTTGCCGAAGGTGTCCCCAATAGGGTCCCCCTCAGTGGCAGCCCGTCCATTAGGGGTGCCCGGGCGTCGCCCCCTCGCTCCTTGCCACCCCCTACAAGCATAATGGATAGATTCATTCACAGCATAAATCTATCCATGGCCACCGCGGCCGCCCCCTATTCATGGTCGCTGTTGAAACACTGATCCTCAAACCGGCCAATCAGAAGCGGGTGCGAGACCAGTTTTCTGACTGGCCGAAAAGAGAAGACTCCCGAGTGGCCGCCGAGGAGGGAGGAAACAGAAGCAGTTGCCGTGATGACCAGGAGAATAGGAGGATGGCGCCGCCGAGCATGGGAAGCTGCCAGTGATGGGATAAGTGCTATCTACCTACAGACCAACAAAGGGGGGTGGGGGAGGGTTTTAATGCAGTTTGCCACCCCCCCCCCCCCCCCCAAAAAAAAAAAAAGTTCCACTGGTCACCCTTTGCAGAAGGTATCCTCAATAGAATCCCTCTTTACACCAGGTGCCCCCAATAGAGTCCCCCTTTGCGTCAGGTGTCCCCCCAATAGAGTCCACCTCCCAGGTACCTCCACATACTCCCAAGTTGTTGCCCCCCCGTGCTGGGAGATCAGTACTCTGTGTCTCCTTCCTTTCTCCCATTATGTAACAAGTCACATGGCAGGAAGCGAGGAAGGACACAATCCACCCTCTTTCCTTAGCAGGGCAGCTCTGAGGCTCTTTTCCACCCAATGGAGGCTAGGGGGGGGGGGGGGGGGGGAGCCGAAGCCTCCCTCCTGCAGCAGCAGCTGTTGGCCACTGCTCCTTCTGACAGGAGTGACACTGCAATCACTCCTGTTAGTAAGAAGCAGGACCAGCAGCCCCCCCCCCCCCCCACTTCAACAGCAGGTATTACAGTAATAAATCTGGAAGGTTTCAATGGCCTTTAAGTTTGGAGGTGCAAACTCAACAATTACTGAATTCCAAACAGAGAATAATTTTTTTGAAAAGCGCAGTGTGTCTGTCAAATTCTTATTAACCACATGAGGTTGCAGAGGACTGCTCCCCCCTGCAGGGAGAAGGACATTGGAGGTTGCACTTACTTATCCGAGTGGAGTAAAAAGACAAAAGTTGAAATAATATATTAAGGCTTCCTCTCCCACAATACATTACTTTAAAAAAAAAGAAAAAAAAAAATAAAAAAAATTAATACACTGTAGGAATTTATATTTATATATATATATATATATATATATATATATATATATATATATATATATATATATATATATATATATATATATATATATATATATATATATATATATATATATATATACATACACACACACACACACACACACACACCTTACTCCGGACTACCAGCCACAGCGCCAATGTAAGCACATCATCCAGTTCCCTCTTGCAGTATGGTCAGCATTCTCTGGGCTGTTTTTGGAAAGGATCGTAACGTCACATTGCAGCATGGAAGCCGGAGGGGGGGGAAATCAAAAGGGAGTATATTAAAGCGGTGTTCCGCCAAAAAAAAAAATAAAAAAAAAAAAAAAAAAAAGTAAAAAATTAAAAGCCAGCAGCTACACATACTGCAGCCGCTGGCTTTTAACAATAGGACACTTGCCTGTCCCGGAGTCCCGCAATGTCGGCACCGCAGCTGACGTTTCCATCAGCTGTTGGGTGCTGCCGCCGTCATTGCAGCCTTACGGCTTCATGCCAGGAACCCTACTGCGCATGTGCGAGGCCCAGCTCCTCTCTCCTACTGGCCCGGCAACAGGGAGAGCCCCGTGGTAATGTCACGGGCCGAGGCCCAGACTCCCGGAAGTGGGAACTGGATACCCGTCAAAGACAGGTATCCTGTCCCCCCTCCAAAAGGTGCCAATTGTGGCACCGGAGGGGGGAGAGGAGACAAAAAGATGGAAGGTCCACTTTTTGGGTTTAACTAAATTTTTCCCTACATTTTTGTTTTTTTACTTTTTAAACTTTAATGCCATCATTTATATTGGGTGAACCTTTCTACTGCAAGTTCAACTTTAACCCTTTTGCTGCCAGAGTCTTTTTTACAGGGTTTTCATTTTTTTCCCCACATATTTAAAAAATAAATTTTGGGCCTGAAGATTGCATAAACCAACAAAAAAAACATATCTTTTCTGAAAGCAGACAGCCTAGAGCAGTGGTCTTCAAACTGCAGCCCTTCGCTAGCTTTTAACCAGCCCATAGGGTGACATTTTATTCACTGACACCAATGATGAGGCACATATTACCTCCCAATGACACCAACAATGGGGTAGTTTTTCCAATGACACCAACAATGGGGTATAGTTTCTCCCAATGGCACCAAAAATGGCTCCATTGACTCTAGTGATTGGGGCTCAATTCCACCCATTTACACTACTGATGGGACACAAATCCTCCTGACGACATGACAATCATGGGGCACAATCCCACAAAAATGACACCAATGGTTGGACACAATTCCTTCCAGTGAAACCAACAATGGGGCACAATTCCTCAAATGAAACAATGTGGTACAGTTACTCCCAATGGCACCAATGGGGCACAATGCCACCAATTGACACTACTGATGGGACACAATTCCTCCTGACGACACCAATGGTGGGACACCTTTCCATATATATATATATATATATATATATATATATATATTTTATTTATTAATGTAAAATTTTAGGGGATACAAATGCAGTAAATTTACCCATTTTTTCATAAATATATATGTTGCACGAGTAAATAGATACCCAACATGTCAAACCTTGAAATTTAATGCACCTTATGTGCTTGGGTGTACATTAAATTTGATAGTTAAACTTTTTTTTTTTTTTTTTTTACTTTCGCTTTCTTCATCACGTAGGGAACAAAGTCCCCTACATGATGATTTTTTTGACAACAGGTTCTCTTTAGGCATACAGCCCTGGCAGTGAAAGGGTTAAAGGGGCTTTTTCCACTTTTCTTAAATTTTGAATCGATTGAAAAATAGATAATTTTTTTTTCCCCTGTATGTGACACCCCTCAACCCTCCCCCCCCCCCCCCGTTAGGGAGACCCTTTTATTTCCCATCTCAGCGACACCAGAACAAGAAATGTAGGAATGGTGGCCACAGGGACAGGAAGGCATGGACAGCCATAAACCATTATGGGGAGATACAAGTCTTCCCCCATTGTTTTAAAATTGTGGTTTTCGGTCCCCTTTGGATAGATTCACTTCCTGTCCCGACATGGTTTTGATTGGAAGCTTTTCCCCTTGAATTTTTTTTTTTGTATGGAAGTCTCGCCAAGTACTTCAAATAACAGCAGGACAAAAAGATGAAAGCGGTATTAACCCCAAAAAATGTAATTTCAGCTTACCAGTCATTACATGTGGTGGCTGCATTCATTTTCTTTTTTAATCTTTTTTTTTTTTACCCCCCCCCCCCCCCCATCTGTTTTCACCTGGTGATCTGGCCAGTTACACACCTCCTGTATTAGAGCACCTCCACTCTGGCCGAATGAGAACAGGAGGCACAGCAGCACGATCAGTCTGGAGGGGAGAGTTGGCTGTACAATATATTGTCAAAAGTACTTTAATGGCATTTCAGTCTTAGTCTGTAGGGTTCAATATTGAGTTGGCCCACCCTTTGCAGCTATAACAGCTTCAACTCTTCTGGGAAGGTCGTCCACAAGGTTTAGGAGTGTGTCTATGGGAATGTTTCACCATTCTTCCAGAAGTGCATTTATAAAGTCAGGCACTGATGGTGGATGAGAAGGCCTGGCTCGCAGTCTAAGCTCCAATTCATCCCAAAAGGTGTTCCATCGGGTTGAGGTCAGGACAGTCAAGTTCCTCCACCCCAAACTCGCTCATCCATGTCTTTATGGGGGGGGACCCCGCACGTTTTTTTAATTTTTTTATTTATTTATTTATTATTTATTTTCCTCTCAGGATCCATATTAGACTCAAAGGGCCTGGTACGGATCTAGAGGTGGACCCCACGCAGGATTTTTTTATAAATTCGGCAAAAGGTTTCATCCATAGCAAAAGCAAAGTAATTGTTTTTACTGGTCAATGGACAAGTCGCAAATATACCAAAGTCAGATCCCGTTCATTGAAGTCGTATGGAAGTCAGACATGAAGTTGCAGGGCAAAGTCGGTTCAGAAGTTGTACGACTTTCATGTCGAATCAATGAACATAGCTTAAAGATTGGTTCACACTACCGCAACCTGAAAGTCCTGCGACTATGTCAGCTTTGAGTACTACTTTGATGCAACTTTTGGGAGTGCCCGAGTGATCTTCCTAGAATGTCGGATCCAAATCATATCAATATCCAGAAGCAGAGATAGTCGGCACGGAACAAATTCCAGAGGGTAGTATTGGGGGCATTAGTGGTATGTTGACTAAAGCACCTAAACCCGAGGCAAGTATAGCGACAAGTCCTGTTTGCAACCTTTAGAACACCTAATAAGCAGACAGTATGCAACCGGTCTAAACTACATGGCATGTTCACTAATGCCAGGAGTCTAGGGGACAAGATGGGAGAACTAGAGCTACTGTTGTACGAGGAGGATTTGTATTTTGTAGGAATTTCAGAGACCTGGTTCAACAACTCATGATGATTGGCTGGCAACCATTCACGTGTATTCCCTATAGCACAGGGATAGAGAGGGGGGGGGTATGCCTGTACATCAGAAATGATGTACAAGTGAATGTGCGAGATGACATTGCTAAGGGAGTAAGGGGGGCGGTGGAATCCTTATGGGTAGAGCTACAAAAGGAAGACATCTAAGGGGAAAGTAACACTGGGAGTATGCTATAGGCCCCCTAACCAGACATCGAAGGACCTCGTATCACAAGTTGGATTAGCGGCAAGGATGGGAAGTGTCATAATAGGGGATTTTAATTATTAAGCGATAGACTGGGCAGAAGTAACCATGCATGCATCTAAAGCTCGCTATTTCCTAAATGTCTTGCAGGACAATTTCATGGGTCAGATGGTAAACGTACCAACTAGAAACAAAGCGTTACTAGACCTACTGATTACCAACAATACAGACCTGATCACTAATGTGGAAATACGGGGCAATTTGGGAAACAGCGTTGCGGCTTCACTTTCTGGTTCCCTACTATGCATGCACGAGTCACGCTGCACGTCTTAACTGGTCCCCACTATCTCCTGGGACCCGTGTGTGTCCCAGCAGACAGCGTGGGGGGACAGGAAGAGGCGTAGACTACCGTGGGAGTTTATGGTCAGCAGTGGGTACAAATACCTGTCTTAGACAGGTATCTGCACCCCCCCCCCGCCCCTGAAAGGTGCCAAGGTGGGGGGGGGGGGGTGGGGGGGAGTCCCGAAAAGCAGAGGTTCAACTTTTGGGTGTACCTCTGCTTTAAAAAAGGGTATTAGCCAGTGTATCCCAATGGGAAACACATTTAAAAGAGCTAATAAAAGACCTGGGTGGCTTAACTCCAAAGTAAAAAATGCATATAAAAGCAAAGGAGAAGGCTTTCAAAAAATACAAGGCTGAGGGATCATCACCAGTTTTACAAAGAAAAAAAACAAGAAATGTAAGGGTGCAATCAGGGCGGCTACGATAGAACACGAAAGGCACATAGCGGAGAAGAGTTAAAAAAAAAAAAAAAATAAAAAATTTAAAAAAAATCCCAAGAAATTCTTTAAGTACATAACTAGTAAGAAAGGGAGGTCAGATCCTATTGGTCCCATAAAGAATTATGAAGGGAATCTGGTTACCAAGGATGCAGAGATGGCAAAGGTATTGAATTTATTCTTCTCCTCACCCTTCACGAGGGAAATCGGGGGGCTTCATTAACCAAAACTGGTTTATCCTCATGACACATCACAGGAAGCACCTCCATGGTTAACAGAGGATAACATTAGAAACAGACTTGAAAAACTTAACATTAATAAGTCACCGGGGCCAGATGGCTTGCACCCAAGAGTCCTTAAGGAACTCAGTCAAGTAATTGCCAGACCATTGTTCCTAATTTTTTTACGAACAGTCTACTGACTGGAATGGTACCAACTGATTGGAGAAAAGCCAACGTAGCACCGATATTAAAAAAATGGGCAAAGATACATCCCTGGAAATTACAGACCAGTTAGCCTAACATCAATAGTATGTAAGCTCTTGGAGGGGACGATAAGGAGTTATATACAAGATTTTAGTAGTGAAAACAGTATCATTAGCAGCAATCAGCATGGATTCATGAAGAATCGTTCTTGCCAAACAAATCTATTAACCTCTATGAGGAGGTGAGTTGCCATCTAGATGAAGGAAGTCCCGTAGACGTGATGTATCTGAATTTTGCAAAAGGCATTTCACACAGTTCTCCATAAAAGTTTACTGTACAAAATAAGGTCAGTTGGCATGGACCATAGGGCGAGTACATGGATTGAAAACTGGCTACAAGGGCGAGTTCAGAGGGTGGTGATAAATGGGGAATACTCGGAATGGTCCGGCTCAGAAAGCGGGGTCCCCCCCAGGGTTCAACCAGGAGGATGGGATAAACAGCTCAAGCTCTGTATTTTTAGATGATATCAAGCTAAGCAGGGCAATAACAGGATGTAGAAACCTTACAAGAAGATCTGAACAAATGAATGGGGTGGCCAACTACATGGCAAATGAGGTTTAATGTAGAAAAATGTAAAATAATGCATTTGGGTGGCAAAAATATGAATGCAATCTATATACTGGGAGGAGATCCTCTGGGGGAATCTAGGATGGAAAAAGGACCTGGAGGTCCTAGTAGATAGCAGCTTGGCATTGCATGCCATTGCTGAGCCTGCTAACAAAAGCAAACTTAATATTTCATGCATTAAAAAGGCGATTAACGGCAGAGATAAAACGATAATTCCACCGCTCTGCAAGACTCTGGGCACCAATCCTGAGGAAGGATGTGCTGGAACTGGAGAGAGTCCAGAGAAGGGCAACAAAGCTAATAAAGGGTCTGGAGGATATTAGTTATGAGGAAAGGTTGTGAGCCCTGAACTTATTCTCTCTGGAGAAGAGACGCTTACGAGAGGATATGATTTCAATTTACAAATACCGTACTGGTGACCCCACAATAGGGATAAAACTTTTCCACTAAAAGGGAATTTAAAAAGATGCGGCCATTCATTAAAATTAGAAGAGAAGTGATTTAACCTTAAACTACGTAGAGGGTTCTTTACTGTAAGAGCGGCAAGGATGTGGAATTCCCTTCCACAGGTGGTGGTTTCAGCGGGGGGAGCATCGATCATTTCAAAAAACTATTAGATGAGCACCTGAACGACCACAACATACAGGGATATACAATGTAATACTGACATATAATCACACACATAGGTCGGACTTGATGGACTTGTGTCTTTTTTCAAACTTGCCTACTATGTAACTAATATGGTTAAGGATACGACTTGAGGATGACTTCCATTACAGTCTTTGGGCACAAGTCAGATAGAAGTTACCGGCTCGGATCACACTGTTGCGACTTAGGCTGCATTCACACCTGAGCGTAGCGTTTTCAGGCAGAAAAATCGCGCAAATTTACCGCGATTATACCACGATTTTGTGCAGGGCAAAAGGTCACCAATGTAAAAAGAAAAAACGCCCAAATCCACCCGATTCGACCGACAAAAAAGGGTCTGGAACTTGTTTGAGCTTCAGGTGACATGGACTGGAGGACATGTGAACCATCTCCATTGAGAATAATGGATTTTTTCCCCTCTAGCATTTTGTAGCTTCAGGCTTCAAGCTACAAAACGCTCAGGTGTGAATGCAGCCTTAGGATCAGATTTGTGAGACTCCGGATACGTGGAATTCAGTGTTTCCTCATGAGAGTGGTCTAATGCCAAGTCTGTCCGACTTTAAAAAAAAAAAAAAAAAAAAAGGTTCCTGCACTACTTTGGTCTGATTTTTATAGAACTTCAATGTCACAGAGTGTAAAAAGTCGCATCAAAGTCAGACTCCAAAAGTTGCATTTTAAGTCACATTGCTTTATACTTATACAGAAAGCTTGACCTTTTGAAAAAACAGACTTGGTGACCAGATCTCCAGTTGAAAATAGAAGACCGTAAGATAAAAATAATTGGCAAGCTGCAATATAATAAAATGTTTGCTTTCAAAATTAGTACCGCTTTAAAATCCTGTTCTTTCATTTGCCTAAGGTGACCAACCCGCCACGGCTTTGTACAGAGGAACACATAACATAAGGGGGGCTTCCACTTCTTTAAGCCAAAACCAAAATTTATAAAAATTTTGATAAATTTTCTCTACGTGGGAGGAAAATGACGATAATATTTATTTCATAGGAATAAAAAAAAAAAAAAAAAAAAAAATCATCAAGAACAAAAATATAAAAACACAGAGAAAACATCTAGCTAAAGGAGGGCAGAAAAGCCTCAGCTGCATATAATGTACATAAAGTCTACTTTACATGTTCTGTACAAAAAAAACGTAGTTAGACCGCAGAACCAGCTGCACAGCAAATGTTTCCATCGCTGGTAAAATAAATGAATATTAGACAATTGCACAGATCTCCAGGCCAAATCCAGGCAAATCAAATAAATAGCCCTTGCAAGTGGGGCTGTGTCCATGCTGCAAAGATTAATTGCTCGTTAATGACCAGGGGGAACAAAAAAAAAGGATTTACTTACCCAACAGAGGTGCAACAGAACCTTCAGGGCCCCAGTACAAGAAACCATGAAGCGTCCCCCCCGACAGGGGGCCCTTCCCTTTGGGCCCAGGGCCCTGTACTCCCAGCGCTTGGCCCTTTAATATGATCCCACAGTGGGACCCTTTCACACGTTCTGCAGCAAGCCGCCCTCCTGCCATCTTGCCCCCCTTCCCCGCAAGGTAGCGCAACGCTACGGTCCAGTTGCAAGTGTGACCTTAGCAACCCTGGTTGTTTAGACACCGTTACCCAATCCTCAGTGCCTCCCAGCAGCTGGACTGGTCCTCACAGCATCTGCAGCCCCTCTGTGACCCTGGTAGTTCCTCCACCGTTAACCTATCCTCTGCTCCTCCCCGCCCCTAGACTGATCCTCGCAGCATCTGTATCCCCTTTGCGACCCTGGTAGTTACGCTACTGGTAACCAGTCTTCTGCATCTCCTTGCAGCATCTGCACCCCCTCTGTGACCCTGGTAGTTCCACCACTGTTACCCAATCCTCTGCACCTCCTCACAGCTAGACTGATCCTCACAGCATCTGCATCCCCTTTGCAACCCTGGTAGTTCCGTCACTGTTACCCAATCTTTTTCTCCTCTCTGCAGCTAGACTAGTCCCCGTGGCATCTGCATTCCCTTTGAAACCCTGGTAGTTCCACCACTGTTACCCAATCCTCTGCTTCTCTTCACAGCTAGACTGGTCCTTGCAGCATCTACACCCCCTTTGCGACCCTAGTAGTTCCACCACCGTTATCTAATCTTCTGCTCCTTTCTGCAGCTACACTGTTCCTCACAGCATCTGCATTCCCTTTGTGACCCTGGTAGTTCCTCCACCGTTAACCTATCCTCTGCTCCTCCCCACCACTAGACTGATCCTCGCAGCATCTGTATCCCCTTTGCGACCCTGGTAGTTCCACCACTGTTACCCAATCCTCTGCACCTCCCCACAGCTAGACTGATCCTTGCAGCATCTGCAACCCAACAATCCACCAATCTAGGGTCCTGACATCATCAAGACCATCATCAGGATCTATAGCTCGGCTCTGGATGAGAGTATGACAAAGGACAGACCACTGCCAGATTCTGGTGGAGCTCCATCTGACAAGGAAGCGGAGAATCAGGTAAGACTGTTTCTCCTATGCGGAGTTGGGCTTTAAAAGTAAAGAATGGGATATACTTAACCCCCACAATATTATCTTAAGTGCCAATCATGAAGGAAAACAAATAACATGAAGAAAATTGCAGTGACCCCTTTAACTTTGGTGGTCAATGCAGGCAAGAGATAAATCTGTCACTGCACTCGTCTCAAGAAACATTTAGGAGACTCTGGAGGAACACCAACGTTCCATGGAACCCTGCTTCAGAAATGCTCCTCTTACAACTCATAGATCAACGTTCATTGATACGGACCATCCATGTACATCGATATTGTCCATCAGAGACCATTGGCCGACTTCTGATTTTTTTTTGCAATGGGATACTACACTAAAAACTTAGTAGTTGACATTTTCATATAAAATAAAAATATTGCCATTGCTGTGTGATCCAGAAGAGGTAGTTCCCTATACAAAGGGTTGGTGACCTGGATTGGTTTTTGCAACCCCAGTCAAGGCAAACATTGAAAACTACAAGTACTGAGTGGTGGTTGAGTAATGAACATGGGTATGGAGGACTAGGTTGCCATTTTCTTTTTTGTAAGAAGACGACTTGGCTTGTGTGTGGGTGTGCATTTTAAAAAAGAACATCCATGCAGTTAATGATTTCGATCACATGGACCAAGCGAACATGGAATCCAAACATGCAGAAACCAGTGGCAAATTCACCAAAAAGCTCGTAATCATATCCACTAATCATCAGCGCAATTCCATATATGGCACAGACAGCTTTTCCACATCGGTATTCCATAACAACTAAGGGAAAAAAATAAAATATATATGAACATGAAGATAGCTGAATCAGACAGCAGAAGTCTCTACTCCTTGGGTGGAACCTTTTACAGAGAGACTTCCAGAAATATTGTCAGAATCTAGGAGTTCTACAATACTGTACGGGGAACAATCTTCAAGGCCGAGTTTGCTACAAAGCCAGCCACAAAAACCCTTCTCCATATCCCGCACAGAACACCACCAGTCCCCAAACGACCAGGATAGTTGGGCCACCGTCGTATAGATGGCTAGAGACATGGAGATCACCACGATGATTATGGGGTAAAAAATCATTAAGAAAGGGCAAATAGTAATCTTGTGCCAGAAAGTCCTTTCTTCGTTATATACCAAGAAGATATTATACCAAGTTATGGTCCCATAATAAAAGGAAAGGACGAAGGAGAGAATAAATATGACGGGCAAGCAGAGGATACTCCAGAGAAGGACGTGTGGACCTCTGTCCAATCCAACTGAACACGTCTTTTTCCCCTCCGCTGGCTCATCTTGTAACGGCTCCTTGGATCTTGCAAGTTCTTGCAGTTCCTTTTGAGTTAAAGTTACATGGATGTCCACCATCTGACCTTTTTTCTTCCCGCGGGTGATGGTTCCCGTCAAGGTCACATAGCGGCTATCAGGATGACAACTCCACCCACCTATTGGAGAGGAGAACACGGTTAGGAAAATGCTTTATAGTTTTTTTTTTTTGTTTTCTGGCAATATGTGACAATTTGCATTGATCAAAATTCTAAACCAACCATTCTAAACCAGGGTACCGTGGAACTTTAGGGCAGTGTTTCTCAACCTTTCTTCAGTCAGGGCGCCCTTGAAATTATTTGCCAGTCTCAAGGCACACCAGTTAAGGCCTAGTTCACATTACTACTAGTATGTATGAATGTGAGTTGGGGACCTTAGATTGCAAGCTCCTTGAGGACAGGGACTGATGTAAAAATGTACAATATATACTTATGTGCTATATAAGTACCTGTAACAATACTACGGAACACATGCAAAATTGCATGCATTTCCAACATGCACATAAATGGGCTGCTCAAACATAAAAAAATAAAATAAATAAAAGGGTCAGGGACTAGGGCAGTTTTACACCAGAATGCAGTGTGGGAAAGCTACGCTCCATTTGTACCGCCTTTGTGATCTGCATGCAAATGCAGTGTGTTTGAAGGCACCAAATTACACGGTACCGCAGCTTAGTGTGGTATGTTTTTAAAAAGTAGTGTATGCACTACTTTCTCCATGTTCCAGTGCGATTTCAGCCCATTCAAATTAGTAGGCTGCAGAATTTAACCTCTACACCCCCCCCCCCCCTCAAAAAAACAGAACAAAAAAAAAAACTCTGCTCACCTCTGTACCAAAAAAAAAAAAAAAAAAAAAAGAACTATGCTCACCGGTGTACCCACAAACCCCCTCTCTGCTAGCCTGTGTACCCCCCAAAAAACACTCTGCTAGCCTGTGTACCCCCCCCCCCCCCCCCCCAAGAAAAACTCTGCTAGCCTGTGTACCCCCAAAAGGTCCATAAAAACCATGGATGAGCGAGTTTGGGGTGGAGGAACTTGACTGGACTGCACAGAGCCCTGACATCAACCTGACAGAACAGAAGACCTTTGGTATGAATTAGAGCAGAGACTGCGAACCAGGCCTTCTCATCCAACAGCAGCTCCTGACCTCACAAATGTGCACTTCTGGAAGAATGGTCAAATATTCCCATAGACACACTCCTAAACCTTGTGGACAGTCTTCCCAGAAGTGATGAAGCAGTTATGGCTGCAAAGGGCGGGCCAACTCAATATTGAACCCTCCGGACTAAGACTGGGATGTCATTAAAGTTCATGTGCGTGTAAAGGCAGGTGTCCCAATACTTTTGACAATATAGTGTATATTTGCTATGGGGAAACGCGTTACGCTTGGCTAAGCTGTAGAACCTGGCACATGACTTGTCAAACCAATTGATTTGGTAACATTAGAATTCAAAAAGCTACACACCATCGCTCATTGGAGTCCCCAGAAACCTCGAGCCTTCCTCTAGGCTCCTTTCCCCTCCTTCCTGATTGGCTGGCTCGTCCTCCACCATCCTCTCATTGTCAGACCGGTAGACTATGATGGACTCCGGGCGAGGCTCCTTTTTCTTCTTCTTCTTCCGTTCTATAGTGGTCTCCCCCGCCGCTGCAGCGGCAGCTCTCCGCAGGGTGTCCCTCAGAGGGCTGTGGGGGGCGCTCTTATTCACTTTCAGAGCGGACTCCTCGATGCCATCATTGCCGATAATCACCTCGCCCTGCATGTTGTAGACTTTAACGGGACCCACAAAACACTTACTATTCCATGATGGGGAAGGGAACACTGGGAGTCATCTATAATGAAGAAATTTAAAATAATCATCAAAAAGTAGTAACTGCAATGCATTATTATATTACTTTTGATAATGTAATTTATTTTGTATTTATTATAGGAAAGGTGGTTCGAGTTGTCAAATTCGTTTTAGGGGTGGCAGGAGGGATGGCTGCCCTGGGCACTGTGGCATGGGGGGGGGGGGGGTGCTAGTAGGGGAACTTGAGGGTTGGAAGTGAAGAATATTTATATTTCCTTCAGCAAATCCAGTAGGAGTTTGAGGTTACTGGTGAATGCTGGGGGGAGGATATAAATATTTGGGACAGGCCATGTGTTAGTTCTCTTCTCCTGGCCTGAAGCCTAGGGAGGTGCTGGTAAATGGAGTTCTGCTGTTAGGCCCCAAAACAGGCAACAAGGCCTAACGTGTGCTGAAGTGGTTCTGAAGCTGTTGTGCCTGTTCTGGGGAGGAAGCTGTGCCAAGGGGAGACCCGTGGGGGAGGGCCTTGCTAGAGAGCCAGGAAAAAGGCTGGCGAGTCCCTTGGAAGGTGCACTGGGATTTGGGAACATGATTGAGGGTGTTGAGTGTAGTCTGGGCAGGAGGGAGGAGGGTATTGAGCACAGTCCTTGACAGGAGGGGGTCGCAAGTATTGAGCATAGTCCGGGACATGAAGGGGGATGGCGGGTGTTGAGCATAGTCCTGGACACGAAGGAGGGGGGGGGGGGGTGGTGGTGTTGAGAATAGTCCTGGACACGAAGGGGGGGGGTGGTGGTGTTGAGAATAGTCCTGGACACGAAGGGGGGGGGTGGTGATGGTGTTGAGAATAGTCCTGGACACAAAGGGGGGGGGGGTGATGGTGTTGAGAATAGTCCTGGACACAAAGGGGGGGGGGGGTGATGGTGTTGAGAATAGTCCTGGACACAAAGGGGGGGGGGGGGGTGATGGTGTTGAGAATAGTCCTGGACACAAAGGGGGGGGGGGGGGGGTAGGGTGGTGGTGTTGAGAATAGTCCTGGACACGAAGGGGGGGGGGGTGGTGGTGGTGTTGAGAATAGTCCTGGACACAAAGGGGGGGGGGGTGGTGTTGAGAATAGTCCTGGACACAAAGGGGGGTGGGGTGGTGGTGTTGAGAATAGTCCTGGACACAAAGGGGGGGGGGTGGTGGTGTTGAGAATAGTCCTGGACACAAAGGGGGGGGTGGTGGTGTTGAGAATAGTCCTGGACACGAAGGGGGGGGGGTAGGGTGGTGGTGTTGAGAATAGTCCTGGACACGAAGGGGGGGGGGGGGTGGTGGTGTTGAGAATAGTCCTGGACACAAAGGGGGGGGGGGGTGGTGGTGTTGAGAATAGTCCTGGACACAAAGGGGGGTGGGGTGGTGGTGTTGAGAATAGTCCTGGACACGAAGGGGGGGGGGGGGGTGGTGGTGTTGAGAATAGTCCTGGACACGAAGGGGGGGGGGGGGTGGTGGTGTTGAGAATAGTCCTGGACACGAAGGGGGGGGGGGGGGGGGTGGTGGTGTTGAGAATAGTCCTGGACACGAAGGGGGGGGGGTGGTGGTGTTGAGAATAGTCCTGGACACGAAGGGGGGGGGGGTGTTGAGAATAGTCCTGGACACGAAGGGGGGGGGGGTGGTGTTGAGCATAGTCCTGGACACGAAGGAGGGGGGGGTGGTGTTGAGCATAGTCCTGGACACGAAGGAGGGGGGGTATTGAGCGGAGTCCTGGACACGAAGGAGGGGGGGTATTGAGCGGAGTCCTGGACACGAAGGAGGGGGGTATTGAGCGGAGTCCTGGACACGAAGGAGGGGGGTATTGAGCGGAGTCCTGGACACGAAGGAGGGGGGTATTGAGCGGAGTCCTGGACACGAAGGAGGGGGGGTATTGAGCGGAGTCCTGGACACGAAGGGGGGGGGTATTGAGCGGAGTCCTGGACACGAAGGAGGGGGGGTATTGAGCGGAGTCCTGGACACGAAGGGGGGGGGGTATTGAGCGGAGTCCTGGACGCGAAGGGGGGGGGGGGTATTGAGCGGAGTCCACACAAGAGGGTGGGGGTGCAAATCTTTTTTTGTGGGCAGACAATTTAAACGCCTCCTGGGAAGAGGAGACTGCAGTGAGAACTCATTGCTGTAATAGGGCCGGATAGCGATCCGCCATCTCTCCTCACACAGCTCATCCACTTCCCGTCAATTCTTTGAAAGCAAATTAAGGTTCCTCTGACCGGAATGAATGGCGGATCTGTTCAGATCGCACGCTCCACTTCACATCTATTGCAGGAGATTTACAGGTGACAGACGGGAATATCACCATCCCAGACAAACAATGTACATTGTTCCAAATGTTATACTAAATAGAAGAAAATACTATAAACCATGACAGACAGAATTAAAGTTCAGTTAGAAAAGATAACCAAGCAGTATATGATAGAGGTGGACTTCAGGCATAAAAATTGTACTTAAAACTCAAAACCCACAAAAGATATTTTATTCCACTTTGTGTGCACCAATGTCTATGCAAATCTAGCAATTACCTTGTAAAAGTAGCAATGACACAATAAAGGTGCTGTACATACATTGGTGTCACTAGGGTTGGAGTCGCCTGGTGCGGTAAAACATGGTGTCACCCCCCCCCCCCCTGCATGGAGAAGGCTAGTGCATCAGTGCAGCGCCCCCCTTGACTTGTCACAATGGAGGGAGCCGGGATGGGATCGGGGGTGGAGGAGGGAGCCAGGATGGGAAAATTTCCCCCCCACCTTCTAGCACAAGTCCTCTCTAACCCAAAACAAAGCACCCTCCTAGCACATGTCATCCAACCCCTACCCCCCCTCCCTAAAATCACTCCTGGCAGTATAATTGCTAACCCCCCCCCCGCCCCAAGACCGGGCAGATGCTGTAAAACAGTGTCCCTTCTCCCTGGCTCTCTTTCTCCAGGCCTGTGTACTTGAGACGTCAGAGCCGAGGAGGAGGCAGCTATAGTCCGCTCTGCAGTTAGTGCAGCCAGCAGGGAGAGGAAAGCAATTGCGGCGTGTGTAGGAGGGTCTGCAGTCAAGTTCTACCTTTTCTTGCTCTGAATAAATAGCAGTTTCGCCACGCCCTGTACAGACACCGATTCTGAATGGGAGGTTCTAGTTCATTACAATCACCTGGTGCATGCTCAGTGTTCCAATACAAAAAGCTGCAGAGTCTGCATCCTCTAACATTATTTAGCCCGGGGGGGGTTAGATCACCAAAACGGCTATTGCAGATGTCTGGGAAAAAAATCAATCAGCCAATCACACAGAGCAGGAAATGACATTGCTGGGGGTGTTCTCTATAAACAGGGGTGTACAGAATGCCTCCAGATTTCATTGAATTTTACAGAACATTACAGTGAATTCAGACTGAAGAGGATGGTCAATTTTTATTAAGGGCCAGTTCACACCACGTGTAGTCCAGTGTGTTTTTTTTTCCCCTGCATCAAAAACGCATAGAAAGTGGGTTATATGGTTTTCAATGGCATCGTTCACACCAGTGTAAGTAGAACATGCTGCATTTTTCCTGCACTGGAACACCCATGTTATTTGAGGTTAAGGGTAAAAAAAAAAAAAAAAAAAAAAAAAAAAAAAAAAAGGGGGCCCCCCCCCCTTTTTTTTTTTTTTTTTTTTTAAAATGCACTGGAACGCATCAAAAACGCACTGGAACGCATCAAAAACGCACATGCAAAAAAGCATCTGGAGCGCATCCGGACTGCGTTTCTATGGTGTGAACCGGCCCCAACATTAAATGACAATATGGCTTATGCAGCAAATTGTATATGCTATATTGTCATTTTTATTTGATAAATTTTTGTTTTTCCCCAGGAAATTGGAGTTTCCCTTTAAGCTGCTATTGGCTGGGCAGCCATCGCCGGCTCTTGGAGTGATAACACGCGGTGATACCTGCTCACCATACACACCGCCTGGCATTAGCTCACATCCACCTCACATGAACCCAGAGTCATCACATTGCTTTACGGGGACCAGACAGCCCGGCCGTGCCAGGAATATAAAGAGGAGAGCCGGATTGGAGCAGTCACAGGAAATTAAACTTGCTTTCGGAGCAAGAAGCGCACACACCGGGGATTTCACACACACGGAAATGGAGTCCGATGATGCTTTTATGTAATAAATTATCTGCCAACTATCAAAATCCTCAATTCATTTAATGGGGAGGTTTAGAAAGGACCACTTGGAGTGAATTACAAGTTGGTTTTTATAAATAGTTGTTAAAGCTTTTTTCTCTGTTAGTTATGGGCAAACAGGATTGGTTTGCTAGACATTTCACAAGGGGGGAGGGAGGGTGAACCGACAAGGCGTGGGCGCCAAGGAAGGGGAGGGGGGCAAACAACACAAGGTGCCAAGGACGGGGGGGACAATACAAGGCACCAAGGACCGGGAGGGGGTGGACAACACAAGGCGCCAAGGACCGGGGGAGGGAAACCCCACAAGGCGCCAAGGACCGGGGGAGGGAAACCCCACAAGGCGCCAAGGACCGGGGGAGGGAAACCCCACAAGGCGCCAAGGACCGGGGGAGGGAAACCCCACAAGGCGCCAAGGACCGGGGGAGGGAAACCCCACAAGGCGCCAAGGACCGGGGGAGGGAAACCCCACAAGGCGCCAAGGACCGGGGGAGGGAAACCCCACAAGGCGCCAAGGACCGGGGGAGGGAAACCCCACAAGGCGCCAAGGACCGGGAGGGGGGGGGGGGAACAACACAAGGCGCCAAGGACCGGGAGGGGGGACAACACAAGGCACCAAGGACCGGGAGGGGGGACAACACAAGGCGCCAAGGACCGGGGGAGGGAAACCCCACAAGGCGCCAAGGACCGGGGGAGGGAAACCCCACAAGGCGCCAAGGACCGGGGGAGGGAAACCCCACAAGGCGCCAAGGACCGGGGGAGGGAAACCCCACAAGGCGCCAGGGGTGCGGGCAACCCACAAGACCACACTGGTTCACTAGCTACTGTAGTGCAGAACATCACAACTCATTCAAGTATATGGAGGGAAAAAAAAATCCCCCTTACCCAGTGAAGTGACCGGCCTCAGGTGATATGCGGAGATTAAACAAATCCTCCTACATAAGTTGTACCCGTTTATCTGCACCTTCTCTCCTCTACAGCCTCCAAAAGCACACATGACACAGAATTTCTGAACTCAAAGGGCAGGGGGTGAGGATCTGATGTCTCATACTGCAACCCGCAGAACAGGGAGCCGAGTGTAATTTGAGATCTGAGTGAAAGAAAACACACACCCTTCATAGTTAAACATGCAATGCTGGGGCTGTTACATCTCCCCTTCTGTGCTTGTTCGGTGGTGCCGGTGGTCGTGGCAGGGGGGTTTGGGGGGTGTCATCTCCCGGGATTCTGTGGTGTCGGAAGTGACTCTTGCAGAGAGAAGTGAGAGCAGGTAGGGACCACACTAAGTGCTTTGGATCTAGGCAAGTAGACACTGTAAAGGGATATACTTTGTTCATTTTACATTTCAGAGGTTTACACCTGACAACCTCCAACCCAATACTCCTCAATAGCTTTGGCAATGCCAACATATATTTGGTAACGCCAATAAAGCTGAACCGGTGTCCTTTATGTGTGACAAGTCTCCTTCATGAGGATTCATGGTGTGAATCGAGTGTGAGACTGCAGTACTATGTATAGAAAATGATGGATGGGGCTCCAGGACTTTGTATTCATCTCCTTTGCAGAAGAATGTGACTGACAAGAAACCCAGCTGAGCCCCCCCAGGCAGAGCGACATCTCTCAGCCCCCATATCTCACTGCAGCAGACTGACATTCACTGCAGAGAGTTCTATTCACAGCAGGGCTCCAATCCACACCTGCCGGAGGAGGGGAGGGGGATAGACAGAAACCCACTACAAAATCCTGCAACGTCCATAATTGTCTTCCTAAACCAGAAGATATTTACATACCAGTATATACACTTATCACAAAGCAAGCAAAAAAAAAAAAAAAAAAAAAAAAGGAAGGAAGAGAAGATAGTGGAATAGCGCAGATAATTCCTTGACACCCCATTGGCCAGCTGTGGGGCTGCAAATAAAGCAAATGGTTTTACTATTCAAGCAAATGCCTTTAAATTGGACCTTAAAAAGGAAGTAAACCCTGATGGGTTTATTTCCTCTTTCATTCCCTGCAAAGGCAAAGCATAATGGATTACTATGCATCGCATAGTAGCCCATTATGTGTCACTTACCTGACACAGGAGCCAGCGAAGTCACCGCTGTCCCCTGTAGTCCGGCGCATCCATCTTTTCGGTGGGGTCTCGCAGCTCCACCGCTGTCATTTGGCGGAGCCGCGATGACGTCACTCCCGCGCATGCGCACGGGAGCCGACACGCGCGGCAGCTCCGTTGTTAGAAATGCCGCGCTCAGTGCGCCTGCGCGCCGCTGTCTACGGAGCATGCGCCTTAGACAGTGGTGCCTGTCTTCAGGCAAATATCTCCTAAACCGTATAGCTTTAGGAGATATTTCTTGGACCTACAGGTAAGCCTTAATCTAGGCTTACCTGTAGGTCAAAGTGGTTTGTAAAGGTTTACAACCACTTTAAAGTATTACTAAGCCCACAACAGTAAAGTCAGTCTGTATACGCAGTAAAGCATGCGTGTTATACTCGCTTGAGGAACCTAAGGGGTTAATCCTCCACATTGTGTAAAAAGGCTGTTGGATACGGTCTTCTCTGATCCTCCCCTTCTTCCACAGTCCCCAATCCATCTCCCGATAGTATAGAGCAGGGATCTGCAATCAGTGGACCTCCAGCTGTTGCAAAACTACAAGTCCCATCATGCCTCTGCTTCTGGGTGTCATGCTTGTGGCTGTCAGTGTCTCGCTATGCCTCATGGGACTTGTAGTTCTGCAACAGCTGGAGGTCCGCTAATTGCAGATGCCTGGTATAGAGCCTTGGGGGGCAAGCTGCACATGCTCAGTTTGGTGCTCATTGCCCAAATTTGGGAGGGTGCATATGAGCAGCACAGGGCCAATCAGCACTGTCCAGACAGAGGGTCAGGGGTCCTGTAGCCTTTATAGGACAGTCAGAGGAGAATGAAAACTCCTCCTACAAGCTTTAACCAGACATTGATACAAGACTGCTATATTCTGTTGAGGCGAAAAGGTATTTAGCAGTTTATATTTACTAAAATAATTGAGTTTCCATGTTCTGTGGGGGACCAGATATAGTGACTGCACTTGGGTTTAGTAAAGCCCCATACACACGATCAGATTTTCTGCTGATTTTTGTCTTCAGATTTACCAAAACCATGTAGTGCAAGGGCCTGTCTTTCCACAATCGCCTCTCTCCCGGGGTTCACACTGTACATTATAACTTTTCTTTAATCTTTTATTGTATATTTAATGAAGTAAATACAAAAACAAGGAAATAAAGTGCAGCAAAAAGGCCACGCCCAGCCCGAAATGCAGTCACACAGGACTATCGTGAACAAAAAAAAATTTTTTTTTATTAATAAATTATATTATATTTATACACACACACACACACACACACACACACACACACACACACACACACACACACACACACACACTCTGACAGTTTCAGTAGAGCAATGCACACGGTGTCCTTAGTTATATGTTATCATTTGTTTTATTATTATTTTTTATCACAACTTGGGAGCCCAGTTAGGGCCGGTTCACACAGCAGGCGAGGCGAGGCGTCTCCGACTTGCCTCGCCGCGACCTGCGGCGACCTCAGCGGCGACTTGCAGATGACTTCTGTATAGAAGTCAATGCAAGTCGCCCCGAGGTCGCCCAAAAGTAGTACAGGAACCTTTTTTCTGAGTCGGAGCGACTCGAGTCGCTCCTCTCAGAACGGTTCCATTGTACAGAACGGGGGCGACTTGCGGGAGCGAGGCGAGTCGTGTCGCCTCGCATCGCCCGCTGTGTGAACCGGCCCTTAGGGGGCTTTGTTGAAATATCAGGGGTCTAAACAAGGGGAATCTGCACCACACGGGGCGATTAGGGTGTTCCCAGGCACACCTACCATATGCCTACATGTATTCTCAATAATGTTCTATGTGCTACAGTGTTGGCCAGGCCCTCTACTAAACCCAATAAGCACACCAGGATGGACGGGGGAACTAGGAGAATAGTAACGTTCATAATCAGTTTAGTGACTTCTGTCCAAAAAATGTTGAACGGACAATGCCAGAAAAACATGCAAAAAAAAATTTTCTGGGGCAAAAGTTACATCACCAGCACTCCGCAAGTAGGGACTGGTGAATACCAGCCAGTTTGGTGTAAAGTATATATGGTGGAGGAATCAATCTATCCTTTGCTGACACCGGGTGCTGAAATACATAGTCCCACACATAGGTGAGCACAATTTTTTTTTCAGTAGTGCACATGTCTATTGGGCAGTAGAGTTTGCAGTAGGGCAGAGGACAGCGTCAGCACAGCAGTAGTTTTTTTATTATTACAATTTTTTTTTGTAGCACCACGGGGGGGGGGGGGGGGGGGGGCTTTTGTGAAATTTTAAGGGTCACTCCAAGCAGACCCCTGATATCTGAGAGAGAGATATGAACTCTACATGACATGGAGGTGAAGTTCCCACTGTATAAGGATGGCCCCCCCCCCCATTACTGTCACCAGCAATCTGAGCCCTACAAGACCCCTGAACCAGAGGCACAAGTACAGGGGTCATAATTGTGACCCAGCCCCATCCTTCAGGGTCCCCTCTATACAAGGATAGGAGGGGTGGTATATTGAGAAAACGACCCTCCCTCCCTCACTTCCCCAAGCATTGAGCGGCTGCAGGAGGAACATGGAGGGTCGGTTCCTCAATATGCGCCCCTCCTATTTAGCTTCTTTCTGCTTGCCCTGGGCCCCTGTGCTCTCCTGGCACCCCCTTGGTGGGGGAGAGGGTTTCAGGATGGAGAGTGAGGAATTGGGCAGTAAACATGTAATTTACTGGCCCCTTCCTTGTCTGAATGGATAGAGTCAGTGATCATTACCAATCACCGACTCTGTCCATTGACAACTGAAGCATAGTAAACTGTTTTTACTGTGCTTTAGTTTGTGAATGAACGGGAAGCTTTGCACAGAGATATTCTTGAGCATTCATTCTGTGCAGCGGAGGCTGCAGAGATGAGGATTGAGGGCTGTGCCCTCAACCTTTCTTGGTCTCAAAAAGGTGGAACATCAGAGGTCTGTTTACACCCCTGACATCTCATCAAAGTCCCCCAAACAGGGCTCCTAAAATTGGAAAACAATAACAACAAATAATAATAGTAAAAAAAAGTAACGGTAAATTTAAAGAAAAAAAAAAAACCTACTGACACCAGTGGCAGAACTACCAGGGTCACAAAGTTCGTACTTGAAATCAGACCATGGTATTCCACCACTGGGCTTGGAGGGAAGGGCCCCGATCAGGAGTCAGGGGGGCTCTTTATGGTTTCTTGCACCGGGTCCCCGAAGATTTTAGTTACGCCTCTGCCATCAACCAAAAGGAAAATAAAAACCATGGTGTTCCAAAGAAAACACAAAACAAATCAAAAGCTCTTCATTTACATTACACAACGTTAATGAAGCCAACAGCTACACCTAACTTGGGGTGGAAATTACTAATTGGGGAGTCTCCAGCCATAGATGCCATAAAAAGGCATGCAGAAGCTTCTATGCTATCAGGAGATATCAGTAACACTTAAAACCACTGGTCAGAGATGGTCCTAAAATCTTGTCATTAGTTCTTCTTCATGGCAGTGACGTACGAGGCCTCGTCACCTACCCAGACCAACCCAAATGGGACTCCAGCCCAACAGAAATACTCCATCTGAAATTCAGCAAGCACTTCCTCCAAGTCCATCAGAAAACCTCCAACAATGCTTGCTGGGATGAGCTGGGCAGATTCCCCTGTATAGAAAAGGGTACTATCACTACTGGGACCCCCTACAAAAAAAAAAAAAACACACTCATACTAATATAAAGTCGTATTGACTAACAAGGACCAGGTGGCATTCAACAACTCATGAGCACCTTGTCCATCCAAAACTCCCAACAAGTCAACCTTACAAAACCCCAAATAAAAACAAAAAAAGGACAAAATAAACAATACCCCTGATAATGTCCCAGGACTCCCCCAAACCTGACAATGTTTCTTGACACCTCTATATTACATATCCTTTACAGATAATGTCCTTGACTCACCCTCTATTCCCCTTTTTATTATCCTCAATATTTTGTGACTCACCCCTTTTTATATCTATATTTGGGGGGGGGGGCAGAGCAAGAGAACCCGAGAAAAGGAAGGGGGGGGGAGACAGAGCACGGGAACCCGAGAAAAGGAAGGGGGGGGAGACAGAGCACGGGAACCCGAGAAAAGGAAGGGGGGGGGAGACAGAGCACGGGAACCCGAGAAAAGGAAGGGGGGGGGAGACAGAGCACGGGAACCCGAGAAAAGGAAGGGGGGGGGGAGACAGAGCACGGGAACCCGAGAAAAGGAAGGGGGGGGGGAGACAGAGCACGGGAACCCGAGAAAAGGAAGGAGGGGGGGACAGAGCACGGGAACCCGAGAAAAGGAAGGAGGGGGGGACAGAGCACGGGAACCCGAGAAAAGGAAGGAGGGGGGGACAGAGCACGGGAACCCGAGAAAAGGAAGGAGGGGGGGACAGAGCACGGGAACCCGAGAAAAGGAAGGAGGGGGGGACAGAGCACGGGAACCGAGAAAAGGAAGGGGGGGGGGGACAGAGCAAGGGAACCGAGAAAAGGAAGGGGGGGGGGGGGGACAGAGCAATGGAGCTCAAATGGAAAAAAATTATAAATAATAATAATAATAATAATAATAATAATAATAATAATAATAATAATAATAATAATAATGATGGAAGGGGGAAAAAGAAGAAAGGGGACGACTGACAGAGGGGGGAAGAAGAAAGGGGAACAGATGGAAAAAGATAAAGTAGAGTGAGAGAGAAAAAGAGAATGAATGAGAACTAAAAAGGAGACAGGAGGTTAAATAAAGAGATGTCCTCAAACAGATGAATGGGGGGGGGGGGTTGGGGGTAAGGGAAGGTGAGAGATCCATGGATTGCAGACTGAAGAACTGACAAGTTCACAGAAGGGAAATACATCTAAGAATAGAAGAGGGGGGGGGGGGGGGAAGGGTGGTGCCTACTGTACAGACATAGGAAATCCCCTCCATCATCCACATGTGAGGCCCACAGGACACACAGCAATGTCTTCTTCTATTGTACAGGAAATCACAAAAGTTTATCTGCTATGCCATCATCTACCATGCTGAGATTTGTAGTTCTGTTCATGTCACAGGGGAATTCTATGCAGTGGTATAATAGGTCAGATGTATATATACTGTAATACTAAACACAGAGCTTAGAACAATTGTGTCATCCTAACAGAATATTTCCTGATCCCAGGGTCAGGATAATTGATACATTGTGTCCTCTAATAACATTCCATGTAGAAGAAAGAATACAATGTATCACCTTATTAACCTCCTTTTATCCAATCACTGATTTCATTTCATGCAGCAATTAATGATCCAGAGATTGCATTAAACTGCCCCCTCCAGTCTTTGCATGTCAGTGATGGGAGGAGGGGATACACCTGCACTGTATGGAGGATTGCTGCAGTGCCCATTGGTGAAGATGGAGGACTCACCAGCTGGATGATCCTTCAAGGGGGTGTCCACTGTGAGGGGGGATCAGGAGGTGTCTGTGTCCATCCCAGGACTGCTGATCCCTGCACAAAGAAAACAGCACAGACCCCTCTGCGGGCATGACCACGCCTACCAGGCACATCCCTGGGCGGGGCTACTGTTCTTTAACATGACGTCATTCACACACAGCTGAAGGCTGCTTGTCTGTGGAAGGGGACTGTTTCGGTGCTGGATGCAATGGAAGCAGAGCCTGTCATAGAGAACACAGGATTTATTAAGTATCTGATCACTTAAAAAAAAAAAAAAAAAAGTATTTTTTTTTTCCTCCCATGCATGGTTGAGGTTGTACCACCTTTATTTCTGTACATTCCTGTATTCTCTGTGCCCAGATACATATACCTTGCATTCTTCATTCACTCCACTTGGTATACATTGCTTCCAATCCTTAAAGTGGATCTAAAGGCTGAATGCATTCTATGCATTAACTGCTTCAATACAGGGCACTTTTACCCCCCTTCTTGCCCAGGCCATTTTTCAGCTTTCAGCGCTGTCACACTTTGAATGACAATTGCACGGTCATGCAACACTGAACCCAAATGACATTTTTATAGTTTTTTTTTTCACACAAATACAGATTTCTTCTGGTGGTATTTATTCATGGCTGGGTTTTTTTTATTTTTAGTTAAAAAAAAAAAAAAAACAGAGACAATTTTGAAAACAAATCTGTTTTTTCGTAGTTTCTGTCAGAAAATTTTGTAAATAAGTAATTTTTCTCCTTCACTGATAGGCGGTGTAGTGTCATATTTTGCTCCCCATCATAGAACGCTTCGGAAGTGACGTTGCGGCCAGAAATTTAGCACTGCGCATGCTCGATGCGTTCCAAAAACTTGCGCCATGCGTTCTAAATGATTTGCGACAATGCAGACCAGTGAAACCATCAGATAATGTCAGAGAAGTGAGGGGAGGTAATCCCCTCTCTGAGCCACGGTTACCCGCTCTCTCTCCGCCGCTCTCTGCTCTGTCTAAAGTTAATGTCACGATTACCTCCCCTCACTCCTGTGACATTATCTGACGGTTTAACTGAACTACATTGTCGGAAATCCTCTGGAACGCATGGTGCAAGCATTTGGAACGCATCGCGCATGCGCAGTGCAAAATTTCTGGTCACAATGTCACTTCCGGAGCATTCTATGATGGGGAGCAAAATATGACACTACAGCGGCACTGATGAGGTGGCACTGGTGAGCACTGCTGAGAGGGCACTGAAGGGCACTGATGAGAAAGGCACTAATATGCAGCACTGATGGGCAGCAACAGGTGGCATTGATATGCAGCACTGATAGGCAGCACTGATAGACGGTACTTATGGGCAATGATAGGTATCACAGATAGGTGGCACTGATAAGCAGGCACTGATGGGCACTGAAAGGTAGCACTGACTTGCATCACTGATGGGCACAGATTGGTATCACTGATGGGTACAGACTGGCATCACTGATGGGCACTGACTGGCATCACTGATGGGCACAGATTGGCATCACTGGTGGGCACAGACTGGCATCACTGATGGGCACAGATTGGCATCACTGATGGGCACTGACTGGCATCACTGATGGACAATGCTGGGGCTGCACTGATGATCAGTGCCCTAATTATCGATACAGGTCTACCCTGTGAGGAAATGCTGTTGATCAGCTCTCCTCTCCTCACACTCAGTCAGTGTGAGGAGAGGAGAGCCGATAACTATAATTTCCTTGTTTAAATGTGAGCAGCTGATCACACAGGTAAAGAGCCGCATCAGAATCCCCCCAGCCCCCCCCCCCCCCCTTATACTTATCTGAGCACAATTCGCTCCAGCAATGTGCATGAGAGCAGCGGCTCATTGGGCAGATTGATAGCAGATTGATAGCAGCCGCAGCTGTCAATCAAATGCTATGTGGGGGGGGGGGGGAGCAGACCGCTCTCTGTCAATAGACGCAGACAAGTCAGCTAAGGAGTGAGCTCACATGGGTGCCCCCCATGGAAAGTGGCTTTCCAAATGGACACTTCCTGAAAAGGAGGAGCCTGGAGCACCAGCGGGGGTCCCCAGAAGAATAGGATCGGGGCTGCTCTGTGCAAAACCATTACATAGAGCAGGTAGGTATAACATGTTTGTTAGAGGGTTGGGCCCAGTGGCGGCCGGTGAAAATATTTTTTGGGGGGGTAGCAAACAGTATGCCAACCCCCCCGGTTGGTCAATAGAACTTACCCCATCACTGGCATACAACCCTCAAAGTTCCCACTCTCCTGCTCACATTTGGCGAGTGGGATTTAGCGGAGGGCGAGTGAGGAGCAGGGGCTCACAGTTTCCTGGCTGATTGCTTATGGCAGAAGCAGTGGGGCCATGAGAGCGGCCCGGAGGGGCGACTCCATGCCCCCCAAGACCACCCTGATGTCCTGTAAAAAAGGCTGCACCGCCTTCTTCCAGAAGTGATCTGCCAGGAAACTGTCAGGAGGATCTGGTGGCTGGATCACGCAGGGTGGGAGTCGCCCGCTGAGACACATCTCGTATATGAATAGCCGTGCTGCCAAACAAAGTCTCGCCTCCTGGACCATCATTGGACCAGTGTGCTATCTAGTAAAGTGGCCGGTCCAGGAGACGGGTCTTCGTTTGACAGAGTGGCTATTCATGTACAAGATGTGTATCAGCGGGAGATTCCCACTTTGCACGATCTGGGCCCCAGATCCTCCCGATTCCTCCCTGCTGCACTTTTGGGCAATGATAGGCTGCATTGATGGGCAATAATATACTGCACTAATGGGCACTGATATGCTGCAATTATGGGCAATGATACGCTGCACTCATGGGCAATGATATGCTGCACTGATGAGCAGTGATAGGCTGCACTCATGGGCATTGATATGCTGCACTGATGAGCAGTGCTAAGCTGCATTGATGGGCAATGATAGGCTGCACTGATGGGCAATGATAGGCTTCGTTGACGAGCACTGATATGCTGCACTGATGGGCAATGTTATTCTGCATGGATGGGCAATAATAGGCTGCACTTTTGGGCAATGATAGGCTGCACTGATGGGCAATGATAGGCTGCACTGATGGCCACTGATAAGGCTGCACTGCTGGCCACTGATGAGGCGGCACTAATAGCCACTGATGAGGCGGCACTGATGGCCACTGATGAGGCAGAACTGATAAGCTGCACAGATGGGGCTGCACTGATAAGGCAGTACTGATATGCTGCACTGATAGGCATTGATATGCTGCACTGATGGGCACTAATAGGCTGCACTGATGGCCACTGATGAGGCTGCACTGGTTGCTACTGATGAGGCAACAATGATGGGCACTGATGAGACAGCACTCTTAAGCTGCACTGATATGCTGTACTGATGGGGCTGCACTGATGGCCATGGATAAGGCTGCATCGATGGGTAATGATATGCTGCACTGATAGCCACGGATGAGGCGGCACTGATGGCCACTGATGAGGTGGAACTGATAAGCTTCATAGATAGGGATGCACTGATAAGGCAGCACTGATATGCTGCACTGATGGGCACTAATAGGCTGCACTGAGGGCCACTGATGAGGCTGTACTGGTGGCCACTGATGAGACGGCACTCTTAAGCTGCACCGATAAGGCAGAGCTGATATGTTGCACTGATTGGCACTTATAGGCTGCACTGGAGGCGCCTGATGAGGCTGCAGTGATGGCCACTGATGAGGTGGCACTGATAAGCTTCATGTTATTATTCTTAAAGTTGTTAATATTTATTTTTGGAACTAAATTCTGTATAAAACATTTAACAGTGTAATTTCATGAGATAATTTAGGGTGGCATGTTTAGGGGCGGACTTAGGGGCGGGACAGGGTAGAGGTTGGGTGGGGTAACTGGTGGCGAGTGACTTTTAAGGCCTGGCTAGTGGCTCAGGACTTGACATTTTGAGCTCTGGTGTATATGTAATATATATATATATATATATATATATATATATATATATATATATAGCAAAAACCTCCCGGACCTCCAAAGGCCTAATGGTGGCCTCCAGAGTTAGGGGCAGCTGACATCCTTTTGTGTAGTGTGGGTTACAAGGCATGGTTGGTGTATAATGCAAAGTAGATTCATGGGCGCCAGACACTTCTTGAAGGCAAAGAGATTTATTGTCTCTTAAACAGAACTGTGGGAGAGAGGGTTAGGGCCAGGACACCCTTAAGTAGATGCAATATCAATTGGCAGACTCAGAGACTTCTATAGGCAGACAGCCATGCAGGGAAAGGTATCCAGCCAGACGCCACATCTGCATGAGTAAGAAAGCTGTCTCCTACGGCAACAATCTTGTAACAGTTTCTAACAGGTTGCAATAACTCTTCCACTTATTCTACAGTCTCCTACTGTAGAACTCCACTTCCATTGAACTCTCAGGCTTTCAGAAGACTTACTGATCCACTGCCACTGGATCCCCTGAGCTCTTCCAATCTAGCACTCAGTATCTTCCTCAAGCATCACCCCCGCTTCACTGCTGGGTCCCTGGCTTGGTACTCACAGATACTCTTCAAGCTTCACCCCCGCTGACACGTGACGTCCCTGGCTTGGCACTCCACAAGCGTCATCTCTGCTTTCCTGCTGTGTCCCTGACTTGCTGGCACTTGCTGAATTTTCCCCACTTCCTCCCTATCCTCGGCTGGTGAGAAGTCTGCTCTGGCACTGGCCTCAGCTTACTCACAGTGGTCTCCGGTAACAAGGTGGATGGTCCCTTATTGACGACAGCTTCCCCTTCCACCTCCGACCACAACTGGTTCCCCGTCTGGCGGAACCGTTACTTCTAGTTGGACCACAAGCATGTAGTCCCAACCCTACGCTGCTCTCCTGCTTCTGGATAGGCCCTCAGACACCCTAGCTGACAGATGTACCGGGATAGGCTAAAGGTTTATGGCCTATCAACCCGGGGCAATACGGCACACGTCCACCCAGACAGCCGTCCAGGTGGCACAGAACGCCGATCACCTGACTCCACCCAAATAAATAGGCTCTTCCAGCAGGCCAAGGGACCCAAGAAAATCCCTGCCCAATGGCCGAGACACCCCATTCATTGCTAATCTGCCCTTGCAATGCCCTTGTCTTATCTAATGCCACCAGATACCTGGCCATCTAGTGACAGACGAGAGAAGTGCAGCAATTCCAGAATTAGGGGGAAATCAACATTTGATCCCCTAACAATTGGCCAAGGCAACTATTACTTGGCAGATAAATTTAATAGCCACCCCACCTAAACATCAGGGTGCAGGGTGCTACATCTATCTATATCTCTATGTATGTATGTATGTATGTATGTATGTATGTATGTATGTATGTATGTATCTATCTATCTATATATACGCACGCTCTTATAAATAAATGTAAACATGTATTAAAACATGGATGATGTCAGTAGAGCAGTGTACAGGCGGTCAGTCGTTTTTTTTTATTATTACTTTTTAAAATAATTTTTTTACAATTAATTTTTTTTATTATTTTTCACAATAATATTATTTATTATTTTTTAAAATATTATTTTAAAGTTGTTTTAGGAGCCCAGTTGAGGAGTTTCATCTGTTTGGTGAAATATCAGAGGTCTAAACAGACCCCTGATGTCTCGCTTTTTAGACAGAGAAAGGGACTAAGGACAGGGATTCCCCAGTCCCTTTCTCTGCAGCCTCAGCTGCACCGGTCCCTTCCCCCACTGTCTACGGCTCACGTACATATACAGCCGCGTACACACGGGGCGGACTGTCTGGCCAACTTAGTCCGTCAGACAATCCGACGGACAGTCCGTCATACTTTCGAATGAACGGACTTGCCCAGACACGGCACTTTTTGAGCGGACTAATACGGCGTACTAAGTCCGCCATACTATCCGCCCTACTTTTGAAATGAACGGACTCGCCCACACACGCGGAGGAAAGTCCGCTCATTTCGAGCGCGTCTCCAGGTAGGCGGGGCCCGCGAAGGAGACGTCGCTGACCCCGCTGCCTGGAATAGACTTAAAGGGGAACCCCAACGCCGAAAAAAATCGGCGTGGGGGTCCCCCCCAAGTCCACAACAGACCCTTGTGCGAGCACGCTACCCGGCCGGCCAGGAAAGGGGGGCGAGCGAGCCGGCCCCCCACCCTATGTGAATGAGTATGGGGTACAATGTACCCCTACCCATTCACCTGTAAAATAAAAGTACAAAAAAAAACACAACACACGAGATAAAATACTTTATTGCACAGCTCCGGGGGTCCTCCGTCTTCGGGGGTCTTCTCGCCGGACTCCTCCGCTATCTTCTTGTAGCTCTTTTACTAGCGGAGGAGTCCGGCTTTCTTCCTCGCCGCCGGCCTCTTCTCCCGACTTCGGGGGTCTTGTCCCCCTCTTCGGTTCTTCTGCCGGGCCACCGCGCCTTCTTATAGCTCTTTTACAGGTGGTGGCCCGGTCTTCTGTCGCCGCCGTCGCCGTCGCCGCCGCCGCCGTCGCCGTCGCCGCCGCCGCCGCCTTCCGTTCTTCTTCTTCTTCTTCTTCTCCAGGAGATGTTGCCTCGACGTTCTCTCCGGCCGGAATGCCAGGGACGCGCTGCGCGGCAACTTATATAGGGACAAGGGGCGGTGTCACATGGCTTTATGTCACATGGGTTGGTGTCACATGGTGACCCCGCCCCCTTACGATGTCATAGTCCCCATGTGACATCAACCCATGTGACCAACCCATGTGACATAAAGCCATGTGACACTGCCCCTTGTCCCTATATAAGTGGCCGCGCAGCACGTCCCTGGCATTCCGGCCGGAGAGATCGTCGAGGCAACATCTCCTGGAGAAGAAGAAGAAGAAGAAGAAGAACGGAAGGCGGCGGCGGCGGCGACAGAAGACCGGGCCACCGCCTGTAAAAGAGCTATAAGAAGGCGCGGTGGCCCGGCAGAAGAACCGAAGAGGGGGACAAGACCCCCGAAGTTGGGAGAAGAGGCCGGCGGCGAGGAAGAAAGCCGGACTCCTCCGCTAGTAAAAGAGCTACAAGAAGATAGCGGAGGAGTCCGGCGAGAAGACCCCCGAAGACGGAAGACCCCCGGAGCTGTGCAATAAAGTATTTTATCTCGTGTGTTGTGTTTTTTTTTGTACTTTTATTTTACAGGTGAATGGGTAGGGGTACATTGTACCCCATACTCATTCACATAGGGTGGGGGGCCGGTATCCGGGGGCCCCCTTATTAAAGGGGGCTCCCGGATTCCGATAAGCCCCCCGCCCGCAGACCCCGACAACCAACGGCCAGGGTTGTCGGGAAGAGGCCCTTGTCCTCATCAACATGGGGACAAGGTGCTTTGGGGTGGGGGGGCCGCGCGGCCCCCCCTTCCCCAAGGCACCCCCCCATGTTGATGGCACGCGACCTGGTACGGCTCAGGAGGGGGGGCGCTCGCTCGCCCCCCTTTCCTGGCCGGCCGGATAGCGTGCTCGGACAAGGGTCTGTTGTGGACTTGGGGGGGACCTCCACGCCGTTTTTTTTCGGCGTTGGGGTTCCCCTTTAAGTCCATTCCAGGCGGCGGGGCCAGCGACGTCTCCTTCGCGGGCCCCGCCTACCTGGATACCCGTTTGAAATGAGCAGACTTTTCTCCGGGCCGAAAAAGTCCGCTTATTTCAAAAGTACGGCGGACTGGCACACACACGGGCGGATTGTCCGCCGAAATGCGTCCGACGGACAGTATTACGGAAATTCCAAAATACTTAGTCCGCCGGACTGCACGCTGAAAAAGTCAGCTGAAGCCCACACACGAGCGGACTGTCCGCTGAAATGTGTTTCGGCGGACTAAGTAGGCCAGACAGTCCGCCCGTGTGTACGCGGCTTACGTCAGCAGGTTGGCTCTCCTGTGCAAAACAAGATACAGATACGTCGGCTCCTTTAAGAGCCTTAGCTGGCGTGCGCACGCGCCCGCCGCGTTGCGGGGGGACCCGATGATGATCGCCGGCCAACCGTGAACGTGAGCACAAGAGACAGAACCAGGATTTGTGTGTGTAAACACACAAATCCAGGTTCTGTAAGGAGAAGAGAAACAGTTTGAGTGTTCCTATTAGTCAGGAACAGCGATCAGTCTCCTCCTCTAGTCAGTCCCCTCCCCCTACAGTTAGAACACACACTAGGGAGCACATTTAACCCCTTGATCGCTCCCTAGTGTTAACCCCTTCCCTGTTAGTGACATTTACACAGTAATCAGTGCATTTTTATAGCTGTAAAAATGTCAGTGGTCCCAAAAAAGTGTCAATCGTGTCCAATCTGTCTGCCGCAATGTCGCAGTACTGATAAAAATCGCTGATCACTGCCATTATTAGTGAAAATATATAAATAATAAACATACCATAACTCTATCCCCTATTTTGTAGACGCTATTACTTTTGCACAAACCAATCAATATATACGCTTATTGTGATTTTTTTTTTTTTTACCAAAAATATGTAGAAGAATACATATCGGCCTAAACTGATGAAGAAATCCATTTTTGTTTTTTTAATTTGTGGATTATTACAGCAAAAACTAAAACATATTTTTTTTTTCAAAATTGTCGCTCTTTTTTTTGTTTATAGCGCAAAAAATAAAAACTGCAGAAGTGATCAAATACCACCAAAAGAAAGCTCTATTTGTGGGAAAAAAAGGACGTCAAATTTGTTTGGGCTGAAGTGGTTAATCTTGACCCTTAGGCTGCTTTCACACTGGGGCGGTATTCAGGCGTTACAGCGCTAAAAATAGCGCCTGTGTAACGCCTGAAAAAAACCGGCCCCTTTAACTCCAGTGTGAAAGCCGGAGGGCTTTCACACTGGAGCGATGCGCTGGCAGGATGGTGAAAAAAGTCCTGCCAGCCGCATCTTTGTAGCGGTGAAGGAGCGGTGTATTCACCGCTCCTATACCGCTCCTACCCATTGAAATCAATGGGACACCGCGGCAATACCGCCGGCAAAGCGCAGCTGCAGCGGCGCTTTGCGGGCGGGTTTAACCCCTTTTCGGCCGCTAGCGGGGGTTAAAACCACCCCGCTAGCGCCCGCACACCGCCGCTAAAACAGGGGTAAAGCGCCGCTAAAAATAGCGGCGCTTTACCGCCACCGCTGCTCCCGCCCCAGTGTGAAAGCAGCCTTATGTAGCAAATAAAGATTTTCATGGGATTCTGGAGTTGCTGGCTACATCTTTCTTGGATCTAAAACCGTAGCTCCCAACTGTCCCTGATTTTGAGGGACTGTCACTGATTCGGAGCAATGTCCCTCTGTCCCTCTTTCATTCTCATCTGTCCCTCATTTTGGTCTGATCTATATAGTTGTATATAAAATGCACTTTTTATCTTTCTAAAAGTGTTTCCCAGTGCTAAAACTTTCCGTCAAAATTCTAAATTGCTACATTTGTTAATTTTAAATGCCAAGGAATATTAGTGGTAAAAAAAAGCACTTGGTTATGTCCCCTTTAAGGGGCATGGCATGGGGCATGTCCTATGCCTACATACATTTGCTAGTAGATGTCCCTCATTCCCATCTCAAAATGTTGGGAGGTATGCTGAAACATCCCCCGCAGCAGCTGGAGGGAGAGGAGGAGAAATGCCGGTGTCTTGTCATATAACGTCCTCCATCCGATAGGGTCCGCTGCGTACTGCGCATGCGCAGTACACTGCAACACAGATTCCGAAAATTGCCGAGGATGAACGGCGCCTGCGCCGTGAGTCCAGGTTCTATCCCCACTATCCAAGTGGACATAGAGTAGGAATAAAAAAAAGAGCCGAGCGCAGCGAGGCCGAGCCCGAAGCGTGGCGAGCGAAGCTCGCCTGCGAGGGGCCCTCTAATATTCACAACCCTATGTCCGCTTGGATGGTGGGGCTACCACCTCCACTCACGGCGCAGGCGCCGTTCAGCTTCGGAGATTTTCCGAAGCTTCGTCTGCTCCGTACTGCGCATGCGCAGTACGGCCCGGACACTATTTGATGGCCGGACATTATATGGCAGAACACCGGCAGAGCTGTGGGGTGGAGGATATGGGGGTGATTAGGGTGTTCCCAGGCACACCCAGCACACCCTGTGCACATGCCTATGAGTGGTTGTAAATCTTTACATATGCCCAGCGAAATGACTGGCCTCGGGTGATACACAGTGATGAAACAAATCCTCCTACATAAGTTGCACCTGTTTATCTGCAGTCTTCTCTTCTCTGTATCCATTCAAAGTGCTGAATTTTAAAGCTCCTCTGAGATTTCAGACAAAATGGGGCGGGGAGCTGAAGTTACACTCTGCAGACCTTAGTGAGGAGAGCTCTGATTGTGGAAGGAAGAGACATCCCCCCCCCCCCCCCTTTCACACAGCCCACAGGATGAGAGCTAAGGCTGTCAATCTCAGGCTGTGTGGTGGAGATCCCTCCCCTGTCACCATTTTTCTCTTTGTGTCAGGAAAACGTGCCAGAAGTGATTCATGCTGACATAAATGCCACTTGGTCCTCTGGGTAGACACAAGTGCACACTATAGAGGGATATGCTTTGTTTATATTTCATGTCTGAGGTTTGCAACCACTTTATATCTTTTTTTTGCAGACTCTGCTTAGTTATGCTTTTTATAATAGCAATAGAGTCCCTTCACCATAAAATACACAGCTGAGAAAACATCAGGGGCAAAGCACACAAATTGCCCATTTTCAGCCTGCATGAGATAATTGATACGGGTGATTTCTAAATATTCATTATTGCATTACGGAAACAGATTTAATGGATAAGTGTTAATGAATTCTGCTATATTGAATACCGGTAAGTATTATTACTTTGCAGAATATAATGAATGCTCAATTTATAGAGCTGTAATGAGGGTTATGAGGACCCCTAGTGTACACTCAGGTTATAGCATTGTTGCTAATGGTTAAAGTGGTGTTGCCACCAAAAAATAAAAAAGTGCTTAAAGAGGAGCTGCACCTAAAAAAAAAATATTAAAAGCCAGCAGCTACTAATATTGCAGCTGCTGACTTTTAATAATATCACACTTACCTGTCCCAGGTTCCAGCGATGTCGGCGGCAGATAACGAGCGATCACTCGTCTCGCTGCAGCCACCGCCGCCATCCTCTGTCAGGGAATCGGGAAGTGAAGCATGAGGGCTTCACTGCCCGGTTCCCTACTGCGCATGCGCGAGTTGCGCTGCGCTTCTCTTATGGTCCCCCGCTGTGTCTCTGGGAACTGTGTGTTTCCCAGAACACAACGGGGGGGGAGCCATGCGGGGGTGGGCGGAGCCATGCGGCGGTCTGGCCGGAAGTGGGTGCAGATACCTGGATTATCCAGGTAACTGCACCCCCCTCCCCCCCGAAAGGTGCCGATTGTGGCACCGGAGGGGGGGAGGGATAATACTAGCGGAACTTCCCCTTTAGGGTGAAGAACCGCTTTAAGGGCACTTAAACCCCCCTCCTGCCCAGACCAATTTTCAGCTTTCATCGCTGATGCACTTTGAATGATAATTGTGCGGTCATACAACACTGTACCCAAATGACATTTTTATCCTTTTTTTCCCCACAAATAGAGCTGATATGGGGCACTGAGGTGCAGCACTGTTGTTGAGGCAGATTGTGGGCACTGATAGGTGGCACTGTGGACACTAATAGGTGGCACTGTGGGCACTGATGGGTGGTACTGTGGGCACTGATGGGGGGCACTGTGGGCACTAATGGGTGGCACTGTTGCCTATTCTTAGGTGGCACTGGTAAGGGGCAGGTGGGCACTGATGAGCTGGCGCCAGCTCGCCGTGATCGGGACTGAAGTCCCTCTCACGGCCGCCGGTAATCGGCTCTGTTGTCATCACATGATCAGCTGTCATTGGCTGACAGCTGATCATGTGGTAAGGGGTCGGGATTGACCGGCAAAGCAGGTCCGCGCTGTAGCCGTCATTCGGCTATAGCGCGGATCTCTACTGGTTAAAATTCTTTTAAAAAAAACAAAAAAATAATTGGAAAAAAAATTATTTTTACACACCTCTAAATACTTGTTGCTAGGGGGTCCCTCGTAGTCTGCCTTCTTCCTTGCCCGGGCTGGTGACATCACTTCCCCTTGCGCCGCACAGTCATCTGGGACCTGTCACATGTCCCAGATGACTGTGCGGCGAATCACAGCGCCCTGTGCCGCTTGCGCATGCGCAGTGGGTGCCCGGCTGTGAAGCCACAGCCAGGTGCCCACAGTATGAATGACGGCGCTGCGAGCAAAGTGGGGAACGAGGGGGGGCTTCGTTCCCCAGCATCGCTGGACCCTGGGACAGTTAAGTGTCTGATTATTAAAAGTCAGCAGCTGCAGTATTTGTAGATGCTGACTTTTAATTTTTTTTGTTTTTTTTAGGGGCTAAAAATATACAGTATTGCAGGTTACCGTTCATTAGATGTGGCAGCTGTATTTGTTTTCTTTTTTAGGCTCCTCCCCCACCTCTGTTTTCCCCTGGTGATCTGACCAGTAACACACCTCCATGTATTAGAGCGCCCCCACTCTGGATGAAGGAGCACAGGGGACACCTTTGGACAGCAGCATTGTCATTCCAGGGGGGGGGGGGGGGGGACTGTTAGATATACTAGCAGATTTAAATACACTAACAAATCGAAGCCAAACTCCAGCTAATGCATAATAAGCAGTGTCAGTTTTTTTTTTTCTCCCCCTTTTGGGATAAAGGTTTTAAATAAATAAATAAACCATTCTAAGCACCCCTGCAAATATTAAATGATTCGTCTCATCCCTGTCCCTGACACATTCTGCTGGAGAGCTTGTTCTTTGGAAAAGCAACATTCTTACTGGCCAGATCACCAGGTGAAAGCAGAAGAAAGAAAACAAATGCAGCCACCACATCGAAGAATCGGTAAGCTGCAATAAAATACATGTTTGCTTTTGGGTTTAAAGTGGTGCTAAAGTTAAAGTTTTTTTTCTTACCTTGTTGTAATACCTGTATTAAGGTAAAAAAAAAAAAAAAAAACCTTAAAACTTTCCGACTAGCAAATTTGGAGAGGTGAGCTAAGAGTAGGATTGGTCTTGGGAAGGGGGGTGGGGGAAAAGGACTTATGCTAGGAGGGGTTTGTGTAGCACTAACCCCCGAATGAGCTGCTGGTCATTTTTGGGCCTTCTGTTCTCCTTGTGGCACGTCTAGGGGATGCCCCGTGGTAAATAGCCCAGTAACGCGAGACTGACAACAGATCCACTTGAATGGATTTTATTTGCAAAACTCAGTCAATTAAACAGTCTTTCAACTTGGGATCAGAGGGTTGGAAAGGAAGTTCAGGTACTCTTATGCCCCGTACACACGAGAGGGATTAAGTCTGACAGACCTCCAAAGGAGTTCCGCCGGAGTTCCGACGGAGTTCTGGCGGACTTTTCGACCGAACGGACTTGACCACACACCATCACACCAAACTCCGACGGAGTCGAACGTGATGACGTACGACTGGATTCGACGTAGGAAGTTCATAGACAGTAGCCAATAGCTGCCCTAGCGTCGGTTTTAGTCCGTCGGAGTAGCACACACACGAGCGAATTATTCGAAGGGGACCGGGTCCGGCGGAGTTCCGTCGGGAAAATTTGAAGCATGCTTCATTTCTAAAGTCCGTCAGACTTTAGCGAAGCTAAAGTCCGTTGCAGCCCACACACGATCGGATAGTCTGACGGACTCAGTCCGTCGGAGTTTGGATGTCGAAAAGTCCGCTCGTGTGTACGGGGCATTAGTGTCAAAGTCAAAAGCATTGAAGAACTTGCTTACTTTGACTGCATCCAGAGAATAGCCATTCGCAGCTGGATGATCACTCAGGTTGGACAGTCCCTCTCTCACAAGGCCTAGCAGCCAACAAGGTGCTTACTCAGGAACAAGTCTCTGCCACAGACGTTGTTGTAGAACACGTAGGGAAACTAAACTTGAAACACTTGTAGGATACCTGGATCTTTCAGCCAGCTTGGCGATATCCACAAGACCGGATTCTCTCGGTTACTTCAGCCCTTCCAGGCTCTTGTGAAGAAAACCAACCCGTACGTGGTGTTCTTCTAAAGAGTCCTCCCCTGGAATGCTCAAAGTTCATTGGGTCTAGTGATGGATGAACTTCCGACGGGACGTTTCGCGAACGCGGACCGCGAACGGGGGCGATAGTTCGCGAACTGGAACATTCGTGGCGGGCCCCATTGACTTCAATGGGAGGCGAACTTCGCAAACCTATAGGTCAAATTTGCAGCCACAAAATAATTATTAGCTGTGCAAACATAGTCCCACCACATGGCCAATGACATAACACATGTATGAGGTGAATCTGGGATCGACAACTACAGGCATTCTTTTTTTATATGGGAAATTGTTGTGACAATTCAGGACTGTGGAGCGCATGAAGGCAATGGAGGAGAGGGAAGGTCAGGGACCAGGGTAGGCAAAGAAGAGGGTGCAGGAGATGATCACCAGCAGCGTCACATACAGCAATGACACCTGCACCGTGATAGAGTCATCTGACAGCAGCACCGTGATACAGACACTGACATCAGCAGCGTGACATACAGCAAAGACACCTGCACCGTGATATACAGCACTGACAGCAGCACCGTGATAGAGAGCACTGACATCAGCAGCGTGACATAAAGCACTCACACCAGCACCGTGATATACAGCACTGACAGCAGCACCGTGATAGAGAGCACTGAGATCAGCACCGTGACATAAAGCACTCACACCAGCACCGTGATATACAGCACTGACAGCAGCACCGTGACAGAGAGCACTGACAGCAGCACCATGATATACAGCACTGACACCTGCACCGTAAGCAGCCCCAGGAGGAAGTCAGCATAGCACAGGGATGGTGGGAGCCCCTCATAATGAGCATAGCACAGGGATGGTGGGAGCACCTCATAATATGCACAGCAGAGGTACAGCCCCAGGAGGATGTCAGCACAGCACAGGGATGGTGGGAGCCCCTCATAATAAGCAGCCCCAGTAGAAATATGACACCGCTCAACCTCTTCAAAGAGGAGGGTACGGGCATATAGTACGGTGTGCTTTTTTTGGACAAGGAAGTGAGCCAAATGAAGAAAGAAGGTCTGTGTGCTCAATTAAAAAAATTGTTTATAGACATATACATGGTCTACTGGTCACGTGTTGAATTCCTCCGAGATCCATGCCTCATTCATTTTTAGAAATGTAAGGTAGTTAACACTGTCGTGAGCTAGGCGAGTACGCTTATCGGTCACGATCCCCCCTGCTGCGCTGAATGTCCTTTCGGACAGGACACTGGATGAGGGGCAAGCCAACAGTTCCATTGCAAAATTGGGCAAGCTCTGGCCAGAGGTCAAGCCTGCCCACCCAGTAGTCCAGGGGTTCATCACTCCTCAGAGCGTCCACATCGGCTGTTAACCCGATGTAGTCGGACACCTGACGGTCTAGTCCAGTGATGGCGAACCTTGGCACCCCAGATGTTTTGGAACTACATTTCCCATGATGCTCATGCACTGTGCAGTGTTGTTGAGCATCATGGGAAATGTAGTTCCAAAACATCTGGGGTGCCAAGGTTCGCCATCACTGGTCTAGGCGTTCCCTGATGCTGGATCCGGATGACACCTGTCAATGGGTTGGCTGAAAGAATGACCTCATATCCGAAGTCACCAACACATCTTCAAATCGGCCTCTTCTTGCAGGCGCTGTTGGATTGGTACCCGCAACTCCTTCTCTGGGAGTGGGAATTGCTCCTCTGCCAGCGCACGCAAAAGCAGAATGCTGCATTTCTCGAAGCAAGGCCTGGAAGTGCTGCATTCTGACAGCCCTCTGCGACGGCGGTAACATTTCTGCCATTTTGTGTTTGTACCGGGGGTCTAAGTACGTTGCCACCCAGTACTGGTCCTTGACCCTTATGCTTTTTATACGGGGGTCCCTATTAAAACACTGGAGCATGAAGGCCCCATTTGCACTAAAGTGGAAGCGGTGTGGTGGCCTGGCTCCTGCTCATCATACAGGATAATGTCGTTCTCTTCATTCTCCTCTCCCCATCCACGCACAACAGGGATCCCAGAAAGGTTTAAAGCATACTCTTCTTGCTCCTCCTCATCCACCCTGGCACCATCCTCCTCTGACTCCTCTTCAGACTCCTGTTGTTGACTTGTCTCAGATAGAGTAGCCCCCCCTGGGAATTCATCCAGCATGGTGACTTCCTCATCTTCCCGTTCCTGCTCCTCCACAGCTTGATCAATGACACGACGCAATGCACGCTCCATAAAGAAGGCATAAGGTACCATGTCACTGATGGCGCCATGGCTGCGACTGTCCAGTTTGGTGATCTCCTCAAATGGGCGCAGAAGTCTGCATGCGTCGCGCATGAGCAGCCACTGGCGCGGTGAAAAAAAACCCATCTCCCCAGAACCGGTTCTGCCGCAGAGTTCATACAGGTAGACGTTAACTGCACGTTTCTGCTGGAGCAGCCTATCAAGCATATAGAAGGTTGAGTTCCATCACGTCGGGCAATCGCAAATAAGACGTCTGACTGGCAGATTGTGTCGCCGCTGAATGTCAGCAAAGCGAGCCATGGCCGTGTAAGATCTTCTGAAATGGGCCGAGATTTTCCTTGCCTGCCGCAAGATGTCCTGGACCCCAGGGTATTTGACAACGAATCGCTGCACGACCAAGTTTAAGACGTGTGCCACGGGTTACATGCTTGACGGCCGTCAGAAGGTTCACCCAGTGGGCAGTAAAAGTGATATACCTTCCCTGCCCGTGTTTGCTAGACCACGTGTCTGTGGTCAGATGTATCTTGGCACCGGCACTATGTGCCAGAGATACATTCACTTGCCACTGAACATGGCCATATAGCTCTGGGATGCCCTTCTCTGAGAAATACTTCCTTCCTGGGACCTTCCATTGTGGTGTTCCAATGGCCACAAATTTGGGAAAGGCCTCCGAGTCCACCAGTTTATATGGCAGTAGTTGGCGGGCTATGAGTTCTGACAAGCCAGCCGTCAACCGTTGGGCAAGAGGGTTATCCGGCGTCATCATTTTTTTACGCTCGAACATAAGGCCCACGGAAGCCTGCCTTTTTGCAGAAAAACGTGAGCTTGGCGTGATGGAAGGTGGAGTGGAGGACAATTGTGAGGAGAGAGGAGAAGGAGAAGTAGAAGACGAGGCTGGACGGTGAGAGCCTGCAGTGTGGCTTTGTGTGTTCCGTTGCTCCCACTCGGCTCGGTGATGGCTGCCCATGTGCCTTCTTAAGGCGGTCGTCCCTAGGTGAGTGTTGGGCTTACCACGACTAATGCGTTGACTGCAAAGATTGCCGATGGCAACGCTATTGTCAGCAGCGGACACGTTAAAAAAAGCCCACACTGCGGAGCCATGTGCCGGTGTCCTGGCAGCGCCAGATGTGACCGTACATGGTCGATGACTCGCTCCTGATACATTTGCAGTCTGCTTTGTCCCTCCTGTGCAATGTAAGTTATTCCTGCTTCTCCTCCCTATCTGCTGGTCCATATCTCCCTCTGAACTCCCCTCCTCTTCCTCTCTTGTGGGCACCCACGTGACATCACTAGACACGTCATCATCGACGTCACCTTCCCCACCGCTATAAGTAGAGATCTCGGAGTAGGCAGCAACACCGGGGACCAACCTCCTCCTTGGGCTGATCTGGGTACTGTCGTCAGACTGCTGAGTAGCGGTTGTTGCTACCTCCTCTTCCTGATCCAATACCAAGAGTGGCTGCGCATCAGAAATGTCCTCTTGATATGGATCGGAAAATAATTCCTGTGACTCAAGCGGAAGGTATGTGGTGGTGGTGGTGGTGGTGTTGTTGGTGGTAGTGTCTTTGGGGGTGCACATAGCAGAGAGTGAAGAAGAGGGTGCAGATCGAGAGGATGAGGAGGGTGCAGAAGAGTAAGGATGAGCGAGCCATTCAACCAAGTCTGGTGCGTCCTTTAAAGTAATTGAACGCACCTTCTGCAACTTCCCACTTTGGCTCAAGCCTGTTGCTCCTGCCCTACCCCTACCACCCCTGCAGAAGGGCCTGCCTCTTCCTCTGCCTGTCATTTTTTAAATGACCCTGTGACAAAGCTCTCAGTCCCTATACCAATGAAGGACTGCTGCAGTATAGGGCAGCGGTCAGCAGTAGTGCACCTCAACCCTATGTATTGTGGACCGATACCAGTCCTTATAGAATAGCAGACTGTACCTCACTCAACCCTATGTACTGTAGCACCTTAGACCAAGTTACCAGTCCTTATAAGGACTTTTGTGGACCAAGTAGGTTGTGTGTGAGTGATTAGCAGACTGTACATCAGTCCCTATACCAATGAAGGACTGCTGCAGTATAGGGCAGCGGTCAGCAGTAGTGCACCTCAACCCTATGTATTGTGGACCGATACCAGTCCTTATAGAATAGCAGACTGTACCTCACTCAACCCTATGTACTGTAGCACCCTAGACCAAGTTATCAGTCCTTATAAGGACTTTTGTGGACCAAGTAGGTTGTGTGTGAGTGATTAGCAGACTGTACGTCAGTCCCTATACCAATGAAGGACTGCTGCAGTATAGGGCAGCGGTCAGCAGTAGTGCACCTCAACCCTATGTATTGTGGACCGATACCAGTCCTTATAGAATAGCAGACTGTACCTCACTCAACCCTATGTACTGTAGCACCCTAGACCAAGTTACCAGTCCTTATAAGGACTTTTGTGGACCAAGTAGGTTGTGTGTGAGTGATTAGCAGACTGTACGTCAGTCTCTATACCAATGAAGGACTGCTGCAGTATAGGGCAGCGGTCAGCAGTAGTGCACCTCAACCCTATGTATTGTGGACCGATAACAGTCCTTATAGAATAACAGACTGTACCTCACTCAACCCTATGTACTGTAGCACCCTAGACAGACCAAGTTAACAGTCCTGATAAAGAGCTTTGTGGAACAAGTGAGTTGTGAATGATTAGCAGACTGCAGCAGAAGGGCAGCAGTCAAGTATAATATTCTTTCTATATTTGGAAGAAAGAATATTATACGTGTACAAGCCTATTACCATACCACTGATACCAGTCCTGAAAAGAACCTTTGTGGAACTAATAGTAACAGCTACTGTTTAAACTGACCCTCACTGCCTGACACACTGCTTCCTGCCTGTCCCTATATAAACTGGCAAAACAGAGGCTGCTGGAACAATTACTGGTTACTGGAATAGCACTTTTGTGGACCTGATAGTAACAGCTAATGATGATGACTAATCTGGCTGTCCCTACAGCAGCACACAGCGTCCTGTCCCTTTCTCTAAACTGACAATAGACACTCAGGCTGCTGCAACAATCAGTAGCACAGCAAACCTATATACACCTAACACCTATACCAGTCCTGAAAATAACTTTTGTGTACCAAATAGCTAGCGATTTATCTCTCCCTGCTCCACACAGCAACCTTTCCCTATAGTGACAGAAGAAAGAATGTAAAATGGCCGCTGGATCGGGTGTATTTATAGGTTAGGGGGAATGTCCAAGTGTCCATGTGCTGTAATGTCTCAATTGGCTGTCCTGTACCCCATGATGGATGTGTCATCAGGTCAAAATTCTTTTACACAGTAAAAACACAGAAGTCCGCCGGGCGAACGGCGCCAATAGTCCGGCGAACGGGCGGACCGCGAACAGCCGAAATTCGCCGCGAAACGACCGCCGGGCGAACCGTTCGGCCATCACTAATTGGGTCTCTTCCAAACCGGAGACGGCACCCAACCACCTCAGAATCCTCCTTTAGTTTCCCTGCCTCGGCTAGCCAGCCCCGAGACATTAAAGTCGAGTGGATCCACACCCCAGGCCATAGCCTTCCTGGGGGATGGTCAGGAGGACCAGGACCATGAAGTCAGCACATCATACTGGACTGGAACCCTGAACCACGTGACGCCCGCATCTTAAATACCCTCTCCCAGAGGGCACAGCAAGAGCGCCCCTCCCACTGACCTGGCATCCGAAAAAGAGTAACCTAAGCACCTAACCAGACCGTAGTTCCACGCCTGCCACAAAAGACAGTGCCCCCTGTGGCCACACTGAACATCTCGCAGTCCAGTCAGACTGATGCAGAGGTCCAATTTAGAACAAATAAACCCAAACCAAACTACAGTTTAAGCAAAGTTTAACTTTGAAAAACGCATAGGGGGGGCTCTTCAGGAACTACCAATACACACACATATATATATATATATATATATATATATATATATATATATATATATATATATATATATATATATATATATATATATATATATATATATATATATATATATATATATATATATATATATATATATACATAGCCCCCAACTGTCCCTGTTTTCAAGGGACTGTCCCTGATTTGGAGCAATGTCCCTCATTACTCCTCATTTTGGTCTGATCTATATAGATGTATATAAATTGCACTTTTTTTTAATCAAAAATTTTTCCCATTGCTAAATCTTTCATCCAAATCGCTACATTTGTAAATGTCAAAAGCCAATATAAAGGAATAGTAGGGGTAAAAAAAAGCACTTGTGGGTTTAAACAATCTTGTTTTTTTTTTTTTTGTACAATTGTCCTTTAAGGGGGCGTGGCAAGGGGTGTGTCCTATGCCTGCATACTTTTGCTGATAGGTGTCCCTCATTTCCATCTCAAAAAATTGGGAGGTGTGTACATATATATATATATGATAGATAGAATTTTTTTGAAACTCAAGAAAAGGTTGGTATGGTGGATCAATAAATTACAGTCTATTCATCCCAATGGAATTAATAGGGACTATGATCTGTATTTATTCTTATAAAATGTATTTGGGATTATAGAATTAGATTTTTCTCCCTCAGGTTCTATGGTAACGATATGAAACTTGGAACTGGGAAATTTTGCTGAAGATGAATACATGGACACATAGGTTGCTGATATAACAATATTGATAATTGATATTATTTGCGGACAGTCATTTCTGTGGAGGAAGGAGTGGGATAGCTTGACTTTTTCGCAGTCTTCTCCCTCTTGGCCCCTTCAGCAATCATTGTTCATTTAGATATATGTATGAAGTTGGTTTAGTCTGTGATGTTTGATCATTGACATTTAGTATTGATTTATCTGTGTTTTTGTGTAGGATTGTGGAGTTAACTTCCCTTCATTTATAGAGATAGAGACACATATATATATATTTATAGAGCTATCTATCTATATTACACTGGTAGAGCCAGTGTACAGGAGTGGGGCGTGGCCTGCAGGGGGTAGGCGGTGTGGTACAGCCAGAGTCCAGAAGAGAGGGGCGGGACATACAGAGTGGGCGGTGCGGTGTGGTACAGGGGAAGGGCGGCGCGCTCAGTGGAAATAAGAAGGTGGGCGGGGCCTGCCTGGTAGTAGGCGTGAAGCGTTAGGTGGTGGGCGGGGTTGGCACGGCAGTAGGCAGGAGAGGGGCAAAGTGAAGCTCCTCCCCCGTGTGTAAGATCCGGGTGAGGTGTGGGCGGAGTCAGAGGGCGGAGTCTGGTCATGGCTGCACGCAGTGTGTTCGTCCCGGGACTGTTCGGGGACAAGGTGGCCATAGTGACCGGAGGGGGCACCGGGATCGGGAAGGCCATCGCCGGCGAGCTGCTGGGACTGGGTATGTCAGTGTCTTCCCAGAGATCTCTCTGCTGATGAGGAGGGAATGCTGGGACTTGGGTAGTTTTCCAGTAAATAAGTTGGCACAGGACACGTGACTTGGGGTCTGGGTGAGAGGTCATGTGACTTGGGGTCTGGGTGAGAGGTCATGTGACTTGGGGTCTGGGTGACAGGTCATGTGACTTGGGGTCTGGGTGACAGGACACGTGGCTTGGGGTCTGGGTGAGAGGTCATGTGACTTGGGGTCTGGGTGACAGGTCATGTGACTTGGGGTCTGGGTGAGAGGACACGTGGCTTGGGGTCTGGGTGAGAGGACACGTGGCTTGGGGTCTGGGTGAGAGGACACGTGGCTTGGGGTCTGGGTGAGAGGACACGTGGCTTGGGGTCTGGGTGACGGGACGCGTGGCTTGGGGTCTGGGTGACGGGACGCGTGGCTTGGGGTCTGGGTGACGGGACGCGTGGCTTGGGGTCTGGGTGACGGGACGCGTGGCTTGGGGTCTGGGTGACGGGACGCGTGGCTTGGGGTCTGGGTGACGGGACACGTGGCTTGGGGTCTGGGTGACGGGACGCGTGGCTTGGGGTCTGGGTGACGGGACGCGTGGCTTGGGGTCTGGGTGACGGGACACGTGGCTTGGGGTCTGGGTGACGGGACGCGTGGCTTGGGGTCTGGGTGAAGGGACGCGTGGCTTGGGGTCTGGGTGAAGGGACGCGTGGCTTGGGGTCTGGGTGAGAGGTCACATGACTTGGGGTCTGGGTGAGAGGTCACATGACTTGGGGTCTGGGTGAGAGGTCACATGACTTGGGGTCTGGGTGAGAGGTCACATGACTTGGGGTCTGGGTGAGAGGTCACATGACTTGGGGTCTGGGTGAGAGGTCACATGACTTGGGGTCTGGGCGAGAGGTCACGTAACTTGGGGTCTGGGTGACAGGACACGTGGCTTGGGGTCTGGGTGAGGGGTCACGTGACTTGGGGTCTGGGTGAGAGGACACGTGGCTTGGGGTCTGGGTGAGGGGTCACGTGACTTGGGGTCTGGGTGAGAGGTCACGTGACTTGGGGTCTGGGTGAGGGGTCACGTGACTTGGGGTCTGGGTGAGAGGTCACGTGACTTGGGGTCTGGGTGAGAGATCACGTGACTTGGGGCCTGGTTGACAGGTCGTGTGACTTGGGGCCTGGGTGACAGGTCGTGTGACTTGGGGCCTGGGTGAGAGGTCATGTGACTTGGGGTCTGGGTGACAGGTCGTGTGACTTGGGGCCTGGGTGAGAGGTCATGTGACTTGGGGTCTGGGTGACAGGTCATGTGACTTGGGGCCTGGGAGAAGGACATTCTGGGACTAGTAGTTCTCCAGAACATAAGTTGATACAGGTCATGTGACTCAGTATCTAGATGACAGACATCATGGGGTATATATATCTGCAGCAGGACATGGGCAGGTACAGGTCATGTGACTCAGGATGTAGCTGGCAGGTGATGCTGGGACGTAGTTCTCTAGGACATGAGCAGGCACAGGTTATGTGACTCAATATCTGGATGACAGACATCATGGGGCATATATAAGTGAAGGACATGTATGGGTCATGTGACTTGTGGGCTGGGTGACAGGGCATGCTGGGACTTGTAGTTCCCCTGGACATGAGCAGGCACAGGTCACCCGACTCCGGATTTCAGTTCTCAGGTCCCAGAATTGGTATCTGCAGGCTGATTGGCCCAGGCGGTGGGGGATGGTGGGTGTGTGGTGGATGATCTGCCTACACAGAGAGGACTACCATTGGACGCTATGTGGCGATGTAAATAACGTTAATTAAATCTGCCGGTGATTCGGTGGTTGTCTGTGCTGCCCTTTTGGGTCCCCACTCATCAGATAAAATCAAGGGTTCCAAAACCTATGCAGCAGCTGGAAGACGCACACACCCTGCCCCTTACTGACAATAGAGCAGGGTGGGTGCGTCTTCCAGCTGCTGCATAGGTGCTGATGGGTATCCAGTGAGGAGGATAGGAAAACCCTGCCAATAGGATATACCTAACCACGCGAAGGACAGCAACCATTGTTTTTACAGGCTCTTTTATTGGCTTTATCTGGTGAGTGGGGACCCAGGAGAGGAGCACAGACAATCACTGAATTTTGCACGTCAGATTTAATGAACTTTATTTTATAATCACTCTGTTGGCACATGAAGTCACCAGTAATGCATGGCATGCGTTCACTTATATTTTGATGGACTTTTATGATATTTGATAACATTGTATGCACTTATTTGCACTTTAGTTGCACAGGAACAGCACTTTAGTTGATTACAAGTATGTATGATATATATATATATATATATATATATATATATATATATATATATATATATATATATATAGATATATATATATATATATATATATATATACACAGGAGCAGCGCTGAGTACTAAATTTCTTTTTCAACTTTCTAGGGGTATTTTACCCTTTTCACAGCAGCAGCCCTAAGATATATATAATTTTTTTTTCGTTTATATTAATAATTTTTCCTCCTATATTATTTATTTTCATAGCGAGGGTCTGTAATTATAATTTTTTCATTTAATTCATGTGCCTAGGAACCCCTGAGATCAGTGTACTTCCTGTGCCTAGGCACCCCGCCATCAGTGTTCTTCCTGTGTCTAGGCACTCCTGATAGTGTACTTCCTGTGCTTAGGCACCCTTGATTTCAGTGTACTTCCTGTGCTTAGGCACCCTTGATTTCAGTGTACTTCCTGTGCTTAGGCACCCTTGATTTCAGTGTACTTCCTGTGCTTAGGCACCCTTGATTTCCCATGATCCTGTGTGCTTTCTGTGCCTAGGCACCCCTGATCCTGTGTGCTTTCTGTGCCTAGGCACCCCTGATCCTGTGTGCTTTCTGTGCCTAGGCACCCCTGATATTAGTGTACCTTCCTGTGCCTAGGCATCCCTGATATCAGTGTACCTTCTGTGCCTAGGCACTCCTGATATCAATGCAGCTTCCTGTGCCTAGGCACCCATATTAGTGTACTTTCTGTGCCTAGGAACTACTGTTGTGTAGCTTCATAATTCTATATGTGCAGTGTGAGATCATCTAAGGCACCGCTGCCTCTGACTGCCAGTCTCAGGAGATTTGGTGATGTCAGTATTGTGCTGCTCACTGTTCTTCTTGCTGAAGGAGAAGCTGCAGCTGAAGAGATGCATTGTAAGGATCTCCCTGCTTCTACTATATCCATTCTGTGGATCTGTGCTTCCTCCATCTCTCCTGCTGATTCTACATGATTCCCACAGCAGCCACCAGGGGGCAGCCTTTACATGTGAAAGGAAAGCCCTGCCCCTCTACCAAGTTTCCCATGCAGCCCCTCCAGTGGTCAGATCAGATCAGTACACTGTTCAGGATCTGACCAATCAGAATCACTCTGCTCTGTCCTGGAAGCACTGCACAGTGAAGAGGGAGAAGAGCGGGGGATCTCCAATCCCCAGACTGCTACATGTGCATGTCAGCTCAACATTCCTGGAGATGAGTACAGGCAGACACCCGGGGGATGGTGTTCACCTTTGCTCATTCAATAAATATTTATTGAAGTTACAGAAGTACAAGTGTCAGCAGATACAGGTACATAGGAAACTAACATAACGCATAACATGACGTAACATGTCGGGGGGGCAATAACATAGGCAAGTGGTTAAGCTCTGGCCCTACGCGCTATCTGCCACTTTTACCCCCTTCCTGCCCAGGCCTTATTTTCTGTCACTCTTTGAATGACAATTGCGCGGTCATGCTACACTGTAACCATATGACAGTTTTAGAATTTTTCTCACACAAATAGAGCTTTCTTTGGGTGGCATTTATCACCGCTGGGGTTTTTTTTTTTTTTTTTTGCTGAATAAACCAAGGAAAAAAAAAGACACTTTTTTGGGGGAAAAAAAAGCATTTTTCTTAATTTCTGTTATAAAATTTTGCTAATAAATAATCTTCCTTCATAAATTCAGGCCAAAATGTATTCTGCTACATTTCTTTGGTGAGAATAACCCAAATCAGTGTTTATAACTTTCCTACAAACGAAATAATAGAGTCCACAAACTATTATATATATATATATATATATATATATATATATATATATATATATATATATATATATATATATATATATATATATATATATATATATATATATATATATATATATATATATATATATATATATATATATATATATATATATATATATATGCCATGACACTACAAATATCCCCCCCAAGTGACCCCTTTTTGGAAAGTACACAGTCCAAGGTATTTAGTAAGAGGCAAGTTTTTTGAAGTAGTATTTTTTATTTTTTTTTGGTCATAATGTTTTGGAAAATAAATTAAAAAATAAAATCACATATATTTTATTAATTTTTTTCCTTTTACAATAATTTTTTTATTGTAATGTTTATTGTAATATTTTCAAACAAAATATGTACACAAATAATGAATTTCATATAATAGTGTAAACTTTCACAAATATATTGTCAATTCAGAAAAGAATAGGTGCGTGTCAATTCCGCAAATAAATTGTAATCTGTATATATATATATAATCTCAATAGATGTCATCAGTATTGACATATCTAACAGACGTGGATTCTAATAAAAATACATAATACTTATCAAAACAAAAGAGGATAAATTTATCATCTAGTTATCATAGAGAAATATCACATTGGATCTAACTAAGACTTTAGGTAAGTAATTTTTTTTTTTATATATATTTATTTATTATTTAAAAAAAGAAAAAAAAAGTCTTTCACATTTAACTTTTTTTAATTTTTTTTTACAAACGGTCACCAGTGCAGTACAGTTTCATCATATGACTGATCAGGGATACAGACTGGTGACAGTATGTAAAATAATACATTTAAAAAAATATATATATATTTTTTTTTTTTGGACACACTGTGACCAGAGCAATACAGCATTACCAAAGTTACATTGTACCACTCCAAGGAAGTGATCAGGATTTATTTTTCACACATTATGATTGTTTTTACCAGTAAATTTCATTGGTATAAGCAACCATTTTTACTGAATGAAATTGATTAATTCAGCTTGTATTGTGAGTAGCTGTGATTGGCCTGGTCTGTACCATGTAATAACTGTGACCAATCACAGCTATCAACTCAATGAATGGCATAAATGGAAGCCATCCATTGTCTACAGTTGTCATGTGATTGGCCGGTACACTGATCAGTCATCGAGATCTGTAACCCCCCACCCGCTCTCAGATGCAAATTGTGCGCACACCACCGATCTGATATTCCGGAGAGTTGATGAGAGATCCAGTATGTGAAATGGAAATTTTTTTTTCTGTTACTAAAGCCGTCATGGAGGTGATTTCCTGTCTTGTGCAGTGTAAGAATTATCGCCATTTCTCATTCGCAGGCTGCAATGTGGTCATCGCCTCCCGGAAACTGGACCGGCTAAAAGAAGCAGCCGAGGATCTGGTCTCCAAAATCTCCCCGGAAAACCCGTCCGCAGTGACTGCGCTTCAGTGCAACATCCGCCGAGAGGAAGAGGTGCGAGAATGTTCGAAAATGTCATTTTTCTGACACTAGATCGTCTTGACAGTTCAACTCTATGATTCATGTCACTTTTTAACCACTTCAGCCCCGGAAGATTTTAAACCCCCCCCCCCCTTCCTGACCAGAGCACTTTTTGCGATTCGGCACTGCGTCGATTTAACTGACAATTGTGCGGACATGTGACGTGGCTCCCAAACAAAATTGATGTCCTTTTTTTTTTTTCTCCCACAAATAGAGCTTTCTTTTGGTGGTACTTGATCACCTCTGCGTTTTTTATTTTTTGCGCTATAAACAAAAAAGAGCGTAAATTTTAAAAAAAACGCATTATATTTTACTTTTTGCTATAATAAATATCCCCCAAAAATATATAAAAAAAAAAAAAACAATTATACCGCTATGGTCCGATTCTGCAGACGGAGGAAAATCTTAAACAGATAAACAGAGCGATCCCCACTGAACAAGCGGATCATTACGGATCCGTGCCGTGTGAAAGGGGCCTAATTGGAATAAAAGTGTTGTTTTTTTATTTATTTTTATTTTTTTATTTTTAAAGAACAGTATAAAAATAAAGAATAAAAGGTAAAATAAATAAGGAAAAGAAAAAAAAAAAACATTTTTAAATGCGCCGTCACGCCAAGCTCACGTGCAGAAGCGAACACATATAAGTAGCGGCTGCATATGAAAACTGTGTTCAAAGCACGCATGTGAGGTATCGCCATGATCGGTAGAATGAGAGCGATAATTCTAGCTGTAGACCTCCTCTGTAACTGTAATTTTTTAAACGTGGCTTATGGAGATTTTTAAGGGTAAAAGTTTGTCGCCATTACACGAGCAGGCACAATTTTGAAGCGTGACATGTTGGGTATCAATTTACTCGGCGTAACATTATCTTTCACAATATAAAAAAAAAAAAAATTGGGCTAAGTTTACTGTTGTCTTATTTTTTTAATTAAAAAAAGTGTATTTTATAAAAAAAAAAGTGCGCTTGTAAGACCGCTGCGCAAATGCGGCGTAACAAAAAGTATTGCAATGACCGCCATTTTATTCTTCAGTGTGTTAGAAAAAAATATATATAATGTTTGGGGGTTCTAAGTAATTTTCTAGCAAAAAAAAAAAAAGATATGTTGAAAAATAGGCCCGGTCCTTAAGCGGTTAAAATGCATTGAAAACACAGCAAGAATAATAATACACCCAATAATACACCCGTGTTACGTTTTTAATGCATTTTTTCAGTCACATGACCTATGAAAAACACAGGTGTTTTCTGCAGCCATTATCTGCACTTAAATTATTCGGCCAATAATTTTTTCGGAAGACGAAATTTCGGTGCATCGCTGTTTACAATGTCGGCTGACTATTTCCCTCTTTGTTCCTGAATGCAGGTGGAGTCTCTGGTTGAAGCTACATTGAAGAAATACGGTCGGATTGACTTCCTGGTGAACAACGGCGGCGGACAGTTCCCATCTCCCAGCGAAGCGATATCCGCCAAAGGATGGAATGCGGTGATCGACACCAACCTGACTGGAACCTTCTACTGCTGCAAAGCCGGTATGTGGGGGGCACAGCAGCAGAGAGATGAGGTGTGCTTGGGGGGGGAGTTCTTGGATGGACACCGTCTCTGCAACATCGCCCCCTGGTGACCCACAGGAGAACAGCATTCTAAGCTCCATAGATATCCTGTCATCCCTAATGCCGCGTACACACGACCGGACTTTTCGACAGCAAAGGTCCGACGGAACGCATCCATCGGACAATTCGATCGTGTGTGGGCTCCATCGGACCTTTACTGTCCAAAAATCTGAGGGACTTTAGAAATAGAACATGTTTAAAAATTTTCAGCCGGAACTCCACTGGACCCAGTTCCTATCGAGAAATCCGTTCGTGTGTATGCTGGTCCGACAGACCAAAACCAACGCTAGGGCAGCTATTGGCTACTGGCTATGAACTTCCTTATTCTAGTCCTGTCGTACGTCATCACGGTCGAATCCATCAGACTTTGGCGTGATTGTGTGTGGCCAAGTCCGCTCATTCAGGAAAGTACACCGGAACTCCACCGAAAGTCAGTCGGGAAGAACGTCGGACCTAGTCCATTGAAAAGTCCGGTCGTGTGTAGGTGGCATTAGAGAGGGTCACGTTGATCGGGGAAAAAAACATGGATTCCATGCAATGGGGCACATATGCATTTTACTCTTTTTCAGGAGCAGCTTGGAGCATTCTGCTTTTCTGTAGAATTCCCCCCCCCCCCCCAAAAAAAAACACATACCACTCCCTTGGAGTCTGGTATGGATCTTAAGGGGGTACACCATTAAAAGAAAAAATTCTTCGGTCCCCCATGAAATTCATGCCCGACCCCTTGGGTCTGATATGGATTTCACATAGAGAAAAAGGGTCGGAACTTTAAATGAGGTGTCTATATTGTAGCTAATCTAAGGAGTCAAAGTAAAACATGAACAAGTATTTGTTTGCCATGATTGAGTAGGTACATGGCAGACAATACATGCAATAATGGCACATAAAATAACAAATCATGTATCCAAAAACATTTACATGTTAAAAAATATGAATAGAATATACAATAGTATTGTCCTCAATAATAAAAATCGTTGTAATATGACAGTTATAATCCACGGCAAGACCATGTGGGTATGTATACATTGCATCTAGGTTAGGCCCGACGCGTTTCATGGGATCTATCCAATCATCAGGGGCGGATGCATAATACATCTATAAAAAGAGGTTAATATATCAACATCAACCATTCGTGGACAAGAAATGAACATACATACAGGGAGGATAAGGTAGTCATCCCTGGAAAACTCACGTATCTGCTTAGTGTGAAACAAACACACCGCCGGGGTGCTAGGTTTTATAGAGGACCTCGTGTAAGAAAATAAAGTGTTGGGGTCCCTTTAAAAATCGATGCCAGGCCCTTAACCTGAGCATGCGGGGGGGGGGGATGAGGGGCGATTTTTATTGAGCCACACGCCCTCAACATGCAGGGTTACCTTATCAGGGGATTCCTGGCCATGTGCGTGAATGGGGCAATAACTTAGCTGGTTGTTAACCACTTCACGCCTGCACTATATCCTAAAGACGGGTGCCGTGCGGGCCTAAAATGACAGGGGGACGTACATGGACGTCCTCCGGTTCTCATGCTTCCTGCGTGCCTGGCTTTGTGATCGCCAAATCCTTGGGACTGGGCTGATCACAGATCGGAGTAAGGGGCCAATCTTATTTTTTTCCTTATCCTTTATTGCATCTCAGTGCTACCGATCTTTCTGCAGCCACTTCATCTCTACACTCGTTCCACTCATCTACATAGCAGGGTGGTGTTCCTGGTGGCAACAGCAAGGGGCCACATCTGTTTAACCACTTCAACCCCCAGAGGATTTGGCTGGCCAATAACCAGGGCACTTTTAGCGATTCGCCACTGCGTCGCTTTGACAATTGTGCGATGTGGCTCCCGAACAAAAGTAACGTCTTTTTTATTTTTTCCCCACAAATAAAGCTTTCTTTTGGTGGTATTTGATCACCTCTTCGCTTTGAAATCCCCCAAAAATATATAAAAAAAATTTTTTCCCCCTCAGTTTAGGCCGATACGTATTCTTCTACATATTGTTCGTTAAAAAAAATCACAATAAGCATTTTATTGATTGGTTTGCGAAAAAGTTATAGCGTCTACAAAATAGGGTATAGTTGTATGGCATTTGTATTAATATATAAATATAATTTTTTTTTTTTAAATGGCGGCGATCAGCGATTTTTATCATGACTGCAACATTATGGCGGACACATCCGACTTTTTTTTTTTGCTAGTAATGGCAACGAGCAGTGATTTTTATTGTGACTGCGACATTGTGGCAGACACATCGGAAATGTTTGGTGCTATTTTGGGACCATTCACATTTATACAGCGATCAGTGCGATTAAAAAAAAGCATTGATTACTGTGTAAATGTGGCTGGCAGTGAAGGGGTTAACCACTAGGTGGCGCTGTAGGGGTTGAGTGTGTCCTAGGGAGTGATTCTAACTGTGGGAGGGAGGGGCTGTGTGTGACACATCACTGATCATCGCTCCCGATCACAGGGAGCTATGATCGGTGTCACTAGGCAGAACGGGTAGATGATTGTTTTCATTGGCATCTCCCCCGTTCTCCCTCTCCGTGAAGCGATCGCGGCTATCCCCGCGGAAATCGAGTCTGCGGGACCTGCTGACGGACTAGTTGAGCTCGCAGTGGGCATGCGCACCCCGCTAGCCAAGCCTCGCGAGATCATGTACAATAACGTGATTTCGCGCAGCGGATCCAACCTGCCGCCGTAAAAACAGCGGCGGCTGGTCCGCAAGCCGTTAATGTGTGTTGAAACGACCGCTTTAAGCTGGTCATACATATACAATTTTTCATCTGCCATTTCCTTTAGTTTTACAGTCAACTGTGTAGTGCAAGGGGCCTGCCTGATTGCTTAAAGATTGATAGTGCTCGGGTGTGACTTCATATTTATATGGTTTTGGTAAATCCTAAAGGTAAGTCGTACGTCAATATTTTGTATTTTGCACCCCAGATGTTTTGGAACTACATTTCCCATGATGCTCTGGCACTCTGCAGTGTAGTGGAGCATCATGGGAAATGTGGTTCCAAAACATCTGGGGTGCCAAGGTTCGCCATCACTGGCCTAGCCTTAGTCTCCACCAGAAGCCCATGTGACAGGGTGACAACACAGGAACACATTTGGGAGACGGGAACAGAGCGTTGTCACCCTATAGGAGAAAGTGCCTGGGAAAAAAGGACGCTCATGGCAGGATCACCAGGGATTATATTAGAGAACGCTGCATATTTAAAAAAAAGATTGAAAATTACTTTTGAAAAGATGCTTTTTAAAGCTTCTTTTGAGATTTTAGTGATCGGGTTTACGTTTTACTTGAATAATTACTGACATTTGTCCCTGTTTAGTGTACAACGCCTGGATGAGGGACCATGGCGGAGCCATTGTGAATATTGTGGCAGACATGTGGAAGGGCTTTCCTGGAATGTCGTAAGTGTACATTTTCTCTGAATATTATACACCGTCCAATAAATCTGTATACCACCCCTCCTACAGTATATCCTGCTTGGAGGTGCAGTCACTTGCTTTGCTTGCTTTTGGTTTAATATAATAGATTTTTTTTTTTTTTTGGGGGTAATTTTATGTGTTTAGGGATGTGAGTTTTAAATTTTTTACTATGTACAAAATTACCTTTTCTTTTCTCATGGGGGACAAAGTATCCCTGCGCTCAAATCCTATTAGCTTGTACATGTATTTGAACTATCGGGTGCTAAAGGGGTGTGACTACGCAATTGGCCAGCTTAAAGTGGTGTTGCACATAAAAAACAAACAAAAAAAAAAAGAAATTCACCAAAATTCCTAAAAAAATAAATAAAAAAAGATAAAAATTTGGAAAAAATATATTTTTTAACTCGCCTCTAAATGAATGTTGCTAGGGGGTGCCTCGTAGTCTGCCTCCTTCAGTGCCCGGGCTCCTGACGTCACTTCCCCTCGGTGCAGGAAGGGCTCAGCTCTGCCCCCCTAACCTCCTGTCAGTCATCTGGGACACGTGACAGGTCCCAGATGACTGCGCGGCCAATCGCGGCGCTACTCATGCATGCACAGTGGGTGCCCTGCTGTGAAGCCACAGCCGGGTGCCCACAGTTAGAATGCCGGCGCTTGCCCTTTTAAGAAGCGGTTTTCGGGCGCGTGCGCGCCCACTGCGAGCTCCGTGAGTGTGATCGCGGGTCCCGCAGACTCGATGTCCGCAGAGATACCCGTGATTAGGGATGAGCTCAGGCGTGTTCGCATGGAACACGTGCAGAGCCCGCCAGGAAGTGAGTGCAGCGCTGCGCTAATCACAAGCAGTGAGACATTGCCTTGATGTGTGGCTGCAGAGATCGGGAAATGTCTCACTGCCTGTGATTAGTGAAGCGCTGCACTCACTTCCTGGCGGGCTCTTCACGTGTTCCATGCGAACACGCCTGAGCTCATCCCTACCCGCGATCGTCTCACGGAGAGGAAGAACGGGGAGATGCTGATGTAAACAAGTATTTCCCTGTTCTGCCTAGTGACACTGATCACAGCTCCCTGTAATCGGGAGCGATGATCAGTGTTGTGTCACACATAGCCCCTCCCCCCACAGTTAGAATCACTCCCTAGAACACGCTTAACCCTTACAGCATCACCTAGTGGTTAACCCCTTCACTGCCAGTCACATTTACACAGTAATCAATGCATTTTTAATCACACTTCACACTGTTTGCTGTTTAAATGTGAATGGTCCAAAAATAGAGCCAAAAGTGTCCTACATAATGTCGCAATCACGATAAAAAAATCACTGATCGCCACCATTACTAGTAAGAAAAAATTTACGAAAATGCCATAAAACTATCGGTGCACATCAATGAAAGCGAAAAATTACCTATTTGCTAAATTTTAGAACAAACTATGAACATGATTTTTATTTTATTTTATTTTTTTCCCCAATATTTTCCATTATTATTATTTTTTTTTGTGTAGCAAAAAATAAAAGCCCCTGGCTGTGATTAAATACCACCAGAAAGAAAGAAAGCTCTATTTGTGTGAAAAAATGATACAAATTTAATTTGAGTACAGTGTTGTATGACCGCGCAATTGTCATTCAAAGTGTGTTAGCACTGAAAGCTGAAAATTGGTCTGGGCAGGAGGGGGGTGGGGGTTTAAGTGCCCAGTAAGCAAGTGGTTAAATTGAAGGAGCTAAAGTTCTGACTCAGCGGGGGGGGGGGGGGGGGGATGTTGGACCTCTGCTTCCCCACAGCCTATTATGATATGAAGGTTACATATTTCTGTCATTTTGAAGTTAGTACCTTTTTTTTTTTTTTTTTTTTTTTGAATGTTTTGAATTTCTGTGCAGTTCAGCCATAGCATGGGCTACATATTATTATTATGTTCTCTTCCCCAGGCACACCGGAGCTGCTAGGGCCGCCGTGGACAATCTCACCAAAAGCCTGGCCATAGAATGGGCTCACAGCGGCATCAGGATAAACTCGGTGGCTCCTGTAAGTAACCAGCACCGTCCTCCCTCCTGGCTTTGGCACTTCTTATTATGACAAACGGACAAGACAAACCATATTTTTCTTTATAGCCTGGGGCAGGAGGAAAGGAGGAACGTCATTTGGGAATTCAGTGAAATGTTATTATTAGACATGTGCACTGACAAAAAATGTGTTCAATTTTTGTTATAATTTTTTTTTTTGCTTTATTCTGAACATCATAATTTGGAAATTTGAAAATTGAAAAAATTCGAAAATTTTCATTTTCAAATTTCTGAATTTTGAAATGTGAAAACTCGAAAATCCAGTAAAAAGAGAGAGAAAATCTGTAAAATTCGAAATAATCGCTAACTAATAAGTTTTAGGTATTGGAATTTCCTTTCAAATTTGGCTCTTAGTGAACGTAACGAATACGAATTTATCTGAAGTTAAGAATTATCCAAAATAACGAATGCTGCATCTAAACAAATGGAATGTAACAAATTAATAATAATAAAAAGGTTTTATAATAATATTTATAATTATTATTATTTATTATTAGAGCGTTCCATTCCATTTTCCTAGATGCGGCATTCGTTATTTCAGATCATTCATAACGTCGGATAAATTCGTACTTGTTACGTTCACTAACAGACACATTTCAAGGGAATTGCCAATGCCTATAATTTAATAGCTATCATTTTAGTTATTTCAGAATTTTGGGTTTCCAAATTTGCAGATTTAAATTTTTATTTTCGGATTTACAAATATTCAAAATTCGGAAATTCCAGAAATGTAAAAATTTCGGAATTAAATTAGTTAAAAAATGAATTTGGAACTAAACGAATCGCACGTGTCTATTTATTATTATTCCTGTTAATGGAGAATTGACATGACCACATGGGAGGGAGGGGGGAGTATGCAATCGGCAAAGAATTGCTTGATTTTAATTACTTGCATTAAAAATTGGACGACGGCTCCTCTTGTGCAAGTGCAATGTTTGGAAGATTTGGGAGACAACAATCCATTCAGATTGCACTTCTCTTCCCTAATCAAATCCTTGATGGGAGGATCTTATAGACCAGAGATATGCAATTAACGGACCTCCAGCTGTTGCAGAACTACAAGTCCCATGAGGCATAGCAAGACTCTGACAGCTATAAGCCACACCCAGAGGCAGAGGCATGATGGGACTTGTAGTTTTGCAACAGGTGGAGGTCCGCTAATTGCAGATCCCTGTTATAGGCCAGTGTTTCTCAACTACAGGCCCTCAAGGTGCCCCAACAGGTCGTGTTTACAGGATTTCCCTCAGATGAAACAGCTGTGGGAATTTACTAAGGCAGTGAAACTGATCCAATCACCTGTGCAAAATAATAGAAATCCTGAAAACATGACCTGTTGGGGTGCCTTGAGGACTGCAGTTGAGAAACGCTGTTCTAGACCCTGTATTGAGCCGGCTGTGTTTTTCAAAGATAAATTCACCTTTTAAAAAAAATAATAATAATAATAATGTGCGCATATTCTTTGCAGGTAATATGCATTTAAAAAAAAATTGGGAGCCTTTTAAAGCATTGCACCCATGATCAGTAGATCGTGGTTACAGTGTAGCGTGACCGCGCAGGCATGTACTGGCCATTGGGACTACCAGGAGTTTCCCCGGTGGGCCGATGGCTCAGTGGGCCGCTCAGGCACAGTCCTGGAGCCGCTCCTCTCTGACGGTGAATGATCGTGATTTCACTCCTGTCACCAAGGAGCAGCTGCCGTCACTTTCTGGAGAGAGCATTAGGCTTTCTGCTCCCTCCAGCCTGCAGGGGGAGATAGACAGCTGGCAGGGGGAGATAGACAGCTGGCAGACGTTCCTTCCTCTCTCCCCTTATCACTTGTCACTTACATGACTGGAGTACATGTGAGAGGGAGGACGCACTGATGGGGACACTCTGATGTGAAGGGGGTTGCTGATGGGGACACTCTGATGTGAAGGGGGTTGCTGATGGGGACACTCTGATGTGAAGGGGGTTGCTGATGGGGACACTCTGATGTGAAGGGGGCTGCTGATGGGGACACTCTGATGTGAAGGGGACACTCTGATGTGAAGAGAGCTGCTGATGGGGACACTCTGATGTGAAGGGGTCACACTGATGGGGACACTCTGATGTGAAGGGGGCTGCTGATGGGGACCTTCTGATGTGAAGGGGGCTGCTGATGGGGACACTCTGATGTGAAGGGGGCTGCTGATGGGGACACGCTGATCTGATGGGGACACTCTGATGTGAAGGGGACACTGTGATGTGAAGGGGGTTGCTGATTGGGACACTCTGATGTGAAGGGGACACGCCGATGGGGACACTCTGATGTGAAGTGAGCTGCTGATGGGGACACTCTGATGTGAAGTGAGCTGCTGATGGGGACACTCTGATGTGAAGGGGACATGCTGATGGGGACACTCTGATGTGAAGGGGGCTGCTGATGGGGACACTCTGATATAAGGGGAGTGCTGATGGAGATGAAGTCCAGGGCCAAATTTTTGTCCAGAGAGCACCTCGCATGTTCTGAGGGGCCGTTGGAGGATTTTTTTAAATTTTATTTGCATCTCTCTCCTTATTTTTGTTTGCTCACCGACATCATATTACTTTGTTTTGTTTTTTTACAGGGAACAATCTTCTCACCAACGGCTGCAGAGAATTACGAGTCGGGGGTTTCTATGTTTAAAAACTACATCCCTTATATTCCAGCCAAGAGACTGGGACTGCCTGAAGAGGTATTCCCCCCCCCCCCAACAAAAGACTCACGGCGTCTATTAAAGCTTTATCAGTGTTTGTATTGTCTTAAGCCGGCCATAGATGGATCGAATCTTCATCTATAGGCAGGCTGGTTGTGTTAAAATTGATCCATCGATCAACTTCAGTACAACCAGCCAAATTATATAAGTGGTCTGGTGCCACCAATGACACACCTCCTTCCCTGAAAATGTAGATGGAAAAAAAAAACACAAAACATAGCCCTGGGACTATAAATGAGGTGTACCACAAATGGCCACTAAGTCAGAAGTAAACATAATAAAATTATTTATTAACCACTTTCAGACCGGACCATTTTGCTGGCCAAAGACCAGACCACTTTTTGCGATTCGGCACTGCGTCGCTTTAACTGACAATTGCGTGGTTGTGCGACGTGGCTCCCAAACAAAATTGACGTCCTTTTTTTCCCACAAATAGAGCTTTCTTTTGGTGGTATTTGATCGCCTCTACGGTTTTTATTTTTTGCGCTATAAACAAAAATAGAGCGACAATTTTGAAAAAACGCATTATTTTTTACTTTTTGTTAAAATAAATATCCCCCAAAAATATATAAAAAAACATTTTTTTTCCCTCAGTTTAGGCCGATACGTATTCTTCTACATATTTTTTGGTAAAAAAAAATCGCAATAAGCGATTTATTGATTGGTTTGCGCAAAAGTTATAGCGTTTACAAAATAGGGGATAGTTTTATAGCATTTTTATTAATCATTTTTTATTATTTTTTTTTTTTTTACTAGTAATGGCGGCGATCAGCGATTTTTATCGTGACTGCGACATTGTGGGGGACCCATCGGACATTTTTGACACATTTTTGGGACCATTGTCATTTATACAATAATCACTGCTATATAAATGCAGTGATTCCTGTGTAAATGACACTGCCAGTGAAGGGGCTAACCAGTGGGTGGCAGTGTAGGGGTTAAGTGTTCCTAGGGGTGTGTTACTAACTGTGGGGGGGTTGGGCTTTCATTTAGTGAACACTGATCTCTGCTCCAATCACATGGAGCAGAGATCAGCGTCACTAGTTGCTAGGCAGAATGGAGAAATGCTGTTTACAGGTGCCATTCTGTCGACGTACATCGTCGTGCGCTGGTCGGCAAGTGGTTAAACGATCGGATTTTGTTGTCGGAAAATTTTAGATCCAGCTCTCAAACTTTGCGTGTTTGGAAAAAAGTCCGATGGAGCCCACACACGATCAGATTTTCCGACAACACGATCCGAACGTGTGTACAGGGCATTACTGTGTTCTGTGTTAATGGGGAAATTGAGCAATTTTTGTTCCCAAGAAAATTGCATAATCTATGGGCTGCTTTATTGTTCAAAGTCAATGTAAAGTGAAGCCTTTTTTTTTTTTTCAATGTATTCTTTT